>NC_090440.1:778775071-779078101 GCF_031143425.1 Pleurodeles waltl | reverse complement strand
AGCCATGACAGGTTGGGGTAACCAGAGCCCCCTAATAGCCACACACGGTGCCTCTGGAGTTGACCCATCACATAAGGGATGCTGCTATTCCGCAGGATGTAGGCATCATGCACAGAGCCAGGGAACATAGCATTTACCTGGGAGATGTACTGGTCTGCCAAACATACCATCTGTACATTCATGGAATGATAACTCTTCTGGTTCCTGTACACCTGTTCACTCCTGTGGGGGGGGACCTGAGCTACATGGGTCCCATCAATGGCATCTATGATGTTAGGGATATGTCCAAGGGCATAGAACTCACCTTTAACTGTAGCCAAATACTCCACCTGAGGGAAAACGATGTAGCTCCGCATGTGTTTTATCAGGGCAGACAACACTCTGGACAACACGTTGGAAAACATAGTCTGGGACATCCCTGATGCCATGGCCACTGTTGTTTGAAATGACCCACTTGCAAGGAAATGGAGCACTGATAGCACCTGCACTTGAGGGGGGATCCCTGTGGGATGGCGGATTGCTGACATCAGGTCAGGCTCCAACTGGGTACACAGTTCTTGGATTGTGGCACGGTCAAATCTGTAGGTGATGATTAAATGTCGCTCCTCCATTGTCAACAGGTCCACCAGCTGTCGGTAAACCGGAGGATTCCGCTATCTCCTCACATGTCCCAGCGGACGGTGCCTAGGAAGGACAACAGCGACCACAGAGTCAAACAACTCAGAGGTATGTACCCACAGTCTACACAGAACACGAAACATAATCCAAAAAGTTGTCTGTATGTGTGTTGAGTCTAGGCCTAGGTATGTGTGACGCAGTTGAAAATGAAGCCATGTGGGCCCCTGAAATGGCGGCTGCCTGACCTCTAAACTGGGACAATGGGATGTGAGGTAACTGCACTGGCGTTGTACACTGTCGCGGTAGGCGGACGAAGACCGCGGCGCAATGCTGCATTGGCTAACATTGGACCCTATGGGTCCCAGGAGCCAATGACGAAGTGCACCGATGGTGATGATACGCACCTCCGCGGACTTCACCGCCGCAGACGTCACCGCCGCGGACGTGACTGCCATATTCTGTCTGTTCAATCACTCGATACCTGATCTTCGACAGGAGAGGACCTACACTGCAAGTGCTGCTGTGACCTCGGTCTGGAAGAGACAATGGCTCGTGCGTCTGGGGAAAGGGCCCCTGCCTTCATTTGCACAGGAGTTGGAGAAGCTCATGGACGGGGTCCTCCCCCAGTACACGCTACTCTACGGTCCTCCAGACCAACAGGTAAGTACACGGGGAGCAAGTTGTATGGGCTATGCCTGTGTGGAGAGGGCTGGTTGTAAGAAGGAAGGGTCCACAGTTCTGCGTGCATGAAGGACTGTGAATGCATGTGCCACATGGCAAGGGTAGGGATGTGGGCCACCCACTTTGACGGTGCAGTTGGTAATGACTTCTCTTCTTCCCCTGTACATGTCATGTAGGTCAGCGCCCACCAGAAGAAGGATATTTGGTGTGCCATCGCCAAGGACGTCCGGACCCTGGGGGTCCACCACAGACAGAGCACCCACTGCCTAAAAGATGGGAGGACATTCACCGCTGGAGCAAGAAGACGGCGGAGGCTCAGCTGGGGATGGCCTCCCAACGTGGGAGGGCTGCCCATCACACCATACCCCCACGATGTTCCGGATCTTGGCGGTGGCCTACCCTGAGTTGGATGGGCTCTTGAGGGCATCACAGCAGACACAAGGGGGTGAGTACAACATCATTCTGCGGACTTTGCGTGCAGTGAAGGTGTCTGGGTGGGGCAGGAGGGCTGTGGGTTCCCCTAAGCCAGGGTGAGTTCCATAGGCTAGGCCCCTCCGTAATGCAGGCCATGTAGCACTCCACCCCACCTCTGTAGAGTGGCAAGTACAGGTATACATGCCCCTGTGTCATCTATGTGTGCTGATGTCCACCATAGCCATGTAGGCCATATCCCAGGAACTGCATCTGTAGAGCCCAACAGCGCGGCGTAGTGCAGGAGGCTGCTGTGTCTGTATTGTCCGCCAACAGTAGCGGTAAGCCATGCACTCAATCTGTCTTTCTTCTGTCGTCCCCCCCTTTTTGTGCTCTCCCTGTTCTTGTGTGCATCAGCATCATCAGGCGGAGGTACAGTGGCACGGAGGGCGAGGGGAGCTTCACGGCAGTCACAGGATCAGCAACCAGCGACACGGACTCGTCCTCCGATGGGAGCTCCCTTGTGGTGGCGGCAAAATCTGTGCCCCCCCCACTTCTACAGGTACAGCCACCACCCCCCTACCAGCAGCCCCTCAGCCTTCGCCCCGTGCCCGCTCACCCAGGAGTGTGGGCATCACCTTCGCCCCAGGCACCTCAGCCCCTGCCCCTGCCCCTGTCACCTCTGCCATCCTCAGTGAGGAGGCCATTGACCTCCTCAGGTCACTCACTGTTGGGCTGTCTACCATTTTGAATGACATCCAGGGTGTAGAAAGTTAATTGCAACACACAAATGCATTCCTGGAGGGCATTCATTCTGGTCAGGCTGCCCTTCATCAAACCCTGCAAACTCTGGCCTCAGCACTGATGGCAGCCTTTGTCCCTGTCTCTAGCCTCCCCCCTCCAACTTACTCCACCCAGACCCAATCCCCTGTACCCCAGCCTATCCCAAGCACACCATCAGACCAGCCTGCACACACCTCAGCACACAAGGGAAGCTCAGGCAAACATAAGCACCACACATCCCACAGGCACTCATGCAAACATCACACACATACAGACACACCAACATCCACTGCCTCCACTGTGTCCCCCTCGTCGTCGTCTCCTTCCTCCCTCCCAGTGTCATCTACACTCTCACCTGCATGCACTACCACTACAGCCACTAGATCCCGCACCAGCACATCCACCACCACACCCCGCTCACCTGCACTCACCACCCCCACTACCATTTACACGTCCCCTGTGTCCTCTCCCAGTGTGTCTGTGACACCCCCTCCCAAAGTACACAAACGCAGGCACACACCCACCCAACATAGATCCACCTCACGACAGCCTCCAACGCATGCACCTGCACCCAAAGCCACAAAAGTTACACCTCCTACAACCACCTCCTCTTCCTCCACTCCCAGACCCCCTCCAGCTACCCGTCCCAGTGTTCCTAAGAAACTTTTCCTGAGCAAGCTTGACCTCTTTCCCACCACCCCCCCTCCAATTCATAGGTCCCGTACTAGCACCTCAGCCAAAAAATCGCTGGTACCAGTGGTGCCTGTTAGAGGTATGTGGAGTGCACCGGGCACCAGGGCAGCCAGTGTGACACAGAGCCACAGCACAGCCAGTCCCCCCCCCCTGTGAAACACCAGAAGTTGGACAGTGCCCGGCGGGAGTGGGGGAAGGCTCTAGCCAGCAAAGCCGCTCACAAGGGTCCCGGGGGGAGTGTCCACTCAGCTGTGACTCCTCCTAAGGTGAGCAAGGGGCAGAAGAAATCACCAAAGTCTGGGAAGAGCAGCACGGCGGAGAAGGCCGCCATTATCCCCACTGCCCAGGAGGCCACGGCCAGCCCCATCATCACTGGCCAGGAGGCCAACACCAGAGTCAGTGCCCAGGAGGGCAGCCCCATCGTCAGTGGTCAGGAGGCCCAGGCAGCCACAGCCCAGCTGCCCAATGAAGGACCGCCAGCCCCAGCCCAGCTGGGCAATGAAGGACCGCCATGGCAAGCACCGCTGAACAGGTCAGAAACTGCAAAGTCAAGCACCGCTGAACAGGGCAAGCACCGCTGAACAGGGAAAAGACCGCCATGGCAAGCACCGCTGAACAGGGCTAAGACCGCTGAACAGGGCAAGCACCGCTGAACAGGTCAAAAACTGCAAAGTAAAGCACCGCTGAACAGGACAAGCACCGCTAAACAGGGCAAAGACCGCCATGGCAAGCACCGCTGAACAGGTCAGAAACTGCAAAGGCAAGCACCGCTGAACAGGGCAAAGACCGCCATGGCAAGCACCGCTGAACAGGGCAAAGACCGCTGAACAGGGCAAGGACCGCCAACTCAAGCACCGCTAGCCCATGTGCGGCAGGGGCAGTGACGGAACTGGGACGGTCACGGGGAGAGTGATGCACTCTGGGCACCAGTCCCCCTCCAGAACCAGTGGAGCTATGCATCCACTCCGTCTGTCCTTAACAGGATGAAGCACTCTGGGCACTAGTCCCCCTCCAGAACCATTGGAGACATGCATCCACTCCGTCTGTCCTTAACAGGATGAAGCACTCTGGGCACCAGTCCCCCTCCAGAACCAGTGGAGCCATGCATCCACTCCTTCTGTCCTTCACAGGATGAAGCACTCTGGGCACCAGTCCCCCTCCAGAACCAGTGGAGACTGTTATCCACTTGAGAGACTGTGGCTTTGCACTCCCCAGGATGGTACAGTGGGCAAACCACCCACTGTAGAGACTTGAGAGACTGGCTTTGCACTCCCCAGGATGGTACAGTGGGCAAACCACCCACTGTAGAGACTTGAGAGACTGTGGCTTTGCACTCCCCAGGATGGTACAGTGGGCAACCCACCCTCTGTAGAGACTTGAGAGACTGTGGCTTTGCACCCCCCAGGATACATCAATGGGCATGGAGCCCCCTCGTGGATCTTGCGTGGTGCACTCATCCGGCTGAGGTGCCCCCCCTTCCCCCTGAGGTGCCTGTTGTATTTCTATCTGATGCCCTGGCAGTGTTCTCTCCGTTTTGATCAGGTATCTGATGTGGGCCTCGCCCATGCATTGTGGGCCCAGTGGTCCATGGACAATGAATGGTGCATTACCTGCACTACTAATCGTGATGTATATTTTGTTGAATGTGTATATATATCTGTATATATTTTGTTACTGTATTTTGATATATTACAATGGTTGAACTCATTTCCTTTTGTCTTTGCATTCTTCCGGGGGGATTGGGGGTTGTTACTGTAATGTTTGGATATGCATTGGTGTGTGTGTTGTAGTGGGTGAGGGTCGGGGTGGGTGCGGGGGTGTTGCGTGTGTGTGTCCCTGACTTTTGCCTCCCCCTCCTCTATGTCGTAGGTGCAGTACTCACCGTTGTCTTCGGTGCCGGCGTTGCTGATGGTCGTATAGGAGAAGGAAGACTATTGCAGGGTGAATTTGGAGTTCCGGTTCCATGGTGTCCTCCTTCCTCGTGGAGTGTGTAGAGGTGAGCGTTTTTCCTTTGAAATGGCTGTTTCCGCCGTGTTTTTATGCACGGTGAATCCGCCCCGGAAAAGGTGGCGGATTGGTAGGTTGTGATACTGTGGCGGTACATTGTCTTCGGCCTGTCTGTTGGCGGTAACCACCAAGCTGTTTGTCTGTACCGCCGTGGTGGTCGGAGTGTTAAAGTGGCTGTCTTTGTTGGCAGTTTCCGCCACGGTCATAATTCCCATTTTTTTACCGCCGGCCTGTTTGCGGTCTTACCGCCGCTTTAACACCGTCCGCCAGGGTTGTAATGACCACCTATATGTTTCTGCAGCGACAAAACCACAAATCCCAAAAATACTGTGACATCAAATTTTACTTTGTTTTAAATTCTCTTTAGTTTCTGATCTGGTCATTTTTTCCTTTTTCTAGGTCTTGTTTCACATCTTTCTTGCTTCAATGATGTTGGACCTGAGCAACATCACTAGCCTAAAAGTGGTGGAACTCAAGATGCTCTGCAAGGAGAGAGAGATGAATATGGCAAAGTAGGCCACCAAGGTGTCTTTTGAAATAGCCCCTAGAGACTTTGAGGAGTTCAGTAGGATGCAGGCTATGACTGGGGAGCAGGGGGAGGATTATCCTGAGGATGAGGTGGTGGACTTGAAGGATGAGAAAGACAATGGAAATGGACTGGGCCACAGGCCTTGAGCTGCAGAAACAGGAGGAGGTATCTTGCCCACAGAAGATCCTCTTGAAAGTCTTCCCACACTGTGTCCCAAGAAGAGTTGGCAGAAAAGGAGCTCAAGCTATAGCTGGCCAACCTGGCACTGGAAGCTGCCAAAGAGAAGGCAGCTGCCAAAAGGGCCTTGGAGGAAAGACATTTGAGATTCTCATGTACATGAACATGCTATCCTTGCAGGAGGCTTGCTTAGCACATACTGTTGAGCTCAGATAAGTGCCAATAACCTGCCTACTTGAGGCATAGGCAGGACCTAATCTGTGGCAGGATGTCATATTGCATGAAGAACCAATGCTGGAATCAAAGTTAAGTGGTCTACTGATCTTGTTGACCCCACTTTGTGCAGGGAGGCATACTGTCTGTAGAGGCTTCGTCAAATGGCCTGCCCCATCTCCTCCTCCTCTTCTATCATCTATATTCACATATAGTGAAATGGACACTACAGCATGATTCAGGTCTGAGAAGTGGGGCAAGGTCAACAGCAGGCTGTGTCCGGTACAGGAGACATCATGTCACGTCAATGAAGCCTGTGCCTTTTCACTTCTAGCGATTCATTGTGGTATGAATACACCAGAAGAACCTACTTTGTGGACTCAGCAACTAGGCAAATTAATGACTGAACTCTCTAGCGCTGAGTTAGCAGAGCACAGTTGAAGGCTGTATTGTGCAAAGTTCTCTTTAAGTCAAATAGTTGTTGGATGGGTTTCCAAATAAGCCTCCGGTTTTAGTTGGAAAAGCTCAGAGCACAAACATTCAAATTTCATACTGACTGAAGTCCTCTCATTAGGTGGATACTTCACATCTTTCTCCAGTCAAGATTTCCATATTCAGGTTTTGTCTCTATTTTCGGTGCTCACAAATTTCCAGCTGGACAAGCCTGAAGCTGTATTTGATGAAATCACATTGAAAGTGAATACCTTGTCAACGAGATCCCATGGAGGCTCCGGACAGCTTGGAAGGCCAAAAATATTATAAGCCCCAACTTTTTAGAGTAATTGAGCAGTTCCTGTTGGTCATTTCTAAGGCTTAAAATTCCTCTAGGCCAGCACTTAAAGGTCATGACCCACTCCAGTAGAGGCCACCAGCTGGGTCCTGTCCAGGACAAAATGCTATTTGTCATCTAATCACTGCAGGAAAGGAGCCTCTTGCAGCTTATTGTGCACGTGTAGCCACACAGAAAGCCAACTAACTAACACTTGAAGTCCACTTCTTTGTCCTTGGTACAAGTGGGAGCAGAACCAGCCCTTCAGTTCTCCACACAGGTCAAGACAGTAGGTTCTGTCCCCTAATGTTAATTTACAGGCCCAGATATGCTCTGAGGAGGTGAGGGTTAGATGTCTCTTTTGTACAATTTACCAACCAGGAGGTGACAGTGACTCCTCCCCAGTCTCTAACAAATGTGAAAAATGTTCTAAGGGCAAAACTTCCCACTGTTTCAGCATATCCTCTTTGTCTTCCAGAAAACTATCCCACATTGTACTATTCTCAGTTAAATCCAATAAAGCAGAACCCTTATGCTACTGGATTTTTTTTATTTGACACAGCCAGGGATGTGTCTAAGAAAATGAACAGTCCCTTACTACTCAACCACAACAAACCGGTGCTGGGAGCAGCTCCCCTTCCTGCTACGATGGTGCCAAGCTAGCTGCATTGACCCTGGGATCAAATGAATCCTTTCCCCAGGCCTCACTTTACACTTCATACTATGAAATGACAGGCTTGTCCCTTGTTGCTTTCAAGCAAGCAAAGTTCCTGAGAAGTCCCCCACTTCATTTCCTGAGACAACATACTTTACATTTAGAGATTCCTGACAATAGATGCAGGCCATTGGTTCTGCTCTGTGAGTAGTTTTCATAACTCATCAAGGGTTAAGCGCTGACAGGGAGAGCAGCTGTTGGAAGGCTAATGCTAACTGGCCTATTAGAGATTCAAGCAGACAAAGACTAAGGCCCAGATTTACTAACATTGTGAGTTGTGGCTGTATCAATTTTTTGATGCAGCCCTAAAGTGAAATGTACATAGCTCAAGGGTGCCTGTATTGGTGCTATGTAGCCCCAAGTATGTCAGTGAGGAAGGGGAGATGACCAGCACCAAATCTTTGTAAATATGGTGCAGTTCAGCTCACTCTCCTTCACCCAAAACAGCACAACCTTGCTGTTTTGCGTTGTTGAAGTTTAATAAATCTTCCCATAATGTTTAAAAAGTTATTTTTTTCTATATATTTATCAAAAATACAACTTCACCATTGGCTTGGAACTTAAATCTATATTAAAATTGGTGGTTAAATAATTTCTGTAGCTTATCCAAACCAAGGTTAGCAAAAAAATTATTTGCAACTGCTTTTTAATTTTCCTCACAGGATGATCAGATTCAGTCCTGTACAGTGAAATAGCTTTTGGTGGATAGTCACTAGAAGGACATACCAGCATACAATTTGCACATGTTCAACTTTTAAATACTCGGCACCCTACCTTGTGGGCTTCTAGGCCTACACAGAGGTGAGTAATTTAATATTTAAAAGTAGAGTTCCTTCCTGTCAAAAAAGGGCAATTTTGACAGGTTTGCCTACAAGTTTAAAAACTGCTGCTATCTGGAGCGGAGTTTGGCTGATGATCGTGATCGCCACCTTCGCATAGAGTTCTTTTCACACGCAGGAGGAGAGGCCCTTTTTTCTACCCATCCACCTACTGGTGCACCTCCCACAATTGGGAGAGGGAGTGCTGTACCAGGGTGGGCCAAGTTCTTGTCGCCACTGATCCCTCTGGGAGTGAACTGCCAGCCACACACCTTGGGCACCCTAAAATCTTCTGGCGATGCCTAATCTAGGCTCAGCGTGGCCTGGACCCCATAGGATGCTGGAGCCTGCTGTGGCTTGCAACCCTTACCATAGCCCGCCGGCGCCATCCACCTTCACCAATGGACATTTAACTGCCCATCGATTCCCTCTTCCCTAGAGGCCACTACCTAGAAGCCCTGCCCGCATCTTCCTCATAACTAGGGCACTGCAGAGGCCTGGACCTCAGCCCTGGGCTAAATTTTCATTACATACTGCCACAGGGGTGCCCGGGGGTGACTGCAGCCTCCCCACCTTGTCACCATGCTGCGGCCAAGTGGACTGGCTCTCCATCATATGCCAAAATCCCTCCGTCCCACTGGTGACCACTGTCTGGCAGCCCAGCCCCTCATTTGCCATACTACAAGGGCAACATAGAGAGAAAGCGTGCATCAGGCCACCCCCTTCTTTGAACACACTTCACCAATAGGGAGGCCATGAGAGACTGTAGGCCCTCTTCCAACTTGGACCTACACTGTGGCTTTAGAGATTCAACCCATCCCACATGGCAGTGATAAGGATGGTGTCTGCCTGACAGCACACTTAAAGTTACAATCAAACTTCTTCTAGCCAGTGATGGACAGAGGGCTGTTATGGGCCACAGCCATTGTCCCCACTGGATCAATATGAACACGCACTTCAGGGTAGCTTTGAAAGAAGGTGACGGGGGCTGTATTTTCCTATTTGCAGTTGGTGCCCCTCCAGCCCCTGACACCCAGCCATTCTGGTATCTCACCTCTTGGTGGCCATCACATTGGAACCTCTCCTAAACCATGCAAGCTGGATTCATTACCTGTCCCCTGATGGCCAGTGGAAAGGCCACATTTCAACTTCTGTTCATGGCAGTCATAGGGGGATGGAAACCTTTGGATCCCCCACCACAGCCAGCTGAAGGAGATCACCATGGTGGGTTCGAAGCTAGGCTCCATAGACATGAAGGTGTCAGACCTCAAGCCTAAAGTGAAAATTCTTAGAGTTGAAATAAGATCCTTCAGCTCTAGGATGGGCAGCCTGGAACACAGCATGACCTGGAACCAGTTATCGGCCCTCCTTCACAGCTTCCTGATGGCAAAGGGTGAAGATGGGTCAGTATTGCCAACCTATATTTTGTGCCCTGTGTTCCATTATGAGCTGTGTTATGTGTCATGTTGTCACATATGTTGATTGTTGTTGCCCCTCTGCTGCCTCCCCTCCTCTGTCACTAGCACTGTTATGCCAGGGGTCACTGACCTCCTGTCTCCCATCCAGCCGGTTACACAGAGCTCCACTGTTGTAGGCAGCCTCCTGATGTGCCTCACCACTCGTTTTCTTGGGGTGGGACCCATCTTTCTTTGCCCTTCTGGATGTCTGCACTCCGATCCCTGACCAGTACAACAGGCCAGACTCCCAAGCTGAATGCATACAGCATTACGTCTTTCTCCCCCTCAAGGTGGACAACTCTCTCTGAGGTTTAGACCCCAAATGAATGTTGGTACCATCCCAACTGCTCCTTGAGCCATCCAGGATTGCATTAGCCCCCAAATCTTCCACCTATTCACTACCTCACGTGTTATGCCCCATCCCATAGTTTCCATGCCAGCATAGGGGCTCAACTGGTCAACACACCTTCTCTCCCCCACCACTCCTCTCCCCTTCATTCTCTCCACCACCTCCCTTTCCCCTTGTCCTTGCCTTGGACCCACTTCTCCCCCATCCTACGCTATGCTGCTGCATGGCTTGTGCGACTAAAGTTTTTTCTCTTTTCCCTTCCAAGGGCTGTCTCACTGCTATTAGGTGGTACTATTAGTGTTGGTCATCCAATGCCACTGGCTCTCCTTTCTATACCCTGCTTGCTTCACATCATATCCCTTAATGTCAATGTTCTGACTCATTATTTCAAACAACAAAATATATTCTCCTAACTGGCCTTCTTGAATATCACCCTTCTCCAAGAGATCCACCTCTTCCTCGCCAAAACCTCAAAATTCAAGGACTGTCTGGGTCAAGACCTCTACAGATGTCATCCCTCCCCACCCTCCACTCAGCCAGATGTTAAAACCTGGGATCTCCAGGAAATGTGGGGTAACTACACTGATAGAGAGATTCCTCCTGTGCTCAGTGCTGCAGTCCTAGACTCACATGAAGGGGAGCTATGACCTTGAGACACTTAGGGTCAATGGAACTGTTTTTAGTATGGGTTCTGTTTACACTCTGAACAGGTTTTTGGAGGCTTTCCTTCTGCAGCTCAATAGGGTCCTGATGGAATTAAAGTCGACTCACATAATTCAGGGGGAGACTGGAACATGGCGCCTGACATGGTACTTGCCTGGATGGGTCCTACTGATGTGGCTCACCTTAGGGACAGAGCGATACTGAAAGGCAGATAGGAGGGCCATGGCCTCTCTGACATATGATGCATCCTCCATCCTGAAGACTGATAGTATACGTATAATTCTTCTTTCCATGCCACATAGGTGCAAATTAACTGCTTTCTCATCACCCATGTGACTGTGCCCAAACTGGTATCCACTGACATCCGAGAGGCATCCACTTCTGAACATGCCCTAATTTACTTTTCCTTGACTGGAAACTCAGTACCCCCACAGAAAATTGGACTCCGCCCAGATGCTGTGGACAGCAGCAAAGGTCACAATCTGATGACATGAGAGATGCTGCAGTAGACAACAAACGCAGGGCAGAGAGGCAAGCTTCTCTTGAGCAGAATATCTGGTGTAATTTGGAGTAGGTCAAAGAAAAGTTTAACTCCCTCTTACCTGTTAAAGAGTACATACTGAACCGAATCAGAGCCTGACACTATGAACAAGGCAAGAAGGTGAGCAGGCCACTGGCCACCCCAACTGCAGCAAAAGAAAGTGGCAACGGCCATACATGCCATAAGAGATGCCTCTGAATAACATACTAACTGAACGGCAAGATATTCCAGCTGTATTTGAGACATATTATACTGAGCTAAAAAGTTAGGACCTACAGTGCTCTCAGGACAACAAAAAGCATTTTTGCCAAGATCTCCACAGATAAAACACGAAAGATGAGATCACATTGGCCATCTCTATTCTGACAAACAGGAGAAGATGGCTTCCCAGGGGAAAAGTCAAATTATTCTACACTGGCCCGATGGCACAGGTTAACTGCAGCAGGTTCCTGTCTTACACCATTTTTGGTGTCATTGGGTATGCGTTAAGGATGCCCCCTTTTGCCCCTGCTTTTCTTCCTTGTGCCTGAGCACAAATGCCCATATAGTAGGTATCCCCAATCCAACTGGGCCCTCAAAAATCCTCCTTAATGCTGATCACACCTTACTCACCTCATTGGACCTGGCAGACTAGTGCGCTCAATTAATGTCTGTTGGACCTTGCCCTTTTACAGGGTCATTCCCCATCATTTTGCCTTTTTCCTCCTTACTTTTCTGACCCTTACTGGCAGATGTTATGACTCTGAGCACTTTTTCACTGCTAATCAGTGCTAAAGTGCATGTGCTCTCCCTTGTAAACTCGGTATGATTGGCTTATACCTAATTGGCATATTTAATTTTCCTATGAGTCCCTTGTAAAGTGGTATCCCTATGCCCAGGGCCTGTAAATTAAATTCTACAAGTGGGCCTGCAGCGCTGCTTGTACCACCCACTGAAGTAGCTTTTCAAACCTGTCTCAGGTCCTATGTGCGTAGTTTACTGCCACAGGGACCTGGCATATAAATTTACTTGCCAGGCCCATAACTCCCCTTTCATTACATATTTCACCCCTAAGGTAGGCCCTAGCTAGCCCTATGGGCAGGGTGCTATATAGGTATAGGGCAGGACATGTGCCTAGTAATGGGGCCTGTCCTGGTAGTGACAAACAGCCTATTTGGTTTCTCATTGTTTGACTGCGGCCTTCTTATAGGATTGCATTGGAAATGTCCTGCCTTATGTGTAAAGGGTATTGTCTGATTCATGAGGGGTAGCGTAGGCATGTTTGGTATGGTTGTAATGGTAGTGAGAAATGCTGCTTGCTGGTGTAGGTGGATTTTTTATTTGTCATTACAGAAATGCCACTTCTAGAAAGTGAGCATTTCTCTGTGCTTATAACTCTGGTGTTTTGCAGCTTGACTCCAATTCACGTCTGGGCAGAGTGAGTTAGGCTTTGTGCATACTTTTCTGACAGCCTCTACACAGGGAGGGTGGAGGTGTCACAGAGGTGCATCTACATACTGAATAGTCTTCCTCAGCTGAAAGAAGGGAGAGGTGGTGCACACCTGCATTTGTAATGGCTGTGCCCTGGCCTCACACAATAGGGTTGTTTACCTCCCACTGATGTTTGGAGCCTGTGCTGGAGGAGAGAAGAGGGTACTTCCAGAACCAGTTGTAACTGGTTGGAACCTCCTCTCCCCCTATTTGTAAAACACACTGCAAACTGAGCATAAGTACAGGGGAATTTTCCCCACAATTTAGACATTCTTGGGACTCCAGAGACTAACCTGGAACTGGACACAGGACACTGCTGAATTGAGTAACCAGGACCCACCTTGGACTGCTGCTACTGTGCTGACCTGTGACCTCCGTGATCACTTGGAGGAACTGCCATCATCTGCATCTCTTGTACTGGCCTGCTTGCCCTGTGCTTCCCTCCTCTCTTCTGTCTCCAGGGGCAGGGTGCTGTGGCCCCTGCTCCCTGCAACCATCCAAAATACGAGGAGTGCTGTTGTTATATTCATAGAGCTTGGAAGAGTGCATCTTTGTGCCCACCCTGGGCTTCTAGGCACATTTGCTGGGGAAGAGTCACCACCGCATCCCAGGCTCACGGAAGTGGCCCCATTGCTCGTAAGCGCTTTCCCAAATGCTGATATCACTGCTGTGGCCGGAGCACCCGTATTGATTGAAGCGCGTATGAAGTGCGCTGGGATCAGTGCCCCTGGCTGCTAGTGGTGCCCCCGGGGCACAGGAAGGAGCCGCTTGTAGGAAGCGTCTCAGTGCTGCAGACCATGTCGGGTACTTCAGAGGACTGGTGGAGGGGTGGGGCAGGCCCTGGGGCCAGGAAGCCCAGGTGAGCAGGAGCCCCAGCCTGCAAGTAGGAGGGGGGGCTCCCATAGGACGTCCTGGATCTGCACATGAAAAGTGTCTCGCCAGACAGAAGGAAGCCCCATCGGTCGAGGTGGAAAAACAAAGCGACGGCTCGAGTAAGGAGTGGGGCCACCCGACCGGACTGCTGCCTTTCCCTGCGAGGGGCTTGAGCCGCAGGACGCGGGGGAGACAGGGGTGAAGTTTCCCCTTTCCCCCGGTTGCTGCAGGAGGAGCACGATGCTCCAAGCCCTAAAATCCCATCCTGCCCCAGGCGGGGCCTGATATTACCATTGGAGGGAGGTGCATATTGCCCTCTCACCCCTAACTTCAGCCTACGGGTCCCCATTTTGTGCCTTCTCTTCACAATGCAGGTACTCTTGTGGACATACTCTTTCTTAGTTTCCAGATATGGACACTAGGGAGGGATATGATAATTTGCTTACTTTATGGGATGCTGCATTTATGGCTGATGTTCTTTTTATTACCCTTGACTTGCCATATGTTCCTTGCTGGTCCTCTTATAGATAGTTATCAGGTGTTTATGACAAGTGCTTTTATTTCTTTACTGTGATTCCTGACTACTGCTTATGTTGCAGAATCCTGAGTCATTATGAGTTCTAATGTGGCTGCTTCTTATTCTTGCAGAATATTAGTAACCTGTGTAACGTTCTGACAACTGTTAAGGTAGGAGGGTATTAATTTTTGATCTAATTATGTTTTGTGCAATACAGTTTATTTTTACATAGCTCAGTGTTTTGTTTACTTTGTGGAGTATAAATTGTATCACGTGGGTTGTGTGTGTTGTGCAAACGCTTTACACATTGCCTCTGGGATAGGCCTGATTGCTCGTGCCATGCTACCAAGGGAGTGAGCAGGGGTTATCTTGGACGTGTAACTCCCTTGCCCTGACTAGAGGGGGTGGGTTCTGCCTGCCTTAGGTCCCTACCCTAGCCAATCAGAAACCTAATTTCTAACATTGGTTGTCAGCGGTGAGGATAGGACTTGAGCTTGCACAATAGCAATTGCACTTAGACCACTACATGTTCCAATTCTCTTTTTTTTTTTTATATTCTCCTGTTCTCTCAAACCAGTCATTTTTATTTTTACTCCTGTGTTGTATACTTGCACTTGGGACTCTAGTTGTTTTACGCCTGTGTTGTGCTCTCATCAAAATGGAGTCTACCTTCGACATAGAAGACTTGTGGTTTTACACGCTAGAAGTGTTAAAGGGATTCTGCAGGGAGAGAGGAATATCTGTTATGTGTGGAGAATCCAATATAATGGTCCTCAGGAGAGCCCTGTATTATTTTGAGCAGGCACACGAGGAAGCAACAGAGGCGGCCCAAGGGGTGGATGGTTCTGAGGGAGACCCTGAAGAGACCCACGAGAGTAGTGAGAACTCTAAGAAGGAGGGTCCCCAGTGGGACAGTGACCCCAGAGAGTTAGACACTGATGGAGAAGATGACTGGCCAGAGACGCCAGTAGAGAGAGAGGACCCTATAGCTAGGGAGTCATTTACTGGGTCCTTGCTTAGCAGCAGCACCACCTCCCATTCCCTGTTGCCTGAGGAGCTCAGAGATAGGCGGGAAGAGAGGAACCTGATGCTCCAACTAGCTGGGCTGGCTGTAGAAGAGAGACGGGCTGAGCCAGAAAAGCCCTTTGTTCAGGAGACGATGGCAGAGGATGAAAGAGCCTTCGCCAGGGAAAAACTCGCTCTAGAGTGCAGTCTGACAAATCTGGACTCACCAGCACTGCAGGTGGAGTCCAGTGGTGGCAGCATTGATTGTAGTGTTAAGCACAATCCTTACCTACTCACAGACTTGATACCTGGGTTCAAGGAGGGGGACGACATACGTCAGTGGGTGTGGGAGTATGAGGAAGCTCTAGTGCAAACGCTTTACACATTGGCTCTTGGACAGGCCGGACTGCTTGTGCCAAGCTACCAAGGGGGTGAGCAGGGGTTATCTTGGATTTATTTCTCCCTTGCCCTGACTAGAGTGGGTGGGTTGTGGCTGGCTTAGAGCCCTACCCTCGCCAACAAGAAACCCCATTTCTAACAATGTCTGTCATTATGCATACTGCAGGTGCTCAAGCACATGAGAGCAATTGACAAAAAGGAAACACATTGCTCGATGGCTAGTCATTTCTAGGAGGTGCAGTACAGTAACAGGGGGTAATAGAACCCTTACCGTATGGAAGAAGGAGTGCAAATATATAATTGATGTAGAGACTAGAGGTAGTGCAGGGTGAAATATCAAAGGGAAATTTAGGGTAAATTTAGAACTGTTTTAAATTGTTAGCATGTATCTGTTCTATACATTGAGTTCTTATGAGTTTACTGTGATATGTGTTGACATGTATGTAAGTTTTGTTTATTATTATTGTAGGAGAAAAGGTAGTGTTTCTTCACTTGGGAGAAGATAGTGGTGACTAATTCAACTACCTTTTTCTCTATGACTCTCCAGTGCCAGATAGAGCACCACAGACAAGACTTGGCTTTCCTGTAATTTTTTATTTCTTGCTCTTTAGTAGTGCATATACAAGAGGTGCTTTGCTGAATTGATTACTCACAGGTATCAAATGTCAATCTGGAGTAATTAGTTGATATATATTTGGATTTCCTTGTCCTGTCCTTTGAGCATGCATATAAGGTAGGCCCGCATTGACTTGATGTACTTATGTTACTAAGGACCGTATTACGGGTTTGGAGGACAGGAACGCCTATCTCCTAAGCTCCAGACAGGGTGGTTGTCGCCATGCTGGCAACCTCCCTGCCATCCTTTTAAGACTTTGCCGCTGGGCTGACCTGGACAAACCAAGGTGTCCTCCAGTCAGCCCAGCGGGAAAGGGTGGCAGCATTGTCGCCAGCTCATAATACAGCCGACTGCAATGCTGCTGCTTGACGGGTGCACCCGCACCCTCAAAATGTGCACTGTCTGCATACCTGACAGTGCACATTTTGAAGGTGCTGGGTAGGGAGACCCCTGCACTGCCCATACCACAATCATGGACAATGCAGGGGCCCACCTGTGGCCCCCTGCACTTGTTCTCTGCCACTTTCTTCTGGCGGTGAAACTGCCATGAAAAGGCTGGTGGAGAGCAAGGTTGTAATCAGCCAGGTGGTGCTGAGTTCAGCACCTCCTTGGCTGATTGCAACCTGCACTGCCGTCATCCCATCAGGATCTAAGATCCTGCGGGGTGGCAGGAGGTTGGCAGATCTGCCCACCAACCTATAATGTGGGGGTCAGACTGCCACAACTGTTGCAGTCTGACAGCCACCATGGCAATGACGGTCCCTGGGCCACTAATATCGTAATGGGGTCCTAACTCTCTTTGAGGGGCACAGACCATCACAACAGTTCTCCTGTCTATGGTATTTTTTATGTTTTCTATATATGTCCCTATGTCCCTTTTCCCATTACCTTTCACACAGTATGCAAGCCAGACAGTGATACTATGACATTTATGATCAATTGACCATGGGTTTCTAATCATGTACTTACATTATGTTCTTCTATTTTTGCCGTGCATGTCACTGGGTTTGGATGTTGATATATGGTGGGGATAGACACAACAAAAGGATATATTTCTTTGCTAAGTCCTGCGTGGCTGTGTTTATGTTTTTACTTAAAACATCTGGTTATCATATCTATGAGTGTGTGTATATATATATATATATATATATATATAAATATATATATATATATATATACACACACATATATATATACATACACACACACACATATATATATATATATATATATACACACATATATATATATATAAATATGTATATATTATGAATGCATACATTTAAATTATTAGTTTGATTTCATTAATTGATCAGTTCCTATTTAATAACTTTATTTATTTTGATAATCGTTTTTGGCTCTTTTTACTTTTTGTTTTAAACTTACATTTTTATATTGATTTTAAACTATTAAGTTTCTCTTTGCATGTGGATAGTATATTCATTTTTTAAATCGATTTTTTGGGAATTAAATATATTTTTCATGGCTATTATCATATTACTGTTAACTATATATAAGTACTTCTGTAATTTTTATATTTTTGTCTACTAATTTTTGTATTGCACATAAAAAAGTAATTAAAGTGGATATTTCGTCCTTGATATTTTTTGCAGCAATATTTTTGTATCACAATATTTTTGACCTTGATGTTATGCATGGATGCCCCAATGCTTGCAAACAGATGTCTTCTGGAAAGATGAAATGTTTGGAAAATAGTTTATATTTAGTATGCATCAAAGTGCCAGAAGCAGTTAATTGAAGAACTCGGGTAATTATAATACTGGTATGTAATTGGCCGGTGCCTGTGCAGTAAAACTAACTATAGTGTTTAACAGCCACAGTACTGCTGCGCCAAGTGAAAATTCGGCTGAAGCAAGGAAGATAGTTTTCCTTATTCTTATGTCCATCAGGGAGACAGTAGGAGAAAGAAAACGCCGGCGTAAAACTGTCATGATGCCCTAAGCGCTTCTGTTTTCATGTTGTACCCTTTATATGTTCTTTTTGAGAAGGCAGCAAACTAGCCTCAACGTTTTCATCTCAAGTTGAACTCGAAAAAGTGTTCTAATGTGAACAGCTGTTTCAATGCTTGTTCAATGAACTGGCAGAGAACGTCGCAATGCAGATGTTAAAAATGAGTAGGAAGGGATTAGGAAACTCCTTACTGAAAAAAACATACATTACTGAGTGGAAGTAACAAGTCCCTTAGGATGTGTCGAATGTAGAAAATGCATTTCAGGTAAAACTTTAAGATGTACTTGACTGTAGAAAAGCTGTTTTACCCTCCAAAGTGTTTCAGGTGCAAAGTCAGACCTATATTTGGTCTCTCCAACTACAGATACTCAGCCGGTCAGTGAATACTTATATGGAAAGCTGCTTGCAAGTTTCTCACAAAAGCCACAAAACAATGTGGAGTCAGAACATAGCCGTAGGTACAGGGCGGCATTCTGCCTCAGTATCCTTAAGACATGTGCGTGCGCTGCAGACAATTAGGAGAAACCAGTTTCACGGAAAAGAAAGGAGTATGACTTTCTTTCAAGCCCCATTCCGGTGTCTGTAAATGAAACTAGAGTAACTTTCTTGGTGTTTTTTCCGCAGAGCCTCTATCTTCGCAATTCATTATTTTGGCTAAGAATACTTGTTATAAGTATATCACTCAAATTTATGTTCTTCTCTTAAAGCAGTAGTGTAGTTTTATATATGTAGGTTTTGAAAATTGTACATATCACTTTTTTGTTAATAATGAGAAGGCTTTGCAGGATTAAAGTGGTAAACGACTACAAACCATGAATGAGTAAAGGTGGAATATAAAATGACCCATTCAATGAATCAATCTAATCAATCAACAAGAAGTTGAATTTCAGTTGTTTTAGACAAACTAGTGATCTGAAGTTTTTAGAACAGTATTATTCTACAGATTAATGCATCCAGATATTAATTGCTAGTGGTATATTAATGCCACAGCAGGCAGCTACCTTATAGCGTCACAATAGAGTTTCACAAGCTTTATTGTGCTGCAGAAGCACGGCCGTTAGGGGTGCAGGGGTTGGGAGGCCTCCAGCCCGGCAAGCAGCCAGCCCATGTCCACCCGCAGCACCTCTCTCTTGCGGGCCATGTGGAAGGCGATGACCAGGCTGTTCCAGATGGTGCGAAGGAGCCGCGGGTCCCACTCCAGCTGCCCGTTCTCAGCCAGCCACCAGCTCAGCTCCCTGCACAGGGACTCATGGCACCAGCAGAGCGCCCCGCCGAGGGACCAGTACACGGGCCTGAACGGCACAGCGGCCCGTCCTGCTGCGGCTGCACAGGGTCTCCGGCCTCATCCTCGGCCACCCCCGGCTGGTGGACCCCGGGGCCTCCCCATTCTCCACCAGTGGCTGCTCCCCCTCGGTCCCCATGGCCTCCTCTGCTGCCGGGGAATGGCTTGCCTTCGCCGGCCCCTCCGTACCCTCCGGCGGGACCTGCGGCAGGTGCTCAAAGTCCCCCTCGGCCCTGGGCCCGTGCACCAGCAGGCAGTGCACCAGCTTGTAGAGGTTGGTGCTGAGCAGGCGTAGCTCGGGCTCCCGGCCCCTGCAGTACTGCACCCCAGAGGCCTCCAGCAGCTCCCGCAGGCCCAGGCTCAGCTCTAAGGAGCCATTGCGGGACCCATGGGTGCAGGCAGGCGGGGAGGTCAGCATGGCATGGAGCTTGGCCTCGAGAATCACAGCGGTGGCCTCATGGCCCAGGGCCTGCCGCAGCACCCGCAGCAACGGTGCCTCAGCCGCCCTGCACATGGCTTTGGGGTATGGGCTCCAGCAGGACAGCACCAGGGTCCACAACTCTCCGCAGAGCAGCACCCGTTGCTGCCCGCCTCACAGCCCGCCGTGTGCCAGGATGCCCCAAATGCAGCGGTTCTCGATGCAGTGACGTAGGCGGGAGACAGGCAGTGGGGGCAACGCGGGCCGCAGGGCCTCGGGGTCATTCCACATCCCGGGCAGCATGGCCCACCAAGCCTTGGCAAATGCAACACATGCAGTGCACGGGGATACTGTCTTGCATGGGAAGGCAAGCTCTTACCTCCACCAAAGTTGGACTGTTGGACATCATGACCGTCGGGACCACTTTAGTCTACCACCCGAGATGAATACTTAGTCAGGAGAGGGGACGCAAGCCACAGGCCGTCGCTGCAGAGTGGTGCCTGCTGAAGCATGGAAGCGACTCCTTAACTTCAAGGGAGCTTCATTCATTCATCTGGTGCAGGCTGAAGACTTGCTGTCCTCGGAAAACATACACTACCGGGAAACAGTTGCAATTGCTGGCAGGAGCTGAAGATACAATGTTGCAGAAGTTGCCTTTGTTTCTTTATTGCAGTTGTCGAGTTTCTGGAGGGTCCAGATGCAGTTTCTTCGGTAAGAAGGTGAAATTAAGAATGCAGAGGATTCCTGCTGGAGTCTTGCAATCCGAATCTGAAGAACCACCCAAGGGAGAGACCCTAAATAGCCCTATAAGGGGGATTGGTCAGCTACACAGGTAAGCACCTAACAGGGGAAGGCTCTGACATTGGCCACTCAGATGCTCCCAGAGTTCCCTGCCACCTTGGAAGCCCAGATGGCAGAACTCAGGGACCCTCTGGAGGAGCTCTGAGCACCACCTCTGGGGTGGTGAGGAACAGGGAAGTGGTCTAATTTCACGCCAGAGCAGGGACTGAGATCCCTGAACTGGTGTAGACTGGATTATGCAAGGAGGGCACCATCTGTGCCATTCAAAGCATTTCCAGAGTCTCCTGGAGGCTACCACCAGGCCTGTAATACCTATTTCCAAAGGGAGAGGGTGTAACACCCCTCTCCCAAAGGAAATCCTTTGTTATGCCTTCCTGGGCTAGAGCTGCTTAAGCACCAGGGGGTTAGAAACCTGTGTGTGAGGTGGCAGCAGCTGGGGCTGCCAGGAAAACCTCAGAAGGCTGTAATGTCATTACTGGGGGTCCTCCAAGAAGCCCACGGTGTGCATGGAATCATACAACCAATGCTTGCAAAAACCTTGGGGTATGATTCCAACATGTTTGATACCCAACATGGCCATATTCAGAGTTACTATTGTGAAGCTGGACATAGGTGGTGACCTATGTCCAGTGCACGTGTAAAATGGTGTCCACGCACTCACAAAGTCCAGGAAAATAGTCCTAGAGATTATGGGGGCACCTCTGCTAGTGCAGTGGTGCCCTCACACACAAGTACTCTGCACCCAGCCTTCAGGGTTGGAAGGCCTGCAATAAGGGTGACTTCTAAGTGACCTGGTGCAGTGTAAATGGCAGTAAAATGGTGCATGCACCATTTCACACAGGCTACAATAGCAGTCCTGCAGAAGCCTTTGCATGGGCTCCCTATGGGTGACAAAAAAATGCTGAGGCCCATTTGGATTCCCTGGAACCCCAATGCCCTGGGTACCTAGGTACCATATACTAGGGACTTATAAGGGGGCCAATTTTGGGTGAAATACTGGGTTACCAGTATCCTATAACCATAATTTAAGGGAGAGAGCATAACTACTAGGGTCCTGATTAACAGGATCCCAGTAGACACAGTCAAACACACTGACAAACAGGCCAAAAGTAGGGGTAACAATGCCAGAAAGAGGCTACTTTCCTAGAGGAGGCCATGGAGGTAGGTATGTGAGGCTGCTGCATTCATGCAGGGGTGAGTGTGAGAGCCTCACTCATTATGACCTCCTTCACATTCAAGAATCACTTAGCACTCTTGAGTTTGATGCCAGGGGTGACCCTGCTTGTAGATCTGCCCTTCGGGTGGCACACAAGTGACACGCCACCCCCATTGAGTCACTGAGATGCCTCGACTATAGGGCATACTGTGCAAAAATGCATGATGAAGGTGACAAACCAGGCCGACTGTTGGCATGGTACTGAGTAGCTCTGTGGTGACTGACCCTATTATTGCCATGAGAATATCCCTGGCACAGCTCAACAAGTGGACATTCACACAGCATTTACTGCACATTATCGATCACTGTACCCCCCTACCCAACATGACCGACACATATCGATGTGCAATTTCCTCGCCTCTGTTTGGCTGCCTATGATGACGTTGCAAATGAAGGAGGACCTCAACATGGACGTTACAGAACAGAAGATATGGGGAGCCCTAGGGGGAGCCACAACGATTAATACTCCAGGACTGTATGGCTTATCAATAGAGTTTTATAAAGCTTATGAGTCCCTTCTAGTCCCTAAACTGCTGGAAAGACATATGGGGTCATTCTTACCCCGGTGGGCGGCGGGCGCCGCCCGCCAGGCGTTGACCGCCAAAAGACCGTACCGCGGTGAAAAGACCGCGGCGGTCATTTTGACTTTCCCGCTGGGCTGGCGGGCGACCGCCAAAAGGCCGCCCGCCCAGCGGGAAAGCCCCAGCAACGATGAAGCCGGCTCCGAATGGAGCCGGCGGAGTTGCTGGTGTGCGACGGGTGCAGTTGCACCCGTCGCGATTTTCAGTATCTGATTTGCAGACACTGAAAATCTCAATGGGGCCCTGTTAGGGGGCCCCTGCAGTGCCCATGCCAGTGGCATGGGCACTGCAGGGGCCCCCAGGGGCCTCACGACACCCGTTCCCACCATCCTGTTTCTGGCGGTGAAAACCGCCAGAAACAGGATGGCGGGAAGGGGGTCGGAATCCCCATGCCGGCACTGCTTGCAGCGCCGCCGTGGAGGATTCCCTGGGGCAGGGGAAAACCGGCGGGAAACCGCCGGTTTCCCTTTTCTGACCACGGCTTTACCGCCGCGGTCAGAATGGCCCCTGAAGCACCGCAGACTGTTGGCGGAGCTTCCTCCGTCCCCTGCCCTGGCGGTCCATGACCGCCAGGGTAGGAATGACCCCCATAATGTAGCTCCAGTATCTAGGCAGCTACCACAATCACTTAGGAAAGCTTTGTTGATCCCTCTACCTAAACCAGGGAGAGACCCTCTAGACTTCCTACTGCCTGTACTTTATGTTGGATACAGAATATAAAATATTGAGAAAATATTGAAGTGTGGCTCTTGGAACATCTCCCACAGCTAGTTCACCCAAACAAGAATGGGTTAATTCCGGGCCCGGCTACAACCCTCAATATCCATAGACTTTATAGAATACTCAAACAGGTGCGGCACTCTCTGCCCTTTGGCTGCATGCCTGGTCATAGATTTAGAGAAAGCATTTGACACTTGACTGGGACTACATATTTGCAGCTCTGATGGCCATGGGCATAGATGGAAGACTCCTGAAATGGATAAGGCTCCTCTATAAGGAACCCATGACAAGGGTGAAGTTTGGTAACTGTATATTAGCCCCCTTCCATGTCAGCAAAGGCACCCTTCAAGGCTGTCCGCTATCACTGATATTATTTGCTTTGGCGATAGAAGTACTGCCATTGTGTCTCTGACAGGGTGGGCTGGATTGGGAGATACCCATTGAGCAGGAGGTGCATTCTATTTCCTTATATGCAGATGATATGCTGATCTATGTTGCAATATTCGAGATGGCATTGTTTCTATTATGAATTTCATGATGCCTCAGGGCTAGGTGAAGTGGTCAAAGCCTTGCTTATTCCCGCTCCACCGAACCTGCCCGCCGTAAGAGTTTGAGGTAGACGGTCACCCCATTCATTGGGAACCACATACATTCGGATACCTTGGCATCAACATTTACCTCATGGCTGCTGACCTTCTGGGTGTTAACCTTTCTGAAGCCATTGTTAAACTCCACGCACAGATCACATTTCAGTGAATGCTTGCATTGTCAGTACAGAGCAGGGTTGCTCTTTCCAAGCTGGTCATCCTCCCTTGATTATTGTATTACTTTCATAATCTCCCTGTGACAATTCCTTACAGCACATTCTGCAAGTTACAGACACTATTGGGCGGATTCCTGTGGAACAAAGGGAGGAGCCATGTAGCATTAGCCAAGCTACAGCTCCCTGTGGAGAAGAGGAGTCTAGGTGCTCCTAACTTAAATTATTATTATTTGGTGACCCAGCTCCAGTAACCAGCCTGCTGGCTGAAGAGCGGGCATGTTGAGGAATAAGGAGAAGACCTAGCAGACCATGCACAGCGAGTAGTCGGCAAAGCCTTCCTCCCTATGAAGGGCTCCCCTGTCAAGCCAGCAATCTCCTACGTCAGGCTCATAACAGTTAACACAGGAGTCTGCGGCATATGGCCTATCTGGAACCATACGTACCTGCAATATGCATAAACTACATATCGTCCTTTGAGGAAGCATCGGGGAGACTGGAGTGACACTGTGGGAGGAGATACGAATGGCCAGGTTAGGGGGCTTATTTCAAGTTGGTACCTTGGTTCCATATGGACAGCTGTGCGATGACAGAGAGCTCACAGTAGGCCATTTCTTACCCCATAGGTGTCTAAATGGGAAGACAGACCTCATGGGTCAAACTGCTCTACTTATTATGGCCAGCTGCCTGCCTGGACTGCACAGAAAGAGCCAAATGGGAGGAGTCATAACATGTTTCATTGCAATAGTGATGCTCATAACTTGTAGACTGATAGCTATGCCTTGGAAACACAGACCATTACCAGTGATAGAAGCTGGAGAGTGTATATGCCTTTATGAGGTAAGGCAGAAGCGTCAACACTGCAACAAGAAGAGGTTTTTAGCCTACGAAAAAAAAACTATAGTGTCAGACTCGGAAGAACTGCTGGACGGCCTGCAGCCACCTGTGGATGACTAAAACCTATCCTGAAAGCTTAGATTATTTCACATGCATAGTTGGTCATTCAGCATGGAGCGACCATGGACGTGTGCCAATGCCTCTAGCAATGTGTGATACATTGTCAAAGCAATGAATGGTGGGGTTGTGGGGAAGTGAGGGTTAGGGGCTTAATTATTATTTTTTGTGTCAGCTGATTGGCTCAAAATACTGTGGGGAGTCTTGAACTTGGTGTTGCGTGCTTGGTTAATTGTTCTCTTTTACCGTTTTACTGTTTTTCTTATTGAGCGCCGTGAGAGTACATAACCCTTGTAAGTGCAACTATGACATAATACCAAGGCAGTACGCAAACAGATAGAACATACCTATTATATATCGCACACCCGGGTAGCAATTTCTAGCACTCTGTTATACTGTATGTGAACTATGAAAAACTCTGTTATATGTTAACTATGAAAAAGCACTGCTTTGAGGTACTTAGCACCATGGGGGCATTACATGGGTGGTACATGGGCATTGTCATGCAACCACCTATGCCTTGATGCAAAACCATATCTACAAACAATAGTGGACACTGTTTTGCACTACAAGTTAACACCATTTGAAAATTTGAAAACAGGCATTAAAAGGAGAAATATAATAATTTCTCCTTTCTTTTCCGACTTTACACAAAGTAGGAAAAATTTTAAGTGTGTCTAAGCATAGTATTTTGTATTGGAAGGGTACCCCCTGAGTACAAAACTTATGCTGGACTCCAGCACACACACTTGAGCTAGGGTGCAAAGGTGTGTGCGTGGCGAATGGCAGTTAAATCAGCACTAAGGAGGGTGGAGAGAGTGCCATATCTTTGTAGATATGACAATCTCCTGCTCCCTCCCTGTCACGAAATGCAGCACAGCATTATTGGCCGCTGCACTGCGTACCAGCACTTTTCTGTAAATCTGGGCCATTGAGAGCACTGCAGTGGTCCAGGTTACATAAAATCAGGTCTTGCACTAATAACTGTCACCAATGTTGAGGAATAAAATGGAGAATCTTCTTCAGTTGCTTCATTAGCAGGACGCATGTAGACATTAATTTATTAATCTGATACTCAAATTAGAGTTTACTATCAAATAGCACATCCAAATTGTTTGCACTTGATGCTGGTTCTAGACATTCTCCTAACAATTTGGGCCACAACATAGAGGACCAGATCAATTTTATCTTAATAAAACTGGAGAAAATTGGTATTGATCCAGCTGGCTACCTAGATCAAATAACCTTTGAACTTCTTCTGCAGTTGGGACAAGTTGCTCTCCATGTGGATGATTAAATTGGTATCATCCACACAGCCATAATATTGAAAGCAAAAAGAGGCAATCAAATCTACCAGGAGAGATCATATCTATTAAAAAGAGTGGGACTGAGAGCAGACTCCCTGAGGAGCACCACAGGCAATATCCTTAAAATCTGAGAAAAAGGTTGCCATCTGGACTGTTATTACTTCTATTTTCCAGAAATGATTCAAACCATCTGAGTGGGCTGTCTCTCAGGCCAATAGAAAATAACCTTAATACAAGCAAACACTTTAGGGAATGGCCTAGTGGAGAAGAATCACACAAATTGTTCACTATCATTTTGCCAGATGTAATGAAAAGGCTTGCACTGGAACTGCAAGTAGGTTAAATCTATCACTATGACAATACGTACATCCTTTCTTTTATTTACAAGATTGGCATTTGTATAGTGCACTGTGCTGTACATTTCTGGTTGTTATTTCATCTTTATATTTACATGTTACCCTGTGCTTTCTTGCTACAACAACAAGTACCATACTTATAGACGCTGGTTGATCAAAGAGGGATAGTGTTTGCATGGGAGGTCTGAATGCAGCTGGTTAACTAACCCAATAACACTTGACTACAAGCAGTAAATGAGGCCAAATCAGCTGATTGTGAAATAAGGGTGCACATTTAAGACATTGCCTGTGCCACAATTTTGGAGAAACTGGTGTCTTAAGTAGGTGAAGGGCTAGAGCAGTCACTGGAACTTTCAAGGGCTCTTTTTAGCTGGAAATATAGCAGCACTTTTTGCAGTCTCCGATGAAATTCCAAACCACAATACCATACAATAACGTAACACACAGCACAAGAAGCAATGCCATGCTTGATTCTGAGAAGTCATTCATTTTTGTGGCTCTTTAATGTTTTGGACTTAGCCTTCATTCTATCTAGTGATTACAGATCATTTACACATATCCAAGGGTGAGGATCCCCTACCTGACTTGTGTTGCAGTGCAGCATGTGCCAGGGTAGTCTACCTCTCCCATTAGAATCTGTGATGCCTATAGACACCTTGACCTTGAATTATAAGCTACATTTTGATGGTCCTGCCATGATCACATATGGAGGGGAGTGTCTGCTTTCTATATATACAAACCCTGGCATCACACTACGTAGGTCTTTAGTTGAGCGTTTTTACGAGTTGTTAGAGGAATATCCTAACTGTAGCAAGTCTGAAATATATTGGTTGGCTGCTCCAGAGACTGCAGTTTTTGTCGTCATTCAGCTTTCTTGGGACCTGGATCAGATTACATTTATGTGATTACAAAGTACAGAGAGATCGGAAGGAGAAGTTCTCACTTACTTTTTTTAATGCTCTGGCTTTATTGCTGGTGATAATTGATAGGTAGATTCAGATCCCCTGTTAGAAATGGGGTCTTTGGTTGGCAGTCAGGTTACCCCCTGTCCAAACAAGGACCCTCACTCTAGTCAGGGTAAGTCACACACAATCCAAATTATCCTGTGCCCACCCTCTGGTAGCTTGGCACTGAGCAGTCAGGCTTAACTTAGAAGGCAATGTGTAAAGTATTTGTGCAATAAATCATACAATAACACAAGATAGCACCACAAAAATACACCACACAGTGTTTAGAAAAACATATAGGGGGTCATTCCGACCCTGGCGGTCATGGACCGCCAGGGCCGGGGACGGAGGAAGCACCGCCAACAGGCTGGCGGTGCTTCAGGGGCAATTCTGACCGCGGCGGTAAAGCCGCGGTCAGAAAAGGGAAACCGGCGGTTTCCTGCCGGTTTTCCCCTGCCCCAGGGAATCCTCCATGGCGGCGCTGCAAGCAGCGCCGCCATGGGGATTCCGACCCCCTTCCCGCCAGCCTGTTCCTGGCGGTTTACATTGCCAGGAAGAGGCTGGCGGGAACGGGTGTTGTGGGGCCCCTGGGGGCCCCTGCAGTGCCCATGCCACTGGCATGGGCACTGCAGGGGCCCCCTAACAGGGCCCCATCAAGATTTTCAGTGTCTGCAAAGCAGACACTGAAAATCGCGACGGGTGCCACTGCACCCGTCGCACACCAGCAACTCCGCCGGCTCCATTCGGAGCCGGCTTCATCGTTGCTGGGGCTTTCCCGCTGGGCGGGCGGGCAGCCTTTTGGCGGTCGCCCGCCTGCCCAGCGGGAAAGTCAAAATGACCGCCGCGGTCATTTGACCGCGGTACGGTCTTTTGGCGGTCTCCGCCCGGTGGGCGGCGCCCGCCGCCCGCCGGGGTTGGAATGACCCCCATAATATGTATCTGGATATTTGCAGGTCAAAACGATAAAAGATGCAATATGAAATTGTAGAGGTATCATTGAAAAGTGATATAAAGGCCCTTATTACAACACTGGCGGTAAAAGCCGCTTACCGCCGTGCAGAGGACCACCAACACACCGCCGCGTAATTCCGCCACAGCTATTATGACCCACATTTTGGAATCCGCCAAAATTCAGACACCCACACAAGTCTGCCACACCAAAGGTCAATGATAAACTGGTGACAACAAAACCTCCACCGTCACGCCAACAGAAAAACGCCCACACTATCATGACACACGAATCCACGTGGCGGTCTTTCAACCGCGGGATTCCATTGGCGGTACACATTGCGGTACACATTGCTGCGCTCAAAATACACACACTCTTACAAAACACAGCCATCATCACACAAGGTCCCACACAGGAATGCAAGCACGGGGGTACACGGGCACCCACCCATTGCACACCCTGACACACACAGATGCAACAACCATCCTTTTATACCCCTGCAGGACCCCTACCCAACGTCACCGGACAGGAGAGTCCACACATGTCCACACCACCAACAGAAGAGGCCCACAGTGATGACAGCAGCTCTGTCCAACTGGATCTAGATGACCAGCCTGGCCCATCGGGGACCTCGGGACAGTCGGTTCCCCTCACCCAGTCACAGGCCACCACAGACCTTCCCCCCTCTGGAAACACCAGCACAGCACCCACCCAGCGGGCCCATACCTCCGTCCCCAGGACACATCAATCAGCTGTGTATCCACCACTACAGGGAACCCAGGATAATCCACCACCCCAACAACAACAGGGACCTGGGGGCAGTGGCAGTGGGCACACGGTCCAGGGGACGGAGGCCCAGGAACACAGGGGAACTGGGAGGGCTGCTGTGCGACAGGGGGCGGACAGGCCAAGGGAGCCCACTCTCCAAGAGGACCTCTCCTTCATCATGGGAGCCTACCACCACTCCCAGGAGACAATGGCAACGGTACTGGCCAAGTTTCAGGAGACCCAGCGCCTGCAGGAGAACAGTATATGGGCTTCAGGGAGGAACTCAGAACCATCAGCTCCACCCTGGGCACCATCGTAGGGGTGCTGAAGGAAGTACTCAACACCAGGAGGGACACTGTGGCACTACAAGTGGCCCCTGACACTAGCATGGACGATGAACTGCCCACCACCTCCGCCGGCGCTAGTGGACAGGACGCCCTGCCTCAGGACCACCACACCAGCACCCCACCCCCTGCAGAGGGAGAACCACCCCGCAAACGGTCCCTGAGATCCAGGACAAAGACAGAACACAATGCCAAGACCCACGCCAAGAAATGAGACCACCCTGATTGTCATCCTACTGTCCCACTTTGTCACCCTGTCCATACTTAAACTGCCCCAGCTCCACTTCTTATGCCCATATGGGAAATGCACCTGTGAGACTAATAGACTGGACTCTGCCATGGACATTCCTCCGCCAGCACCCCTCACCATTTCACTACCCCTTCCAATATTGAGCACTTAAATAAACACACTTAAAGCACAAAACAATCTGGAGTCTGTCTGTGATTTCGAAATAGTGTATTAGCAATTACATTGACAAAATGCTCTTTCATTTGTAATGTCAACATACCTATGTCACACAGCTCTAGTCCATGAGGAATCTAAGCAGATGTCACACAGTGGGACCCACATCTGTGAAATCAGAAGGGAAAGTGACAACTCAGTGACCATACACTGGGTGAAAACGACAGACAGTAGAGAGGTAGTAGTGTTAAAGTACATGTAGTAGGCAGGTCTGTATTCTTACCTGTGTCTCACTGGAAATATTGCTGGGTCACTGAGTCCCTGTTGTTCATGTCTTCTTCCTCTGCTTCCTCGTCTTCACTGTCCACAGGCTCCACAGCTGCCACAACACCGCCATCTGGACCATCCTCCTGGAGAAAAGGCACCTGTCGTTGCAAAGCCAAGTTGTGAAGCATACAGCAGGCCATGATGATCTGGCACACCTTCTTTGGTGAGTAGAATAGGGATCCACCTGTCATATGGAGGCACCTGAACCTGGCCGTCAGGAGGCCGAAGGTCCGCTTGATCACCCTCCTAGTTCACCCATGGGCCTCATTGTAGCGTTCCTCTGCCCTTGTCCTGGGATTCCTCAATGGGGTCAGTAGCCATGACAGGTTGGGGTAACCAGAGTCACCTGCAAATGGTGAGGGACAACTGTTAGACATGCACTAACCTGGAGGGATATCCCCAGACCCAGACAACCATTCCCACTGACTTGCTTCCAGGTGTTCACCTAATAGCCACACACGGTGTCTCTGGAGTTGACCCATCACATAAGGGATGCTGCTATTCCACAGGATGTAGGCATCATGCACTGAGCCAGGGAACATGGCATTCACATGGGAGATGTACTGGTCTGCCAAACATACCATCTGTACATTCATCGAATGATAACTCTTCCGGTTTCTGTACACCTGTTCACTCGTGTGGGGGGGGAACAAAGCCACATGGGTCCCATCAATGGCACCTATGATGTTGGGGATGTGTCCCAGGGCATAGAAATCACCTTTCACTGTAGGCAACTCCTCCACCTGAGGAAAAACGATGTAGCTCCGCATGTGTTTCAGAAGGGCAGACAACACTCTGGACAATACGTTGGAAAACATAGGATGGGACATCCCTGATGCTATGGCCATTGTTGTTTGAAAAGACCCACTTGCAAGGAAATGGAGCACTGACAGCACCTGCACTTGAGGGGGTATTCCAGTGGGATGGCGGATTGCTGACATCAGGTCTGGCTCCAACTGGGTACACAGTTCCTGGATTGTGGCACGGTCAAGCCTGTATGTGATAATCACATGTTGCTCCTCCATTGTCGACAGGTCCACCAACGGTCGGTACATCGGAGGATGACACCATCTCCTCACATGTCCCAGTGGACGGTGCCTATGAAGGACAACAGCGAGCACAGAGTCAAACAACTCAGAGGTACGTACCCACAGTTTACACAGAACACCATTCATACGCAAAAGGGGGCCTGTATGTGTGTAGAGTCTAGGCCTAGGTATGTGTGACGCAGTTGAAAATGAAGCAATGTGGGCCCCTGAAATGGCAGCTGCCTGACCTCTAAAGTGGGACAATGGGATTTGAGGTAACTGCGCTGGCGTTGTACACCGTCACGGTAGGCGGTCGAAGACCGCGGCGCAATGCTGCATTGGTTAACAATGGACCCTATGGGTCCCAGGAGCCAATGACGATGTACGCCGGCGGTGACTGTACGCACCGCCGTGGACGTGACCGCCATTTTCTATCTTTTCAATCACTTGATACCTGATCTTCGACAGGAGAGGACCTACACTGCAAGTGCTGCTGTGACCTCGGTCTGGAAGAGACAATGGCTCGAGTGTCTGGGGAAAGGGCCCCTACCTTCACATTGGAGGAGTTGGAGAAGGTCGTGGATGGGGTCCTCCCCCAGTACACGCTACTCTACGGTCCTCCAGACAAACAGGTAAGAACACAGGGAGCATGTTGTATGGGCTATGCCTGTGTGGAGTGGGCTGGATGTAAGAAGGAAATGGGGAGAGTGCTGTGTACATGACAGACGGTGAATGCATGTGCCACATTGCAAGGGTAGGGATGGGGGCCAATCACTTTGACGGTGCAGTTGGTAATAACTTCTCTTTTTCCCCTGTACATTTCATGTAGGTCAGCGCCCACCAGAAAAAAGATATTTGGTATGCCATCGCCAAGGACGTCCGGACCCTGGGGGTCTACCGCAGACGGAGCACCCAGTGCCGGGAGGACATTCGCCGCTGGAGCAAGAAGACGGCAGAGGCTCAGCTGGGGATGGCTTCCCAATGTGGGAGGGGTGCCCGTCACACCACGACCCCCCTGATGTTCAGGATCCTGGCGGTGGCCTTCCCGGAGTTGGATAGGCGCGTGAGGGCATAACAGCAGCCACAAGGGGGTGAGTACACTCTCATTCTGCTGACTTTGCGTGCAGTGGAGGTGTCTGGGTGGGGGAGGTGGGCTGTGGGTTTCCCTAGGCCAGGGCGAGTTCCGTAGGCAAGGCTCCTCCATAAGGCAGGCCATGTGGCACCCCACCCCACCTCTGTAGAGTGCCAAGTACACCTAGTCATGCCCCTGTGTCATCTATGTCTGCAGATGTCGTCTATAGCCTTGTAGGCCATTTCCCAGGAATTGAACAGTGGACCCCAAGAGCGCGGCGTAGTGCGGGGGGCTTCTGTGTCTGTTGTGTCCGCCAACGGTAGCGGTAATGCATGCACTCAACATGTCTTTCTTCTGTCGTCCCCCCCTTTTTGTGGCCTCCCTGTTCTTGTGTGCATTATCATCATCAGGCGGAGGGGCAGTGGCAACGGAGCACGAGGGAGCTGCATCCCACATGGCCCTGGAGGGCGAGACTACGGACTCAGAGTTCCCCAGTGGGACAGAGGGCGAGGTGAGCTCCACGGCGGGGACAGGAGCTGACACCAGCGACACAGACTCGTCCTCTGATGGGAGCTCCCTTGTGGTGGCGGCAACATCTGTGCCCCCTGCATCCACAGGTACAGCCCCACCCCCCCTACCAGCACTGCCCTCCCAGAAGCCCCTCAGCCTTTGCCCCGTGCCCGCTCACCCAGGAGGGTGGGCATCACCTTCACCCCAGGCACCTCAGCCCCTGCCCCAGTCACCCCTGTTGCCCTCAGTCCCTCACTGTTGGGCAGTCTACCATTTTAAATGCCATCCAGGGTGTAGAGAGGAAGTTGCAACAAACAAATGTATTCCTGGAGGGCATTCATTCTGGTCAGGTGGCCCTTCAGCGAGCTTTTCAGACTCTGGCCTCAGCACTGATGGCATCCATTATCCCTGTGTCTAGCCTCCCCCCTCCAACTTCCTCCACCCAGACCCAATCCCCTGTACCTCAGCCTATCCCAAGCACACCTACAGACCAGCATGCACACACGTCAACACACAAGGGAAGCTCTGGCAAACATAAGCACCACACATCCCACAGGTACTCACGCATGCATCACACACATGCAGACACACCAACATCCACTGCCTCCACTGTGTCCCCCTCCTCCTCGTCTCCCTCCTCCCTCCCAGTCTTGTCTACACTCACACCTGCATGCACTACCTCTACAGCCACTACGTCCCTCTCCAGCACACCCACCACCACACCCCGCTCATGTGCAGTCACCACCCCACTACCATTCACACATCCCCTGTGTCCTCTCCCAGTGTGTCTGTGATGCCCCCTCTGAAGATACACAAACGCAGGCACACACCCACCCAACAGCCATCCACCTCACGACAGCCTCCAGCGCATGCACCTTCACCGAAAGTCACCAAAAGTACACCTCCTACAACCACCACCTCTTCCTCCACTCCCAAATCCCCTCCAGCTACCCGTCCCAGTGTTTCCAAAAAACTTTTCCTGTCCACCCTTGACCTCTTTCCCACACCTCCCCCACCCCATCCATCTCCTAGGTCCCAAACTAGCACCTCAGCCACAACATCTCCGGGACCTGTGGTGCCTGTAGTCACCGGAATCTCGAGTGCACCAGTCACCAGGGCAGCCAGTGTGGCACAGAGCCACAGCACAGACAGTCCCCCACCTGTGAAGCATCAGAAGTTGGCCAGTGCCCGGCGGGAGAGGGTGAAGACCCCAACCACCAAAGCTGCTCCCAGAGGTCCCGGTGGGAGTGTGGAGTCAGCTGTGACACCTTCCAAGGTGGGGAAGGGCCACAAGAAACCCGGCAATTCTGGGAAGAGCAGCACGGCGGAGAAGACCGCCATCATCCCCGATGCCCAGGAGCCCACCTCCAGCAGAAGCCCAGCTGCCCAGGACAGGACCACCAGCACCAGCCCACCTGCCCAGGAGGCCACCGCCAGCACCAGCCCAGCTGCCCAGGAGGGGCCCGCCAGCACCAGCCCACCTGCCCAGAAGGCCACCACCAGCACCAGCCCAGCTGCCCGGGAGGCCAACCCCAGCACCAGCCCACCTGCCCAGTAGGCCACCACCAGCACAGGCCAGCTGCCCAGGAGGCCACCGCCAGCACCAGCCCAGCTGCCCAGGAGGCCACCGCCAGCACCAGCCCAGATGCCCAGGAGGCCACCGCCAGCACCAGCCCACCTGCCCAGGAGGCCACCCCTCTGGGCCATGAAGGCCTGCCAGCAAAAGCCCCGCTGGGCCATGAAGGACAACCAGCACAAGCCTCGCTGGGCCATGAAGGTCGGCCAGCAACAGCCCCGCTGGGCCATGAAGGACCGCCAGCACAAGCCTCGCTGGGCCATGAAGGACCGCCAGCAACAGCCCCTCTGGGCCATGAAGGACCGCCAGCACAAGCCTCGCTGGGCCATGAAGGACCGTCAGCAACAGCCCCGCTGGGCCATGAAGGACCACCAGCACAAACCTTGGTGGGCCATGAAGGGCCGCCAGCACAAGCCTCGCTGGGCCATGAAGGACCACCAGCACAAGCCTTGCTGGGCCATGAAGGACCGCCAGCAAAAGCCTCGCTGGGCCATGAAGGACCACCACCAGCTGAGACCCTGCAATGGTCTCAAGCACCGCTGAACAGGGCACCGCCAACTCAAGCACCGCTGAACAGGGCACCGCCATCTCAAGCACCGCTGAACAGGGCACCGCCATCTCAAGCACCGCTGGCCCATGAGCGACAAGGGCACTGACGCAACTGAGTCCGTCACGGGGTGAATGATGCACTCTTAGCACCATGCCCCCTCCAGAACCAGTGAAGAAAAGCATCCACTACCCCAATCCTTGGCAGGATGAAGCACTCTGGGCACCATGCCCCCTCCAGAACCAGTGGAGACTGTCATCCACTACCTCAGTTCTTAGCAGGATGAAGCACTCTGAGCACCATGTCCCCTCCAGATCCAGTGGAGACTGTCATCCACGACCTCAGTCCTTAGCAGGATGAAGCACTCTGGGCACCATGCCCCCTCCAGAACCAGTGGAGAAAAGCATCCACTACCCCAATCCTTGGCAGGATGAAGCACTCTGGGCACCATGCCCCCTCCAGAACCAGTGGAGACTGTCATCCAGTACCTCTGTCCTTAGCAGGATGAAGCACTCTGGGCACCATGGCCCCTCCAGAACCAGTGGAGACTGTTATCCACTTGTGAGACTGTGGCTTTGCACTCCCCAGGATATGGCAGTGGGCAAACCACCCATTGTAGAGACTTGAGAGTCTGTGGCTTTGCACTCCCCAGGATTGAACAGTGGGCAAACCACCCACTGTAGAGACTTGAGAGACTGTAGCTTTGCACTCCCCAGGATATGGCAGTGGGCAACCCACCCACTGTATAGACTTGAGAGACTGTGGCTTTGCACTACCCAGGATATGGCAGTGGGCAAGCCACCCACTGTAGAGACTTGAGAGACTGTGGCTTTGCACTCCCCAGGATGTAACAGTGGGCAACCCACCCACTGTAGAGACTTGCAAGACTGTGGCTTTGCACTCCCCAGGATGTAACAGTGGGCAACCTACCCACTGTAGAGACTTGAGAGACTGTGGCTTTGCACTCCCCAGGATTGAACAGTGGGCATGTGGCCCCCTCGTGGATTCGGCGTTGTAGACTCAAGCGGCTGAGGTGACCCCCCTTTCCCTCCCCCTGAGGTGCCTGTTTAGTTGCTCTCTGATGCCCCTGCAGTGTTCTGTCCGTCATGGTCGGAGATCTTGTGTGGGCCTCGCCCATACCGTGTGGTCCCAGTGTTCCACGGACTTCTTAGAGCACTACCTGTACTACTATGCTTGGTATATATTATGTACATGGTGTATATATATATTTCTGCCTACTTGCTTTTAATATATTACAATGGTTACACTCATTTTCTATTGTCTTTGCATTCTTCCGAGGGGTTTGGGGGGTGTAACTGTGATGTATTGATATGCATTAGTGTGTGTGTTGTAGTGGGTGAGGGTGGGGGTGTTGCATGTGTGTGTCCCTGTTTTTTGCCTCCCCTGTGTCGTAGGTGCAGTACTCACCGTGGTAGAGGAGCTGGAAGACTATTGCTGGTAGAATTTGAAGTTCCGGGTCCATGGTGCCCTCCTTCCTTGTGGGGTGTGTAGAGGTGAGCGTTTTCCCTTCGGGATTCCTGTTTCCGCCGTGTTTTTATCCGCGGTGAATCCGCCCCAGAAAAGGTGGTGGATTGACCTGTCATAATAGTGTGGGCGGTACTTTGTCTTCCGCCTGTCTGTTGGCGGTGACCGTCGCGCTGTTTGTTTGTACCGCCGTGGCAGTCGGAGTGTTAAAGTGGCTGTCTTTGTTGGCGGTTTCCGCCACGGTCGTAATTGCAAACTATTTACCGCCGGCCTGTTGGCGGTCTTACCGCCGCTTTAACACCGACCACCAGGGTTGTAATGACCACCAAAGTGTCTTAGGTCTAAAAAGCAAACAAAGTCTCTTTTCAAGCACAAAGTACCTGGTTTGGAGTGGAAAATCTCCGCAGAGGGTGTGGAGGAGGAGATGCGTGGGAAAATGGTGTGTGCGTCAGTTTCCCCCCTTCACACACGGACTTGCGTCATTATTTTCCATGCGGGGAAGACGTGTGTCGTTTTCCGGGAAAAATGGTGCGTGTGTCGGTTTCGCTCCTTCACACACGGACTTGCGTTGTTATTTTTCAAGCGGGGAAGACGTGCATCGTTTTCCGGCTCGCGGACTGGTCTCCTCTGTGGGTCGCGGGATTCCCAGATGTCCCGGGCTCTGTGCGTGGATTCCTTGGCTTGTTGTCTGGCTGCGTGTCGTTCCGGTGGGCTGTGCGTGGAATTTTCTCCCTCACAGCAGGCATTGCGTCGATTTCCTCTCTGGAAGTCGGGCGGCGTTGTCCAGGCGGGCCGTGCGTCGAAGTTACGGTTGCACCACAGGCGTCGGGTCAATCTTTTCCTTGCGGGGTCGAGCGCCGTCTTTCCGGATTAGCGTGCAGTGAATTTTTCTCAGCGGAGCAAGCTGTGCGTAAAAATTTTCACCACACAAGGAGTCCAGTTGAAAGATGGAAGTCTTTTTGGTCCTGAGACTTCAGAGAACAGGAGGCAAGCTCTATCCAAGCCCTTGGAGAGCACTTCTGCAGCAACGCAAGAGTTCAGCAAGGTAGCAGGCCTACAGCAAGGCAGCAGTCCTTTGTAGAAACCAGTCAGGTGAGTCCTTTGAGCAGCCAGGCAGTTCTTCTTGGCAAGATGCAGGTTCTGGTTCAGGTTTCTTCTCCAGCAAATGTCCGAGGTGGTAGGGCAGAGGCCCTGTTTTATACTAAAATGTGCATTTGAAGTGGGGGAGACTTCAAAGAGGGGCATAGAAGTGCACCAGGTCCCTTTCAGTTTAATCCTGTCTGCCAGGGTCCCAGTAGGGGGTGTGGCAGTCCTCTGTGTGAGGGCAGGCCCTCCACCCTCCCAGCCCAGGAAGACCCATTCAAAATGCAGATGTATGCAAGTGAGGCTGAGTACCCTGTGTTGGGGGGGTGTCTGAGTGACTGCACAAGGAGCCGTCAACTAAACCTAGCCAGATGTGGATTGAAAGGCACAGAAAGATTTAAGTGCAGAGAAATGCTCACTTACTAAAAGTGGCATTTCTAAAATAGTAATATTAAATCCAATTTCACCAGTTAGCAGGATTTTGTATTACTATTCTGGCCATACTAAATATGACCTTCCTTCTCCTTTCAGATCAGCAGCTACCACTTCAACAATGCATGAGGGCAGCCCCAATGTTAGCCTATGAAGGGAGCAGGCCTCACAGTAGTGTAAAAACGAATTTAGGAGTTTTACACTACCAGGACATATAAACTACACAGGTACATGTCCTGCCTTTTACCCACACAGCACCCTGCTCTAGGGGTTACCTAGGGCACACATTAGGGGTGACTTGTATGTAGAAAAAGGGGAGGTTTAGGCTTTGCAAGTACTTTTAAATGCCAAGTCGAAGTGGCAGTGAAACTGCACACACAGGCCTTGCAATGGCCGGCCTGAGACAAGGTAAAGGGGCTACTTAAGGGGGTGGGATAACCAGTGCTGCAGGCCCACTAGTAGCATTTAATCTACAGGCCCTGGGCACATATAGTGCACTCTACTAGGGTCTTACAAGTAAATCAAATAGCCAATCATGGATAAACCAATCAACAGTACAATTTACACAGAGAGCATATGCACTTTAGCACTGGTTAGCAGTAGTAAAGTGCCCAGAGTTCAAAAGCCAACAACAACAGGTCAGAAAAAATAGGAGGCAAAAAGTTTGGGGATGACCCTATAAAAAGGCCAGGTCCAACATCCCCGTATAGATGGCATTGAGGATAAATCTGGCTAAAATGTTAATAATCCTTTAATTTCTACCTACGTTTACTACTCAGTCAATATAAGCTTTATCTCGGTTGAAAATCATAAAATCAAGATTAAAACAGTACATGATTCAAAAGCAAAAGATCATCCCACATGAAGGTTAACATTTCAAGGCCTTTTATATTCCTTCAAACATCAGATTGCCAGGTAGAACAGGCAGTACCGGAAAATATTTACATCCTGCTCATGAGGGCTGGGGTTGATACAACCAATGGGTAGACTTAGAATACAGTGAAATGTCATACTAATTGCATTGTTCTACAAGAGTAATGGGAGATAATAAAACATGAGGGCCACAAAAGCTTCCACAAAAGCTTCCCACAATCTAAGATCATAAGTGACACAGGGATTGGGCCATGTGTGAGAGTGATCTGCTCTGCTATATGCTCAGAGGTACTTCAAAAGGGGCATCAAGGAAGCTCCATCAGGACTCAGTTACAGCTGGTCAACACATTGGCTCTTATACACCAGATACAATGTAGGAACTTGGCTACAGCACAGACAAAAGATTCTGTAGTGTCTGAGCACAGCAACCTAAGGGCCACGTTACATTGCCTAATTCCCAGTTGTTAACAAATTGGAATCAGCCATGTTTCTTTGGGCCTTCATACCTCGAACAGAAAAAAAAGGAGTGAAGTAGAGTTTTGTCTACCAGGAGGCACACTGGGCAAACAGTAACCAAGTTGGTGGTGTCTTTGCACTTCTTGCAGAAGCTCCTGATGGGCAAAGTACAGTGTCAAAACTCGATGTACAACTGCCTAGCTAAATGGGCAGAGATATAATTTAAAAAAAACTTCAAAGCCACTGTGATTTTAGACATCAATAAAATCTGAGGTAAACAAGCCCATACGTGTGCCCAGTATATTTCCTACACACAAGTTCTGGATATAGGTTTCTGTTGTGTCTCAGTGCCCCGATACTCCTCCAAGCCCAATGTTTTTAGATGAATTACCCATTTTATTTTCCTGTTCTTGTTACTATCTACAATTTCTTTAACTTTAAAGGCACAGTAGTAGTTTTCCAATGCTGGAGTATTTCTCAATCTTCTATAAAGGATATGGTGTAGTTTTGTCCTACTCTTAATTGGGTTTATACCCATTACCCATTACAATGGGAGCATTGGGGTATTCCTGCACAAATTCAATAGTGACCTTAAGAACTTATTTTCAGCCATTGCCAAAATAGTCAGTCTAACGTGACCACAGAAATCTGCTTCATTTAGGGCAGTTCCTATTGCCCTTGCCTGATATATATCTTTGGGGCTGGGGATATCTGTCTAGTATTGGAAGGATTGTACAACCTCGTCACTCCATAGGCATAGTGGTACAGATTTTAATCCCCTTCTCCTGATTTGGGGGGTCCAAGATATGTTAGATCTCCTGATGCCCAGGTAGTCAACGTGGGCCACCGTCTACAGGCTATGACCATTGAAAATTGTAGAACCATTGAAAGCTTTGTGTGGGTTCAAGCACGTAATCTTTGTTTTCTTCAAGTTAGTTTGCAGGCCCTGGCCTTTGCAAAAGGCTGCAAACTTGTCCAGCAGAGTATATCTCCCTGTTGGGGATTTAGACACCAGCACAGTGTCATCTGCAAATAAAAGTATTGGTGTTTTGTGACCAGGACCAGAAATCATTGAGCATCACTCTTACACTGGTCCAAAGAAGCCACTGCATTGTTAAGATATAGAGAAAAGAGGGTAGTGTCTAATACACAAACCTGCTTCACCTGTCTTTAACACTAATGCATTCTGTAAGCTCAGCTTGCTGTCCCCACCACACTTGGGCACAGGTCTCAGAGTGTAACCGTATAGTTTACTACTGTCAACACCATTGTCAGTGCCAGTATCTTTGCTCATTGCTAGTCTCTGCCGTCTTGTTTGGATGGGAGGAGCTTCAGGATTTCCTTTAATGCTCTAAATTGGTTGTGAGCAGCCAGTGTAATCAAAGCTCCTGATCTAAAACTATCCTTACAGTTGCCTATATACAGCACATTTCCTGCTGCTTTAAAAAGAACATTACGTTTCCATATGTTCCAAAGGAGAGGCAACATTTCGTGGTGCTCAGATGAGTTGTGCACTCTTACTGCTGACTTTCAAATACTGTTCAGGGATGGGCGGTAACCTGAGAGCCACAAGTTTTACCCCCAGAAAGGCCACCTCACCTTTTCATATCTGAAAGGCTTAGTAAAATCAGGTCCAGTAACTTGGGTTGCAGCAATACCTGTTACTTATAGAAGTAACATAGATCAAAAATTGTGATATGTAATAAAGTTTTTCATCAATTAACTATAAGCCTTTACATTTTCATTTTGATGAGACAAAAAGAAGACTGCAAAGTAAATTGAATTCATACCGGAAAACATGTTTTGGCTAGATTGTTAGTCCACAAACATACTTTGGGATTTTTAGATATCATTGGTCAACCTATTTTTAGACATTGGAAAATTACAAAGCCTCACTCCTAACAACCAAATGTTTGAAAAGTTCAGCAACTGTGTGAATTGAGAAGGTGAATCATGTTGTAAAGTGAGAATGCTTTTCAAAGGAATCTTCACTTCTTCACTTCAGATGTTCAAATGTATGCTGTTGTATTTCTTCTCTGCTAGTCAGGTGTCAGCAGCAAAACAGTGATGCAGTCTGATATCTTAACTGTGTTCTAAATAACATCAAGTTAGTTGTTGGGGCTGGGAGGCCGCGCATCATGCCCAGCACCAGTCTTCATGCCCAGAGGCGCTCTTAAGTGCAGCAGGTGGCACGGTGTGTGGCACGCTAGTTTTTGGGGCCAGTGGGCTGCCCATCACGAAGCACTACTGCTCCCAGGAGCATCCGCCCACTGAGTCTGCCCACCACCAGTCTTCACGCCCAGAGGCGCTCCTAAGTGCAGCAGGTGGCCCGCTGCATAGGATGATAGTTGTTGGGGGTGCACATCACGCAGGGCAACTGCTCCCAGAAGCCTTTGTCCACTGAGGCCATACACCACCAGTCTTAGTGCCCAGAGGTGCTCTTAAGCGCAGCAGGTGGCACACACCCAGACGTGCCACGGTGCAAGCCCGGGCAGACCCGTCTGCACCTTTCCACGGCCAGCCCAGGATGGGCTTATTCCCTTGGCCCCTGGTAGCCCCTTACACTATTGTATGCCCCTATACTACAGGCGTATCCTCCGAGGTATGTGAAGCAAGTGAAGCTGTAGCCATTTGCCACTTCCATTGATATCTTCCTTCTTTCTTCTGGTGTGGAGGACCCTGCTGTATTTTATAGGTGCTAACTGTTATCTATGGGGTCCTCTGCCTTCACCTAGTTGTGGCCATGTGTAAGCGCAAAGCAGGAAGGCAAAAGCCAGCCTTCTACTATTGACTCCTTTTATAGTGCAGGTGGTGGGGGTTATCACTAAGGAGATAGACTTGCAGGAAAAGCATTTATCCCTGGGGGTGGCTAGGCTTAGTGGAGGCATAGGGATGCCAACTGGCCCGGTGGATTTAACAACTGATACTGACCATGCTTTGGATAAAGAGACCCCCTATCAGTGCCAGGGAAGAAATTCCCTGGCACTGATAGTGCCTACCGCCATGGTTTCTGTGGCGGTACAGAAACCACGGAAACCATGGCAGTGGGTGGGGTCAAAATGCCATGGGCGCCCTAGTGACGGCCGCCGGGCTGGAGACTGTAGTCTCTAGCCCGGCGGCTGTTACTGCTGTGGCGGTCGGTGTGGTAACCTGGCGGTTTGGCTTTGGCCAAACCGCCAATGTCAAAATAGTGGAGGTATGCCTAGTGGAGGAACTAGCCTGTTGGCGGTAATACCTCCACTATTACACGACCACTGGGGTCATAATGACCCCATAGTCTTTCCCTGAGAAGGGCTACTAGGAGGGTAATCTTGGAATAAATTCTTAACTGTTACTAGTGACTTACTGACACCACTTAAAAGATAAATTTGGACAAATTAGAAGGGGAGTTTGGGAAGGTCATTGCTTTATGTCAGAAAACATTCTTGCCTACATTGTTTTTTAACTGTTCAGCAGGCAATGAGAGCACAGTAATATATTAACCCTGCAGGTTGTAGATAATGCAGTAGGTAACATAGAGGGGCCTTATTTGAGGGGCCCCCACATCAGGCAATCAAGTGAGGGGTTTTAAGTAGGACAAACCCTAGGGTGGAATATGACTCCCTGTGAACAACTACAAGTCCCGGATGTGGGTAATTTAAGATCTAGCCCACTTCCTATAACGGGTCCCTCACCACAGCCTTGTGATAGTGAGACAGATGATTCTATGGCCATGCCCCTCTTGGGTGAGCCTACTACCATTTATTTATCACTAGCTTGCTCCCCTTATGTAACTGTCATGGTAAATGTCCCACCTTTGCAAGGCTAGACCGAATCCCCTGGGACCCTGAAGAAGAAAGTAATGCATTGGTTGGCTTTAAAACACTTATTTTCACCTGATAGAGCACATACAAGTTTTCTAACCAGGAGAGTGGGGTGGGACAGCCCTTCAGGGAATAATTTTGGGGGTGATTGTGTTATTGTTAATTTTCAGAGTCCTAGATTTGTGAGGTAATTATTATCTAGGGCAGTTCCATGTCCTCCATATGGCACGTCCCTGTCGCTTTTCACCTGGGTTTGTTTTATCATCATCTGAAATCCTTGGTCTATCCCTGCACTGAGTCAATGAGGGTGCTGGCTAGGAGGAGATCAGTAGAGCACTATTATTCCACTCTCCCACCTGTGACTATAAGTATTAGTTATCAGGTTCTGAGCTCATTATCAGCTAATGATTGACAAAGCCATTGCGGTCAGGGGGATAATGAAGTTGAGGGGTTTAACTCTGAGGGGTCCAAAAGGGGAAGAATGAATAGTGGTTTTGGAAGGGACCGCAAAGTTTTTATGGGGCTAGTTGAAGCCGTCAGTACACCATGTATTAACAGCAGTGCTGGGGAAGTATTAAAGGGAAATTTGTCCATCACCAATTTTCCCGGGTGATATCTGGGGCCACGGATTGTAAGCAGTGTAAGGATGGGAGTTATAAATTTGCCACGTGGAATGTGGGAGGCCTTCGCAATAAAATTGGGTCAGATGAGTGGAATGATATTATGAACTATCTCAATATCATCTGTATCCAAGAGAAGTGGTGTGTACCCCTATACATGTACAAGGGTTTTCTTCACATTTCCTGTGTGCCATGCCTTCCCAGGCAGGGAGGGCTATGGTGGGCTTCAGGTACTTCTCTCTAACAAGCTTCCTGCAGGAGTCGAAAAGTCTTCCTGGGTGGGTCCCCATTCTCAATTGATGTGGCTAACTTTTAGGAGTGGGGAGGACGTGGTGCTAATTACTTTTCATAATAATGTCTTCAATTCTACTCATAGGGGAGTAGCCCATGCATTGGATCATGGCCTGCAATTTTATTTACGTTCTATACATTCAATCTATATTATATTATGGGCCAGAGACTTTAATATTCAGCCTTGTTTTGCCTCAGTGACTCAAGTCTGTGGGTTCACTAGTCAGGGTGAGGTGGGTTATGATCATTTTTGCCATAACGACTATGGAGATGTTTTAAATTCATTTGCATCCAAATATGACTTATTGTTATTGAGATGCAAAGATGGTGGTAAAGGGTGAAGTGATTCCATCCCTCAGGGGAAGTAATTCCTCATCTGTCATAAATCATGTCCTAGTGTCCTCTGCTGCCAATAGTTTGTGTGGCACTCTTTATATTGATCAGTCTGTCTTGGGTGACCATGATCCGTTTACCCTCTCATTCTTATTCTGGGGCCCAAGAAAAGAGCCTTACATTACAATGAACCAGGCTGATACATATTCAGCTAATGGAGTGAAATTAAAATGGAGAAACATTGACCCTGATGGCATTTTACAGAATATTGGGCAGGGGAGCCTGTATGAGCTTAACTATTGTTTACAAGATGAAGTAGATCCTAAAAGGTTGTTAAGCTGCTTTGAACATGTTATTTCCTGTATCAAGGGCCTTTTGACATGTCAATCAAAATCTCTGAGGTCTGAGAGGAAAGGAGGATGGTTTGATTGTGCATGCACAAACACCTTGGGGGAACTTGAACATGCTCTCCATAACTCTCCCAGAGACCCTGTGGCTATTAGGACCCTGAGCAGTAAGTATAGGGAGGCCTTGGAGACAAGGAAGAAGTTGTTGCAGGAGGAAGCATGGTCAAAATTAACTTTGGCAGTGGAAACAAATGACAACAAGTTGTTCTGTGAAACAGTGAATACACCTTTCCTGTCCAATGAGGCACCCCCTGAGACAGGTTCCAGTGTTCCCTGCTTGGCATGGGTGGCCTATTTCTCTGAAGATTTTGAACATAATAGTAGGGCTGGTGACCCAGTTGGGTATGAGGAGTTGAAGAATGGGAACAACATTCATTTAAATACTACCATTGATGAAGTACTTTTAGCACTTCATAATAGCGCTGGGTGAGGGCCCCCGGTCATAATGGGATGACTGTCAATGTTTTTCAATCAATTAGTAATCTCTGGGGCCCAATCCATCCGATGGTGTTCAATACGATAGTGGCTGGAGAGATCCGATCATCATGGTACTCCTCTTTTATAGTACCAATATAAAAAAGTGTGATAAATCATATCCTAAAAATTACCAGCCAATATCGCTACTGAACCCATTTCTGGAGATATTAAGTAGGATCTTATTGGCAAGGTTAGAAGAGTGGGTATAGGACTATGATATTCTATCCCCTGCCCAATTCAGCTTTAATAAGGGCCTTGGAACCATTAAGCAATGCACAAACCTAGATTTACTTATCGGGAAGTATACAAGAGCTAAAATAGGGGCCTTGCACCTCTGCTTTGTCGACCTCAAGAGTGCCTTTGATCTCATAGAGCACGCTATTTTGTGGTCTACATTGCTCAAAGCGAAATTATTGGTTTTCTGGCCCACCTGTATGAAAATCTATCATGCAAAGTCTGTTTTGGTTTAATGGGAGAAGGTACTCCTTTTTTTGAGGTTGGGAGAGGCTTTTGGCAAGGTTGTGTCCGGCGCCACTGCTATTTTCTTTATTTATTAATGGGGTAGCTAACCTCTTGCAGACTATCCAAGCTAATCCACCATGTGTGGCAGGGCGCCCTATACCTGTGTTATTATACGTATATGATGCTGTCTTGATTTCCAGGACGCTGACGGGACTCCAGAAACTATCGAATGTCTTCGAGTAATTCATGACTTTAAAGCCTTTAAGGGGGGTGGTGAATAATAAATCAAAAACATTTACGATGGTTTGGAGCCAAAAGGGCCAGAAATGTAGAAGGTTTTTTATACAGAATACACCAATTTCCACTGTTAATTCCTTTAGCTATCTGGGGGTCCTATTTTCAACTAAAGGGTCCTGGGAATAGCATATTTCCATGGGTAAAAACAAAATGTACAGGAACTTGTGTGGTATTTTAAGATTTGCTACAAAATTAGGCAGTTGCCCTACAAGAGAAATTGTGGCTATTTATAGAGCTAGAGTTGTGCCAATGACCACCTACGGGGCTGGTCTTTGGGGGGGACACAAAGAGCTCACATCTACAAATGGAGGAAATGGCTTTTTTTCTAAAATGGTTGTTATGTTTACCCACCTCAGCATCTAATTGGTTTACACATCAGGAGGTGGGAGTACAGTATCCGAGACCTCTGCTACTATGGTACAGCATCTGGGCCAAAGAAGAAACTAATTTTACCAACCAGATTATTTTAGACGGTCTGAAACTGGATAATGCCTCTCGTATTCCTTGGCTTGAATATATTGAATTTTCTTTTAACATCTTGTTCAAAATGTCTATAAGGCTGGATCCTCAATGAGTGCTCACACTTTCAAAAAAAATCAATTGAAGATACCGTCCTGCAACAAAAAATGGTAGCAGGAGAGCTGTTGAAAAGATGACATCTACAGTTGGTGTATATATGTCCCTTTCCCATGAGGAAGGCTGTAAAGGGTATTTGTCGAGCGTCACTAATAGGCAGCACCGAGTCGTTTTGACAAGATTTAGACTCCGAATGGTGCATCACTTAGTGACATTTACTAAAATTAGGTCTTGTCCAACTGAAACAGCTTGTTGTCCTTGCAATGGGATAGTAAACAGAGCACATTGCACTTGATGTTGTTTTGAAAATTGTGCATGTAATATAGGATTATTTATCTCAAACCCCTCTTTATTGCCCAGAATATAAGAACACACCAGGCCGCAACGAAATTTGTGTTTTATCTAAACAATCCTCATGTGTTATCAAGTGGCTTTCTATATTTTCAATACTATTTATGTTAGGAAAAGTCTTAATTTTTAATATGTACAGATTTGATATGAATATTTGTATGTTATGTGTCCTGTGTTCATTTCTTTTTAATTATTTATGAATGGAGATATCATGTCTAGGTCTGTTTTTAATGATTTATTAGTGTACGTTCATGACTATTTGGTATATGCCAAATTAAGTTCACAAACCAAACTGAACATCACGCTGTAGTGCACTGGTGTCAAAATCACCCACCCCTGATGTTTTGGAAATAAGAAATGAATAACATTTTGGCTTCAATAAATAAATCATTGATAGTTAAACTTTTCTAGAACTGTATAGCCCGAAACTGTTTCCAACAACTGCTGCTGATCCTCTTAGGTGGGTGCCTCCGTTCCTAAGAGTGGACTTACGACTGTATACATTTTTTAAAAGAAAGCGTGACTGACACTCAGGGAATTCTTACTTTATTTTATTTACCTGAATGAAAACAAAGGCATTTTTGTAAAGGCATTTTTGTGACACGTCTTTATCAATGTTCAAATTTGTGAAACCCTTTAGTTTCTATTTATATGTAATGTGCATATTCCTTGGAGGACATCTTAGTAACTCAACAAAATAAACAGGTGGCTAATGAACATCTCATGCTTAACACATTGGGTGCAGCCTATCTACTAGCAGCCATCTTACTGGTAGAAGCTCATTATATCGAAAACGTAAATAACCTGCATAAAGAATTAATGATTCTATGTCTGGACCGGAGGCTTCGGGTTATGATTCTTTTTCTTTTACTACAATAAAAACAGCAGACAATGAAAATACAAAGAAAACACAAACTACATTTCCATGAGCAAATATGTCATCCCTCATAGTGTCTAACCAATCAGGTACCATCATCACATACATAATGCCATGATTCCTTAATCGTTCCTCTTTCTTTGCTACTGCCACCGCATGAGATACGTGCTCTTCTTTACCTTATCTGTGCATGGTTTTTGCTTCCAGTATATTGGATTTGTATTCTTCGGCCCAGCACGTGATAAGTGTTTTTCAGCACCTGTTTCATTAAAATTACTGTCTTCTGTGTTGTACTAACAGTAACGTGTTCCCGCTCTCTCTTAGGCCAGCGTGGATCGGGAGTGGATAATTTGACAGCAATGGTTAGCCTAACTTCAGAGGACCCTGTCTTCTTTCTATTTCAGGTGTCGTGCATGTGTTTTAAGGCTGTGATTCAAAGGATGACTTTGGAAGCTTGGCTGCCAATCAAAGTCTCTTTGAAACACAGTGAGGAGGCAAAATAACCACGTTAGTTCTCAGATTTCCTCCCACGCCCAATGGGACTTTCAAAATGTTAAAGGACTCTGCCCTTCAGGTCAGGTGACTCCCTCCACATGAATAACTGCTGGCCCATGAAATTCCGTAGCCTTTTCTGTACCTGCTGGGGCTACCCCCCTTATTTCCTCCTATATATACCTCTTCTCAGATGTTTCCCTGTGGCTCTTCCTAGTGCACTGCATAAATATGGCACAAGTTATGGCGAGGAGGATCCTTGTGCTGAATTTCCAGATGTCCACTACAATCAGCACATAGAGGAGAGATTAGTGGAGGCTTTGGATTTATATGTGCAGGACTTGGTTAATAAAGCCTTAATGAGGGTCCACTGCCCTTTTGCTCAACCTAACTTTGAATATGGCAGGAAGGAATTTGGCTCAAATCATAAGATCCTGGCCTGTTTAATAAATAGGCCTTAGACAAGGTGACTACCTCTGCCTTACTTGACCATGAGTATTGTGTTTCTCAGGTGTTGGGCCCTTAGTGGTTCTCACAAGGGCAGGTCATTTCTCAGATAACTCAGGTTCTCAAATATCTGATTCTGACCAATCGCAAATGGAACCACAACCTTTTGCAAAATGCAAACACAAGTGCCACAATACCAGCAAGATGATCACGGCACCTCAAAGAAAAAATCTACGATTTAATCCTGGCAAGTGGGTTCCATGCCCAGAGGTGGCAGATTATGTGCACTCGCGAAAAGGAGGTGCACAATACCTGGTGCTCCTAGTGTTGTCGCCCCTCCCTCCCAGATAAAGTGACAAACACGCCGGATCTCAAACCTAACGTGACAACCTTCCTCAAAAAGTATGCCAACACCTAAAAAAAAGAATCAATCAGGCCTGATGTTGATGCCAGGGCAAACTGCTCAACGTATCTGGGCCTCTCACCAAAATCCTCAAGCTGGCAATTGAGGCCAAAGACTCCCAACTCTTCTGTGGACCCCAATGTTCTATGGGAATGGATCTAGTGGGCCATTTATCTTCTCTGGAACACCAACTGTGCCATTTCTGTGGAAAGATGCAAATCTCTTCCCATCCACATTGATTCAAAATTGGCAGAACTGGCCAAATATGTGGCTACTTTTTCGGCTTTGGATAAAGCCCAATCGTCAATAAAGAAGGTATATATCAGTGGCATTTTTGCCTTGGCCAGTCGCTACAGAGGTCATGCGTCAGGCCACATCACCTCCAGACCTCACTCAGGGGTTATTACGTGAATAGAGGAAGAAAAACAGCCACCTTTACAGACTAGAAATAACTCCTACCCCTCTCACAACATGGGGGCAGGGGTTGTTTCCACAGCAACATCAAATGAGGAGGATAACTGTCAGCAGTTCACTTCTATTCAGCTAACTGTGATACCTTGTTCAGAGGTTGCCTTGCGGGCAGAGTAAGGTTGTTATTCAAAAATCAGAAAAGGATTACACAAGATGCTTGGATGCTGTAAATGGTGCATGGGTTCCACCTGGAATTCTATGCAACACCTTCCCAGAAGACTCTTCCATTCCCCTCTTCATTTTTCCCAACAGTCTTTTTATAGACACTGAGATCTTGGAGTTACTGCGCAAGGGAGAGATAACTCCTACCTGGCATCATCCCAGGTGGTTTGTAAGCACTATTTTCCTCACCCAGAAGTAGGGTAGGGGTTTCTGCCTGGTGCTCAATCTTCGTCATTTCAATTCCTGGATAGTCTAAAGACATTTCAAGATACAGGGCATACATCTTCTTTGAGATCTATTGCAAGAAGTGGATTGGATGGTGCACCTTGATTTAAAAGATGGATATTTGATAATCCTGATTTTTGTGCCCCATTAGAGGTTCCTTCAGTTTTTCTGGTGCCATCAGTGGTATGAATTTATGGCTCTTCCACTTCGTCTGTCCTCAGCTCCTTTGTTTTTCTCCAAGCTGTTGCACCCAATTGCTAAATGCCTCAGGGAGAAAGGAGTGTGACTGATTGTTTATTTAGATGACATTCTCATTGTGGCCCAGCAATGAGACACAGTGCTCCTCCACCTCTCCTGGAAAGTCAAACTCCTTCAAGACTTAGGGTTGATAACAAAAATTTAATAAAACATCCTATTTGATCCCAGCACAGAAACAAAGAATTCTTGGGATTCCAAGTAGATTTGGTAACTGCTCAACTCAAACTCCCACTTGCAAAGAGGCTTTCTATAAAGAAGGAATTGAGGAAAGTTCTGGCAGCTGGAAAGATATTGTTGACGATCCTAGCCAGGCTTGCAGGTCTTCGGGCCTCCTCCATCCAGGCCATATTTCTGGACCCACTCCAATAAAGAGCTGTTCAATGCCTCAAACCTCTGCATCTCCACAGGAGTCTTTCCTATGTGGAACAAATAACGCTATTGCAGGAGGCCAGGAGGGAGATCTTCTGGTGGCTGACTTATATGGATGTCTGCAATGGCAAGGCGATATTTGCTTCTGTCCCAGAAGTAATCAGGGAGTCAGGGAGCAGATGGTCTCCAGAGGAGCTTCAACTTCACATCAGTTGTCTTGAACTCCTCTTGGGCTCGTTTGCAGTGAAGACACTATGCCTTCTCAAAGCAGAATGTTGCATCCTGTTGCAGATGGACAATATGTTGGTTGTATATAAAAAAACTAGGGGGGACTCGCTCCCGTCTTCTGGCGGAAATCACCAAGAATTTCTGCCATTATTGCCTCGAACTCAGGAATGTGGTAACAGTGGAGTATATTCCTTGCCGAGTGAACATTGTCATGGATTGGAATTCCTAGTTCCTTCATGACTCTAGCAACTGGAGGCTTCACCCTCACATTTTCAAAGCTCTGGACAAGATATAGGGTAATTGTGCTATGGACCTATTTGTGTCATACCAGAACTCTCATCTTCCACGCTTTTACAGTAGGAGACCAGACCCCCTGGCCATGAGTTTGGATGCATTTCTACAATATTGGTTGGGGGCTTGATGCATGCCTTTCCTTATTAACCATTATCCACAGAGTCCTCTCTCAGATTTGTTACCAAACTTTAGAGGCAACTCTAGTGACGCCGTTCTGGAAACCATATTCTTGTTTCCCTGTGGCGATGGTATTGTACAGATTATTTCTTGGTCGGACCTCCTCTTGGATCCAATGGGCTTCCCCCATCCACTAGCGGTGGAGGAACATTTTTCCTTCATGGTGTGGAGGCTTCTGGGAGACAAGGACAAGTGTCTGGTATTTCAGAGCAAGGTCAGGTCTTCTTATCACAATCTTGGGCTCCTAGTACCCATATTAGATATGTGGTAGCATGGAAGCGATGTGTTGCTTGGTGCAGTGAACAGGGTGTGGATCCCTTGGGGACAACCAGGATTTGATCTACAGGATCGTCAACAATTTTTGTTAAGTCATTTCCGCTGACCATCCTCATATAGATGGTAAGCCAGTTGGGTAACACCTGCTGCTATGTAAATTTCTTCACGTGTTTTGGATGGTGAATCCTCCTGCAACAAAGTATTCAGTCTTGTGGGACTTAGATGTGGTTCTTATGGCCCTGGGCCTTGCATGAAGTTCTCTCAAGGAGACAGTTGTCAGCTGAGTTGACCTTTTTGCTTTCTTTGGTCTCATGTAAATGAGTAGCTGATGTCAAGTCCCTGGACAAAGCACATGGAGTAATTACACCTTGAGAGTGTCAAAACACATTGCTAAATGTATGAAAACCAATTCTCATTGCATAGGAAATCCAGCATTTCCTTATAATCCAAAATTGGGTGTGTTTATATGTATCAAAGCCTATGAAGAAGCTACTCGCAAGATGTGCAGAGATCATTCAGGTCAACTGTTGATTTCTCTTCAGAAGCCCGTTGGCACAGCCTCTTCAATGACTTTAACACGTTTGGTCAGATGGCTTTAAGGAGAAACCGATATTGACATATCTATCTATGGAGAGCATTCAGTGGGTGGAGCAATGGCTTCAAAAGCTTACTTCTCAGGTTATAGACTAGAGGACATTATAGCTGCCAAAGATTGGTCCTCCGAATCCACTTTTAAGTTGTCACAAACCAATTTTGGACATAGCATCTATGGTGGTGGCACAGATTTGAACAAGCATAATCAGAAGCCTCCAGTCCTGCCATAGAATAAAAAGAATTGTAGCTTTCGTATCAAGATTTTTCAGTTCTATTAAGGAAACGGAGGTGAGGATTATCCCACCTGAAAACATAATGGTATATATGTTATGATTATGATGGTTATTCCAATGTTTTATGGTAACCTGCCTGTTGCATGATTTTTTCCAGCTAAAGGCGATTTATTACCATAGCAATTTTCTCTCATATGCACAGATACCAAATCAACGTAAACGGTGTCTAAGGTCAGCTGTGGAGGTGATGAGATGGATTAAAAGTTCCAGGTAGAAGGATTCTTTCTGGCATATTAATTCTATGGCTTAGGTTGTTAACCATGAGAATTCACAAGTGGAAGCTGCGGTTCAAGGTTCTTGGAGGTCGAAGTTCCCTTTACTGTTGAACAGTGGTTCATTTTGGTCTGGTTTGCCATGTTTGGTGACAGGTCATTCATAAGTGATAAAGACATTCTGGTTTTGCAAAGAAAGAGGAAGGACTATGGAAGCATGGTGTTACATATGTGATGATGGTACTTGATTGGTGGGACATTATGACAGATGGGCATATTGGCTCATGGGAAATGTAGTTTTTGTTGTATTTTCATTGGCTGCTGTGTTTATTGCAGGAAAAGAAAGAGAAGCATAATCCTCACTTCCTTGTCCTTAATGGAATTTAAGATGCTTGATGCAAAAGCTAGACGATTTTTTATTAGACAGTAGGTAAAAGTGTGTGCAATTGGTCAATGAAACAACCATCCTAATGGCATTACAGTGCTGTTAATTTATGTTCTGTATTGGAGACTGGCCTCATGTTACCCTTAATAGTCTAGCAAACTGATTAAATCAACACATGGGTTACTGTCATCTGGTAATGCGTTCAATAATTTCATAGCCCCTAAATTGACCACTCTTGTAAAGCATTTCCTATGAAACACATTATTCATCATTACTGACAAAAATATAAAAAATATAAAAACCACTTGAAGAAATGTAAAGGTCAGCAATTTTATACCTCAACAATTAAGTCCTGAATAGGCTAGGTTTGTAACTACTGCCTTATACTTCAAACATGATGGAGTTTCCCTAGATAAATGAGATATGTAAACTCTTTGCTCTGTCTCCTCTCTAAAAAAACAATAACCCCTTCATTGAAATTAATTAAGCTGCAGACTACTGTGGACCCTCACAAGTCTAATAATCACCTAGATGAATCGCTAGTTCCTCATCGCTGTTCAAGACTCTAGGCATCTTTCTAAATTTATATTATACCTGGATTCCAGTCTTCTAAGTATAATATTCTATTGCCTCCCCATTCACCCACAAGTAATTGGCTAGCCAAAAGAATCTTACAATTCCCTATTGCTATGGTGGTACAATTCAAAGTGCCTAGCTACTGGAAAAGTGGATTCCTATATAGTACTAGCTCAATTACGCTCTAGAATGCGTGTCTTAGTGGGACGTGTTGTAATATATTGTTTATTTCATCGGCATGTTAGACAATTAATTGTGTAATCTGAATTACAGGTCATGACCTGCTTTATTTTAGTTGGTTTTAGTTGTCCTGCTACCTTGCAATCTTTCACTTTGTGGCTATATTTACATGCCTTGCATTTCATGCACAGGAGGAACACCCCTGATATTTTTTTAGTTGACTTATTTACCCTAGTGCAGATCTGCTATTTACCAGCAAATCCTCAAGTGAAGTGCTATGTCTGTATACCAATGGATGACTAGACATTTCGGAGCACAAAATGCTGTACAAGTGTAAGATATGCCAATTCTTCTTGAGGATCAGAAAAATCTCTGATGCATTCATTGAGAAATCTGTGATCAACATTATTGCTTTGCTTTCATTTTATCCTGCAACACTTCTTCTCACTTTATTTGCTGTACCTTAAATTCAGCTGTTTTTACATCTGTTGCTGGGTTTTAGATTTGGCATCCTTGATGTGATTCCCCTGACATTTTGCCTTCTGACCTCCTGTTTTACTAACTTTGGCCCTGATGTATACTTTATATTGCAAAACTGCACTAACACAGTTTTTCACCGAAAGGTTTAGCACTGGCTTGCAACATTTCTGTGCACCAGCCAGGGACCATATTTAAGGAATGGTGGAAGCCAGTGGAAAGGGTGGGCTAGCGTAAAAAAATGATGTTAGTCGGGTGGGCTGAGCTATGGAAGAAGGGGGTTTTGCACCAGGTTGGAGTAAAAAAAAAATGACTCTAGCCTGCCTAGAGTCATTTTCTGATGCAAAACCATCCATACCACATGACTTCTGACTTAGAGGAGACAGGAGACATGCCCACCACCCCAATGGCCAGCACAGGGGACCTGGGTCCCCTGGGCATGGCCATTGCGCCCAGTGCCATGTAGGTGGGCCCATTTCAGGACCCCCTATGGCACTTTAAAAAATAAAATGCAATACTTAACTGTACTTAGCTGGGATGGGGTTCCCCATCCTCTGCAGTCCCTCTGTTGTGGGGGGGGGGGGGAGGGCTGGGGCCTGGGGCCTGGGGAGGGTACCTGTGGGCTTATTCCATGGTGTTCCACCATGGAAATAGGCCCACAGGTCGCCCAACGCCTGCCCTGACCCAGGCATTAAAAAATGGGGCAAAGCAAGCTTTGCACCATTTTTTGACCCCTCCTCCCTCCGTGCACCATTTTGTCATGGGAGTATAAATATGGCGTTAAGGCCATAGAGTAATTTTTTGCACGGGAACGACTACCTTGCATCTCATTAAGGCAAGGTAGGTTTCCACTTCCAAAAAATGACTTTAACTCCATACATTTGGTGCTAGATGGGTCTAGCACTAAAGTATAAATATGGAGTTAGTTTTGCACGGAATTAGAGTAAACAAAATGACACTAATTCGATGCAAACAGAGTATAAATATGCCCCTTTGTTTTTCCTGGCTTTAGGATTTTGGGTACTTTACCTGAGTGCAGTTTTAAACATGCCAGGCCCAAACATTCCTTTTTAGAACATATGTTGCCCCTGAGGTAGGCCATGGACAGCTCTAAGGGGAGGGTGCATTGTATTTAAAATGTTGGATATGTACTTTTAAGTTTTACATGTCCCGGTACTGAAAAACTCTTAAATTCATTTTTCACTACAGCAAACCCTATCTCTCTAGTAGATTAACATTGGGTTTGCCTCACCTTGTATACATATAATTTCCAACTGGGACCAGATAGATGTTTCGAGTTTGGTGTCTCTGGACTCACAATTTAAAATCACAATTTATGGTGAAGTTGGATTTTAAGTTGCAAGTCTGAAAAGGCCACTTTTGCAAAGTTGTCATTTTCTTACTTTAGCCATCCTATGCCTATACTTGTCTCAGAACACATCTCTGGTTAGGTGACACCTGCTCTTATGCATTCCCTCTAGATGGCCACACACAAAGGGAGCTGAGGTGTGGCACTTACATCCTGATGGCCCACCACCAGGCAGTTGGGTCTTCCTAGCTGGATGGTAGAGAGGAGCTAACAATTAAACCTGAATATGGCTGTGCCTTTTTCCACACAAAGAGTATTGTAACCCCCTTTAAAGTGTCTGGAGCCAGGGAAGGAAGGACAGGGACCATGTGCACTTTAAAGGACTCTCTTTGAAGTCTCTTTGAAGTCCCCTCCACTTCAAAGGCACAACTGAGTATGAGTACTGGACCCCAAAACCCATCAAATCAGTACACTTCTGGATGTGAGGACATTCTGACAGGACCAAGAACTGTTGTGCTACTGAAAGGACTGCCAGTCTGCTGGACTCTGCTGGCCTTTGCTGGACTCCTGCTTTGCTGTGCCTTCCCTGCTGCCTGCCACCTTCTTGCCAGGGAATAAGAAGGACTGGACCAGCATCCTTACATCCCCAGAACCAAAGTGACTCCAAGGGCTTGCTGGCTTGCCTCGTGTTCTGCAGTCTCAGGGACATCAAAGACTGCCTGCATCTCTCCTACAGCTCCTGGACTTGGCCATCTGTGAGCCATACCCTGCCAAATGGTGCCAATGCAGCACTAGACTCCTGGATGTGGGTTGTGTAGCTGTTTTCTGAGAGAATCCATGCCTCGATGTGACTGGGCCAATCAGAACTGTTGCATTTCTTCTTGACCCTTGTGCATTGCTGCTGCTGAGGGTGAGGACTTTGCATCACTGATTACGTGGCTCAAAATCAGCGCATCACCATCAGTCCTGGTGCATCGCCTTTGTATCGCTGGGCAGCACCACAACAACTTATCACTTCATCACAAAGGGCTTGGTGCCGCACCTTGAGGACATTGCATCAACAACTGCACAGCTCAACGACGACACATCCCTGATCGTGCAGATCAGAACCGACGCAATGCCTTAACATTGCCTCCTCCGATCCTCACATTGGATCTTCAATGTAGATACAACCCTCCATCCAAGGTACTGTTTTAGCCAGAGAAGGTTGGTCTCTGTAGCCAATCCGCACACATTCACGGTTGGCCTGAACTTTGGATTTGCTCCTGTCTAGCATGGCTGGTTGGTGCTTTAAGCTGCTAAGCACAATTGCAGATTGTCTTTAAAAAAATCAGATCTCAACTTCTACTCATTGGATTCTTGTTGTTTTGGTCTTGTTTTGTTCATTAAATTAAGATCTATTTTTCTAACTTGTGAAGTATTTGTGTGTGGTTTTTCCACTGTTGCTATTTTAAGTGCTGCACCAATACTTTACGCATTGCCTTTTAAGTGAAGCCTGACTGCTCTGTGTGAAGCTACCAAAAGGTGAGCACAGGTAAATTTTGGGTTTGGGGTTGTAACTGACTTACCCTGACTGGGAGTGTGGTCCCTACTTGGACAGGGTGCAGACATCTGCCAACTAGAGACACAATTTCTAACACTGGGTTTCCATGTGATTGATAGCTCCTAGTCATTTCACTTCCAGTTGTATCATAATCTGTTTCCCATGTGCAATTCCATTTTATATGTAGTAGCTCCCCATAGGGGATGCTCCACTTCAGTCTCTTTGGGTGATTACTCCTTGCTTGTAATAGGGGATTCCCTGCTATGGGTTTCTTATACAGTAATGTACAGATTCTCTGCTGTTGTCCATGTACTTTAAGATCCAAAATGGTTAGCTATTGAGAGTTTATGTGGCTGGTAAAATGTGAATTCAGAGTGTTTTGGATTTAGAATGGTAATGTACTCCTGCACTGTTTCTTTGCCATCTTTTCAAAATATGGAAATGTATTCCATGTATCTGACCCACAGTATGACTTTTTCAACCCAAAATATGTACTCACCCGACCAGACCACCTGCTTCTCCCACCAGCCTACAAATAAATGTGTATAGCTAGGGGCAGAGGAAGTGCACATAGCTGTTCCCTGTAGTTGTTTATGATGTTGTCTTGAAGAAAAAAATATTATTCATCAAACAAAATTTGATAAATTATATTTGCATTCTGTTGTGTTCTTAATACTTCAATGCTCTACTCCATAGGAATAATTCCACAGCCTTATTGCCCCCTGATTGGGCTATATGGGTAAATAGATTGGTGATGTCCATTGCTATCATTAGAAATAATCTTCCTCCCACACTATGGTGGTCATTACAACCCTGGCGGACAGTGTTAATGCGGCAGTAAGACCGGCAACAGGCCGGCGGAATTTGTTTCAAACAAAGACAGCCACTTTAACACTCCGACCGCCATGGCGGTACAAACAAAAAGCTCGTCAGTCACCTCCAACAGGCAGGCGGAGGACAATGTACCACCCACAATATTATGACAGGCCAATCCGCCACCTTTTCCGGGGCAGATTCACTGCGGATAAAAACACGGCAGAAACAGGAATTTCGAAGGGAAAACGCTCACCTCTACAAACTCCACGAGGAAGGAGGACACCGTGGACCCAGAACTCCAAATTCTCCCTGCAATAGTCTTCCTGCTCCTGTACCAGGAGCACCAACCCCGGCGACGAAGACCACGTTGAGTGCTGCACCTACGACACAGGGGAGGCAAAAAACAGGGACACACACACGCAGCACGCAACACCCCCACCCCCACCCACTACAACACACACAACAATGCATATCTATACAATATAGTTACACCCCCAACCCCCCCGGAAGAATGCAAAGACAAAAGGAAATGAGTGTAACCATTGTAATATATCAAAATTCAGTAAGCAAAAATATACATATATACACTATTAACAAAATATACACCAAGAATAGTAGTCCAGGTATTGCACCATTCATAGCCCGTGGACCACTGGGCCCAAAATGCATGGGCGAGGCCCACTCACGATACCAGATCAAAACAGAGAGAACACTGCAGGGGCATCAGATAGAAATACAATAGGCACCTCAGGGGGAAGAGAAGGGGGGGCACCTCAGCCGGATGAGTACACGACGCCAGATCCACGAGGGGCCTCCATGCCCATTGATGTATCCTGGGGAGTGCAAAGCCACAGTCTCTCAAGTCTCTACAGTGGGTGGGTTGCCCACTGCTGCATTCTGGGGAGTGCAAAGCCACAGTCTCTCAAGTCTCTACAGTGGGTGGGTTGCCCACTGCTGCATCCTGGGGAGTGCAAAGCCACAGTCTCTCAAGTCTCTACAGTGGGTGGGCTGCCCACTGCTGCATCCTGGGGAGTGCAAAGCCACAGTCTCTCAAGTCTCACAAGTGGGTGGGTTGCCCACTGCTGCATCCTGGGGAGTGCAAAGCCACAGTCTCTCAAGTGGATAACATTCTCCACTGGTTTCTGGAGGGGGCTTTGTGCCGAGAATGCTTCATCCTGCCAAGGACTGAGGTAGTGGATGTCTTTCTCCACTGGTTCTGGAGGGGGACTGGTGCCCAGAGTGCTTCATCCTGCCAAGGACTGAGGTAGTGGATGCATGTCTCCACTGGTTCTGGAGGGGGACTGGTGCCCAGAGTGTTTCATCCTGCCAAGGACTGAGGTAGTGGATGCATGTCTCCACTGGTTCTGGAGGGGGACTGATGCCCAGAGTGGTTCATCCTGCGAAGGACTGAGGTAGTGGATGTCTTTCTCCACAGGTTCTGGAGGGGGACTGGTGCCCAGAGTGCTTCATCCTGCCAAGGCCTGAGGTAGTGGATGCATGTCTCCACTGGTTCTGGAAGAGGACTGGTGCCCAGAGTGCATCACTCAACCCGTGACAGTCCCTGTTGCATCAGTGCCCCTGCCGCTCATGGGCTAGCGGTGCTTGAGTTGGCGGTTCTTGCCCTATTCAGCGGTGCTTGAGTTGGCGGTGCTTGCCCTGTTCAGCGGTGCTTGAGTTGGCGGTCCTTGCCCTGTTCAGCAGTGCTTGCCCTATTCAGCGGTGCTTGAGTTGGCGGTGCTTGCCCTGTTCAGCGGTACTTGAGTTGGCGGTGCTTCCCCTGTTCAGCGGTGCTTGAGTTGAGTTGAGTGCTCTGTCTTGTTCCTGGATCTCAGGGACCATTTGCAGGGTGTTTCTCCATCTGCAGGGGGTGGGATACTGGTGTGGTGGTCCTGTGGCGGTGCCTCCTGTCCACTAGCGCTGGCGGAGGTGGTGGGTAGTTCATCGTCCATGCTAGTGTCAGGGGCCCCTTGTAGTGCCACAGTGTCCCTCCTGGTGTTGAGTACTTCCTTCAGCACCCCTACCATGGTGCCCAGGGTGGAGCTGATGGTTCTGAGTTCCTCCCTGAAGCCCATATACTGGTCCTCCTGCAGGCAATGGGTCTCCTGAAACTTGTCCAGTACCGTTACCATCGTCTCCTGGGAGTGGTGGTAGGCTCCCATGATGGAGGAGAAGGCCTCTTGGAGAGTGGGTTCCCTTGGCCTGTCCGCCCCCTGTCACACACCAGCCCTCCCAGTTCCCCTGTGTTCCTGGGCCTCCGTCCCCTGGACTGTGTGCCCACTGCCACTGCCCCCAGGTCCCTGTTGTTGTTGGGGTGGTGGGTTATCCTGGGTTCCCTGTAGTGGTGGACACACAGCTGATTGACGTGTCCTGGGGACGGAGGTATGGGCCCGCTGGGTGGGTGCTGTGCTGGTGTTTCCAGAGGGGGGAAGGTCTGTGGTGGCCTGTGACTGGGTGAGGGGAACCAGGCCAGGCTGGTCATCTAGATCCAGTTGGACAGAGCTGCTGTCATCACTGTGGGCCTCTTCTGTTGGTGGTGTGGACATGTGTGGACCCTCCTGTCCGGTGACGTTGGGTAGGGGTCCTGCAGGGGTATAAAAGGATGGTTATTACATCTGTGTGTGTCATGGTGTGCAATGGGTGGGTGACCGTGTTCCCCAGTGCTTGCATTCCTGTGTGGGACCTTGTGTGATGATGGTTTAGGGGGTTGTATGGGTATGTGCAGTGGGCATGCTTTAGTGATGGGTGTCCATGCTTTGTTGTTGCATGCAGGGCTTGGTGTTGGGATGGGTGGTTTGTGATGTTGGGACATATTTGAGGAGTTGGGGTGCTGGGGATGAGGGTGAGGGTGGGGGTATGTGCTGGCATGCAGGTAGGGTGGGGGATGTAATAATTAAGATTTGTCTTACCAGAGTCCATTCTTCCACCTACTCCTGCGAGGCCCTTAGGATGCAGAATCACCAAGACCTGCTCCTCCCATGTTGTTAGTTGTGGATGAGGAGGTGGGGGTCCGCCGCCAGTCCGCTGAACCGCCTGGTGGTGTCTTGAGACCACGGAAAGCACCTTCCCCGTAGTATTGTCTACCTCTTCCTGATGTCCTCCCGATTTCTTGGGTGCTGTCCCACTGCGTTGACCCTGTCCACTATTCTTCGCCATAGCTCCATCTTCCTTGCAATTGAGGTGTGCTGCACCTGTGATCCGAATAGCTGTGGCTCTACCCGGACGATTTCCTCCACCATGACCCTGAGCTCCACCTCCGAGAACCTTGGGTGTCTTTGCCGTGCCATGGGGTGGTGTAGGTAATGTGTGGGGTGGAGTGTGTGGTGATAAGTGTGCTGATATGTAGTGGTGTGTTGTGTGAATTTTGTCGGATTCCGAGATGTGGGTCATAGTAGCTGTGGTGGAATTCCGCGGCCGCGGCAGTGTGTTGGCGGTCTTCTGCACGGCGGTAAGCGGCTTTTACCGCCAATGTTGTTATGACCCCCTTAGTGTCTGTGACATAAGCACCCAAGCCTCTGACAAGGGGAAAGAGATAGTAATCCACATAGATCAAAGTTCGTTCTAAAAAACTTGATTTGGATGAGATGATGGGGTGACCAGAGGGACATGTTGCATGTTTGTGTACTTTTGGTGTGTGAATGAATGTGAGAATTCACATTTCAGAAACCGAAATTCATAAAAATCAAGTATTCCCTAATTATTCCAGTCTTCCCACAGGTCATAAAACCCCTATACCTGCTAGACATTCTTCTCTTTGAATTGGCTCATAGCATTCTTGGTCGCTTACTTGTCATAGTGCCTCCTGTTTATAGTAGTCTTTGGATAGTAATACATTTCCTCCTTTGCCTGAAAGTTTGATTTAAATTCTGTAATCTTTTTATCATACTTTCAATTGCTTGCCATTGATCCTGGTTATGGTGTAGTTCATAGTCTTCTTTCTTTTAAATCTCAAATGTTCCAGGTCATTGAGAACCACTTAAGGGAAAGTATCCACCTCATCATGAAGAGTTTGTGGAAATTACTGCAATTTAGGCTTACATTAGCCATTGCTCCCACATTTGGTTAATCGCACTTGTTTTAGACATTCATGATAATATCCTGTTGGAAGCTTTCTAAAGTAACATGTCTAGATCTTCTCCTGTCAGGATATTAGTCAGGTGTCTCCTGCTGCTTTCCTCATTCATTGCACTGTTTCCTTTTAGCATGTGTTGTTTGAGCAGTTTAAGCTTTTAAATGAACTTAATAAATAAGTCAATCGTAGCTTGGCTATAATCAAATTTCATGGTTGAACAGAATGTTAGTCCCTGTTGTAAAACCGAATTTAGCCTTAGTGAGTATCCTGTTGGTTAAATGTATCACTGTTAAATCGTCCTTGTTTACTTCTTCCTGCCTACTAGTTTGCTTCTGGTTTCTCTTTGCACTTTTGGATCTAACTTGTCTCTGGAATTTCTTTGAACTCCATCTAGTTGTCTTGTGCTTTTTTCCTCCGGTGGGCAGATTTGCAGTGATGTTGTTTGCCATATTTTTCTTGTCAGTTAATATTTGTGAAAAAAACTTCCCCTAGCTTACCTACAGCTGTGGCACCAACATCTTCTCCTTCTGAAAGGTCAGTATTTGTCCCCACTTTTGATTGTGATGTATCCTTGATTTCCTGGGTTTTTAAGTTTCTTGTTTTATTCAGTTTCCTTCTGAATATGTAGAACTTTTTAGGAAAAATGAGTACTCGCCCCAATTCATAGGGCCTGATTCTAAGCTTGGCGGGCGGCGGGAGCCGCCCGCCAAGCGGGAACCGCCAGAAGACCGTACCGCGGTCAAAAGACCGCGGCGGTCATTCTGGGTTTCCCACTGAGCTGGCGGGCAACCGCCAAAAGTCCGCCCGCCAGCCCAGTGGGAAACACCCTTCCCACGAGGAAGCCGGCTCCGAATGGAGCCGGCGGAGTGGGAAGGTGCGACGGGTGCAGTTGCACCCGTCGCGAATTTCAGTGTCTGCAAAGCAGACACTGAAATTCTTTGTGGGGCCCTCTTACGGGGGCCCCTGCAGTGCCCATGCCATTGGCATGGGCACTGCAGGGGCCCCCAGGGGCCCCACGACACCCCATACCACCATCCTGTTCCTGGCGGGCGACCCGCCAGGAACAGGATGGCGGTATGGGGTGTCAGAATCCCCATGGCGGATTCCCATAGGCAGCGGAAAGTCGGCGGTACACCTCCGGCTTTCCGCTTCTGGCCGCGGCTGTACCGCCACGGTCAGAATGCCCGGCGGAGCACCGCAAGCCTGTTGGCGGTGCTACCGCCGACCCCGGCCCTGGCGGTATTTACCGCCAGGGTCAGAATGACCCCCATAATCTCTCCTACCTTTGGCAGCCTTCCTTTGTTGGCATTGCTTTATACCATGTTCATATGTGCTGAGCCTAGTCTTCATTAGTTGTCATAGCTCTTCCATTTTGTTGGTTTCAGGGTGCTTTTCTAACTTTTCCTCCAATTACTCCATTTCTTTAAGCAATTTTACCCTGTCACTCTATGCAAATTTAATCAAGATCTGTAACAGCCCTTTGGAGGATGCTGCAGTGTGCTCAGCCTCATAAGAGGGTATGGTGTAGATTCTTAGTCACTGTGGTACCCTATTTAAATCCAAATGGTGTTGTAATGAGGTGGCTTCCCACCATTTTCTACTCTTCCTTTCCCACAATTTCTCAAGTTACCTGAATTTTTCAGTTACAGTATTGTTCAATGTGCTCACATGTGTATCCACTTCTATAGTTTTAACAGTTTTAACAGTTTGTGATCCTGGTCCGAACATATCTGCAGCTGCTTGTTTTTTGTGCTGCTTCACTGGCATTTCAGGAGTTTGGGTAATAACCATACTTTGATCCCTTGCCACAGCTGTTGTTTCACAATTTTCACCCAAATATGAAAATGCACTTACAGACCTGCCAACTTCACCAAAAACCTTGTAGTGTGAGGAGGGAGGTAGGGTCTTGGAGGACCATGGCCTTGTGCCGAGAAAAAAGTAAACAAAAGCTTTCTGAGGCTGCTGCCGAATTCTGGGGTGTTTTCACACCAATTAAGGGACATCAGCAGTGTTAAAATCCTCAAACAAATGAGCTGAAAACCACGGTTTACAGTCATTTTCAGCTCATTTTCCCTGCCACTGTGTGAGATTGACTCCTCACCAGGTACCCGTGTGAGGGGAGGCAATATCGTGGGTCACATGTTGGCACTGTGTGAGTTGGCAAGTCTGCACTTATATGTAGAAGTCAATCCAGTTATTGTGGGTCCTCCGGCTAGTTGATCCTTAATGCTCAATGAGTGGCTGAGTCTCCGAGCAGCCCTCCACTGCTGTTATTCGCAGTGGTCAGCATCCATTACCATGCTGCAGCAGATCTGACAGCTTTACGTTTAAACTTTTGAAACTGTTTTCACCTACTGCTGCTGATTCTCCTGCGCGAGTGCCCCTGTCTATTTATCAAAATTGCCCAACCCTGATTTTGTGGACATTAGAAATGACTAACATTTTGGCTTCAATAAATTAAGTATCTGCTACTAAACTTTTCTAGAATTGTATAGCCATTTCAGTTCCAGGCAGTGTTTGAGTTCATATGAGATCAAATCAAAAGAAATCTTTGTTTGGATTTCAATAATAATCCATCAAAGAGTTCACATAGAAAACAATACATTAAATACATAACTTAATTAATCAGTTTAAAATTGAATTAAAATCAGCATTCAAATTACAGAGTTAAAAACCATATACTTAAAAAATAGACAAAATATTCCATCTAAATGATAACAATTAAAATGTATATTAAACTGGCCAATATAGGCCTAAAAAAAGTGTGAAATTGACTAGGCGAGAGTTCCCCCACCATCTTTCTCCCTTTTATAGACAACTAAATAAAACGATAAATAGCAGCACAAATGACATCAGTTTGTAATAAATGTAAATACTGAATTACTTCCTTACATGGCCTGTTGTTTAATGACCTAAGTAACAAGATTAAGAAGGCCCTTCTCTGAACATTGCATAATTCACAAAATAGAAAGCCCTGATCAAGAGTCACATGGGCAAGGAGTAAAATCCCTAAAGGTGTATGCCTTCAGAGGGTAAGTGACCAAGAACTGAGCCATACCCAACCGGAACCTCATCAAGTAAAATCTATAATACTGTGGAACATACAGGAAATAAGGCTAAATTTTCGGAGTAGTACAAAAATGGAGATATGCTTCCTCTATACCTTTCCCCAAATTACTCCTCCATCTCTCCTCAGTGATTTTTACACGCAACTCATTTTTAATCATTACGGCAGCCTGCCTAGGTATAGACCCTGGGTTACTATATATGTCTAATCTCTTGATACTACCCAGTATTTCCTTAAGATATATTCACCATGTGCATCCCTGGACCTCTTCCAAATCCATATAATCCTAAATCGATGTCTGAGTAAGGGCCGCTTCCGGTGTGGTCCATAAGGACAACCACTAAGATACAGGGGCTAACTTAATCAGATCCTTTATAGTAGGAAGACCCAGTTCCTCGTGCGGAATAATAGTAGGTACACTAGTGGAAAGTGAGAGCAGAATCCTCAGGAACTTGTTTTCCTTTATTTGTAAAGTTAATACACTAGTATATCCCCAGACACCTGTGCCATAACTAGCAATCACTGTGGGCCTTGCTTTATAAATTGTAATGATTACTTTCAGTGGTGCACTGCCCAGTTTGGTAATAAATTTGTGCAGCGCTGCTACAGACTGGTTATACTGTGCGACCTCAATTTCTTTAAGGTGGTTCCACTTGCACTCAATGTCAAAGGAGAATCCCAAATAGGTAAATATGGTTACAGAATTTAGATGGGTATCCCTGATGTAAAACTGGGGAACCCTACTTCTAGGATGTCCGTACGCCATAGTGTACAATTTTGCTCTATTAGTGGTCAGACCCAACATTGTCATAAACTCCACAAATGTATTTAGTATCTACCAACAATTGTGGGGGAGTCCACCTTAACCTCTGTGAGGGCTTCTTCTAAACTGTTAACATAAAAGGTAAAAAGGAAGGGGGCCAGAACACATTCTTGTCTGACCCCCTTCCTAACCTTAGGAAAGCGAGAACATTCCCCCTTCAACCCATTTCTGACCTTTGCTTACATGTCTCTATGGAGTTCCACCAACAAGTGCACAATATTAGCATTTCTCCTTATTTAATCAGCATTGCCCCTAGTTTACCCCTAACAACATTATCAAATGCCGCAGTTAGATCCCTAAAAGCCAGGTCTAACCATCCGTGCCTGTCCCCTACATACTTTTCTCTTAACAAATGGAGATTCAGACATTGGTCAACCGCCCCCACCGCCCTCCGAATACTGTACTGTTCCTGAGACAAAATATTATTGTCATGCGTCCACAATTCCATCCTATCTAAAAGGATCCTCCCAAAGATTTTCGCTGTAGCTTCAATCAATGAGATAGGATGGTAACATGCAGGGTATTTTGGATCACCTGTTTTAAAAATTGGGACAACTGTAGGTTTAGACCAAGCTGGGGGAGCAGTGGTAATTAAAGCAGCTCTAAAAACATTAACCAGGATCAGTGCCCACAGATCTACATTGTTTTTAAAAAGATCAGCCTGGACACCATCTGGCCCTGGAGCCTTGTTTGGGAGTGAACTGTTAATTGCCAAAATCACATCACTCAAATGTAGAATCACTTCCTCACTATTAGGGTTATCAGATTCCTCTGTCATACATTCTACACAATCATACCCAATACTAGAGTATATCTTTGTGAAGTTAGTGATCCATCTGTATTCCAGTATAAGAACCTCAATACCCTTGTTTGTATTTGGAGCAAAAAATGGAGTATTAGCTATTTTCCATCATTTGCAACTGAGGCATTTACTAGGTTCTCCCAAGCCTCTTCTTTAATCATCGTTTTCCTCAGTGCAATTGCCTCTTTATACTGGGCTCTATTCTTCTATACTTGATTCCTAGGAGTAGCCTTTAGGGCCCGTATAAGTTCACCGTTGGCACAAGTGCATGGTTTATCAAACCATTTAACTGGTTTATTTCAGTGAGGGAGATTTGGTGGGGTTACATAGAGTTTAACAGAACAGATGCACAGATATCTGCAAATGCTCCCATCATCTGGTTTGGTACAATTTCAGTCTTTAAGCATTGTTCATATTTTACCATGTTGCTGCCAACATCATGGGACAGGAGAGCCTTCAAATCCACATTATGCTATTTACATGTTCCTTGAATATACAATAGGACATCCCACTATCTGCTCACCCAATCTCATATATCCGTTATGAATTGTAATGACTAGCGGTCTCTTAAACCGAGGAATGGGGGGCACCTCAGCTGGAAGATGGTACAACACCACTTGTCCTGGAGGGGGCAACATGCCCTGTGCTTGGTCCTGGGGAGTGCAAAGCCACCGTCTCTCTAGAAGGTGGTGTGCCCACTGCTTGGTCCTGGAGAGTGCAAAGCCACTGTCTCTCAAGAGTGTGGTTTGTCCACTGCCTTGTCCTGGGGAGTGCAAGGCCACAGTCACTCAAGTGGGTGGTTTGCCCACTGCTTGGTCCTTGGGAGTGCAAGGCCACAGACTCTCAAGTGGGTGGTCTGCCCACTACTTGGTCCTGGGGAGTGCAAGGCCACAGTCTCTCTAGTGGGTGGCTTCTCCACTGGTTCTGGAGGGGGCTCATACCCAGTGTGCTTCTTCCTGGAAAGGAGTGGGTGAGTGGTTGCCTTCTTCCACTGGTTCTGTAGGGGGCCTTGTGCCCAGTGTGCTTCATCCTGGCAAGGAGGAGGTGAGTGGATGCCTTTTTCCACTGGTTCTGGAGGGGGCTTTGTGCCCAGTGTGCTTCACCCTGGCAAGGAGGGGGTGAGTGGATGCCTTCTTCTACTGGTTCTGGAGGGGGTTTTGGGCCCTGTGATTCAGATTTTGGGGACTGCAAGTTCACAGTCACTCACCTGGGTGTCGGACCCACATGATTTGCAGTGGGCAGGATGCATTACAGTCCATGGAGGCAGGACTACACACTGCCCACCAGCTGTGACGGCTGCTCAGTGGTGGCAGTGCCAATGCTGTTGTCGGTGCTGCCAGTGGTGTGGGGAGGCTCCAGCCCTTCCCCTGCAGCCTCGGACGGCTTCCCACTGGGGCTGCTGCTGCTGGCAGTGGTGCTGGTGGCAGTGCAGGTGGGGATGCATGCGGCGGTGCAGGTGGTGGTGCAGGTGGCAGTGCTGGTGACGGTGCCGCCAGTCATGTGGGGAGGCTCCAGCCCTCCCCCTGCAGTCTTGGACGGCTGCCCACTGGAGCTGCTGCTGCTGGCAGTGGTGCTGGTGGCGGTGCAGGTGGCAGTGCTGGTGTTGGTGCTGCCAGTGGTGGGGGGAGGCTCCAGCCCTTCCCCTGACGCCCCCGGATGGCTGAAGCACCATGGTTGGTGTTGGGGGCTCAGATTCAGTCCCAGCACCAGGCCTCCTCTCCTACCTGCATGCAGGGGCAGGCCCTTTGCCCTTGCCGTCTGGTGGTACCTCCTTGCCATCTGGTGGTGCCTCCATGCCCTTGCTGTCTGGTGGTGCCTCCTTGCCCGTTCCATCTGGTGGTGCCTCCTTCCCATCTGGTGGTGCCTCCTTGTCAGCTGGTGGTGCCTCCTTGCGCTTGCACTTGCCAGCTGGTGGTTCCTCCTTGCCCTTGCCCTGGCCAGCTGCTGGTACATCCTTGCCCTTCCCCTTGGCAGCTGGTGCAGGCAAACGGATAGTGCTGATGGGTGTTTCCTTGGAGCCTCTCACACCTGCAGTAGCTGCCGAAACTACTGTGGCCGTGGACTGGGTAGCTGAGGTGCTAGCCTGGGTTCTGCCCACCCTGGCCCGATGTGAAGGATGGGGGAGAGGGGTAGGGAAGAGGTCAACGGCTGAGAGGAAATGCTTCTTAGGGACACTGGGCCAGGAAGAAGGGGAAGGTTTGGGAGTGTAGGAAGAGGGAGTGGTTGTAGGAGGTGTCTGTCTGCTGTGTTTGGGTACAGGTGCAGGGGCTGGATGCTGTTGTGAGGTGGATGGCTGTTGGGTGTCTGAGTGCTTGCATTTGTGTACCGTGGGGGGGGCACAGACACAGTGGGAGAGGACACAGGGGATGTGTGCATGGATGTGGGGGTGATGACTGCCAGTGAGGGATATGTAGTGATAGGTGTGATGGGGATGGAGGCAGTGGATGTGGATGTAGTACATGCAGGTGTGAGTAGAGACACTACTGGGAGGGAGGTGGACGAGGAGGAGGAGGGAGACACAGTCGAAGCAGTGGTCATTGGTATGTCTGCATCTGGATGGTGTTTGTGTGAGTACCTGTAGAATGATGTGTGGTGCTTGTGTTTGTCTGAGCCACTCCTGTGTGTTGTCTTGGGTGCATGCTGGTCTGAATGAGTGCTTGGGATAGGTTGGAGTTCAGGGGAATGGGTCTGGGCATAGGACGTTGAAGGGGGGAGGCTAGAGACAGGAACAATGGCTGCCATCAGGGAGGAGGCCAGAGCCTGGAATGATCTCTGTTCTACCGCCATGCCAGAGTGAATGCCCTCCAGGAATGCATTTGTTTTTTGCCAATGCCCTGCCAGCCCCTGGATGGCATTTACTATGGTTGACTGCCCAACAGAGATGGATCGCAGGAGGTCAATAGCCTCCTCACTCAGGCCAGCAGGGATAACTGGAGCAGGACCTAAGGTGCCTGGGGCGAAGGAGATGCCCACCCTGCTGGGTGAGCGGGCATGGGAAACACGCTGGACGGGCACCCCATACCCAGCTGGGCCTCTGCCTTCTTCCGTGCCCAGCGTCTCAGGTCCTCCCACTGTTTGCGACAGTGGGTGCTCTGCCTGCCGTAGACCCCCAGGGTCCACACATCCTTGGCGATGGCACGCCATACACCCTTTTTCTGATGAGCACTGACCTGCAGAGGAAATAACCATAGAAAAAGGGTATCAGTCATACCATCTGGCCTGTTACACTAATGGTCCACCATATCCCTCTGATCTCCTTATGCACATACATTGCCCACCATACATGCAGCACGCTGCCCAGGACCCCTCAACCACCCCCCTTAAACAAGACCCTCGCATACAGCACTCCATGCATTCATGCCCCATGCATTGTGCTCACAGTGTACTCACCTGTTGGTCTGGAGGCCCATACAGCTTTCGGTACTGGGATAGGACCCCATCCACCAGTCTCTCCAACTCCACAGCGGTGAAGGCAGGGGCCCTTTCCCCAGTGACACGAGCCATGGTACGTTCCAGACACAGGTCACAGCAGCACTTGTAGTGTAGGTCCTTGTTAGGGTTTGTGCACAGCAAAGAGCATGTCCCCTCTCACTGCACTAGTGGGTTCTGTAATAGCTCCCTTTTAAACTTACTATTGAAAGCCTTTCTTGTTATCTCACCTTCCACCCCTCCCCCCAAGGCTTCTGTGTATGTTGTTTAATGTGCTGTTTTGTTTACACATTGGGCCTTGCTTTTACCAAGGCTTCTTTAAAACACTCCTCTCTAGGCCATGTGTGAATTTAACTCATTTGCATAATAACTGAAACTCTGCACACCTTTCAAGAACATGTGCAGCATGTGAGGACCACACCCAGCTCTTCAAACCACACCCAGCTCTGCACACCTTTCAAGAACATGTGCAGCATGTGAGGACCACACCCAGCCCTGTCTATAAAAGGCAGCCCCCGAGCCTCACCCAGTGCTTGTGCTCGTCTACCTCCCGCTTACCTGAGGACAGATCCCTCGGCGCTGGCACTCCTGCTCTCTACAGACTTTCATTGGCTTCAATGGGCGCAGCTGCTGGCTCTTCCTTCTTTCGGTTTCCGGTTCCTCCTTGCCTCAGCCTCTCTCCTACAAGCAACCTGCAAAAGAGAAAGAAGACAAGGTTAGACTGATCAGTATCTCTTGCCAGCAACAAGTAAATGCAAAACTTTTATTACCTGAAAGAACTTTGACAACAATTTCTGGATTCGTGTATAGACAATTTGAAGCAAGATACCTTCCACGAACATCGTGATTCAAACTCTTTGTTACAAGAATACTTTGCGGAACTTTGTGAAGCAAACATTTTTTTATGGAACTTTTAAGAATCGAACCGTGGAAACCATTAACAGCAAGGCAAACAGTAAATTAAGGACTTGCACAAATTACATGCTGTATTTTGACGTAAAAGTACAGTATTTGTTTTATAAAAGATTCTGGAAATATGGGAAAAGTGAGTCTGCTATTGGCAATTTAGGCTTTAGTTATATTAAGATGAATGTTTGATATTGGTAATTCTGATAACAGTATTTGTTTAATGTTTTAGAAGCTTTAGAGTAATAGAAAGCACATCCCAGAGCAGTAACACATTCCAAACCTGGAAACTAGAGACCAGGATCCAAGAGGTACTTTTAGAAGAAAATTTCTAATAAATAAAGGGATAGTCAGGAACCCAGTTAGGAATAGGATGTACTTATCTGTTCTTTGTTTATGTTTCATTAGGCACCAGTTTCTACAGAAGTCAGAGAGGGCCGCAGATTTGTGCAGCACTTCAACAGTGGAAACGCAAGAACGGTGTTGTCTCTTTATTTTATTTTATCCACTTCCCCCCTTCCCTTGAGCTTCTGTTCTTAGTGCACTGTTTTAAAAACTAGTGTGCTGGAACAAGCAGTTTCAGGGTGGGGTCGGATTGTCTTCAACCTCCATCAGAACTGAACAAGGACTCAGGTGAGCTGGGCTTTGACAGAAACACAAGCCTTAAATAAAAAAAAATAAAAAAAAAATTCAGTTCTGGTGGACGATGAATATCGGGGAAGAAATAGAGGGCATTGACGTCACGGATATGGCGCAGGCCCTAAATGAGGACTTGGCTCATAATGAATCAGTGTCTGGCATCTTGCAACATATGCAAGAGGAAATAGAGAGATTAAAGATGGAGAATACCTCTTTAAAACAGGATTTAAGCAGGTATAAGTTTAGGGTATCTCAGTGGAACACAGCTTTTACGCCTTTGTTTTAAACCTCCTCAGAGACAGGGGCGCCATCAAAACATACAACTTTGCCTCCCCCAGTTGAGGTCACTGTTAATGTTCCTAATGCTGTGCCCTTAGCAGCACCTGAACGTTTTCATGGAGATAGTAACAAATTCCATGTTTTTATCAATCAATGTCAATTACACTTCGTTTGTAAGCCACAACAGTTCCCTACTGATGCTACGAAAGTGGCATTCGTCTTGTCTTATTTGGGTGGCACAGCAGCCAATTGGTCAATTCCTTTCGTGGAGAGAGATGATCCCATCCTCCATAATTGGAATCAATTTAAACGTACCATGACCAGCCTTTTTGCAAAACACACTTTCATGCAGGCAAGTGATAATGAGCTTTTAAATCTTAAACAAGGTAACAAGGATTTATTGACCTATCTCACTAGTTTTAATCGTTTACTCACCGAGACACACTGGCCAGAAGAAAAGCGTGTCTCCCTTTTCTATAAAGGTTTGAGAGACGAGTTAAAAGACGCGCTGGCTCATATCGTTGATTTGCCAGAAGACTATTCGGACTTTGTAGATTTAGTTGTGAAATTAGAACATAGACTAGGAGAAAGAAAGGGAGATAAATACAAACTGGAATCACGGTTAACTTTTATTAGACACGAGAAGAAAGACCCAGATAATAAACTCCCTGAACCTGAGCCTATGCAAATAGGGACACTCAGAGGTTCACTCACATCAGAGGAAAAAGAAAGAAAGAGAAAACTTCAATTATGTTTATATTGTGGAAGGGCGGGTCACTTTGCCAGAGAATGTCCAGTAAAGCCTAAAAATCCACGAAAGGGTGCTGTTTCCTCCACCTCCTCAACTGAATCGGGAAACGATTAAGCTCGACAAGGGGAGAGGTTACTTGTTCGAGAAAACATCTTAATCAAACCTCTAATGCTGCAGCCTTCATGGTACCGCACATACCTAGACATTTCATAATTCAGGTCGTTTTAATTGTTACTACCCAAGTGAGGCATTCTCTCCCTGTCCTACTGGACTCAGGCGCGACGGGAAATTTTGTGGATAATAAGTTAGCTGAAAACTTAGGACTTCCTATGTGCCTAAAGCCTTGTCCAGAAGCAGTATGTGCAGTGGATGGGTCAGAATTGACCTCTGGATTAATCACAAAACAAACAAGTCCACTTGTTATGGTCTGTCAGAACGGGCACACAGAGGTGATTAGCTTTGATCTGATGGATACTCCTAATTTTGGTTTGATTCTCGGGGTACCCTGGTTAACAACTCATAACCCAAAAATTGATTGGGTGAATAGAAATGTTACTTTGGATTCCTCTTTCTGTAGAACCAATTGCTATCAAGAAGCAGGTACAGAACAGAGCACAGTATTACACTGTGCTAATGTTATACAAGATGAACCAAGTCTCCCTCCTGAATATTCTGACTTTAAAGACGTCTTTGATCCAGTAAAGGCTAGTGTACTGCCCCCACATAGGTCTTATGACTGTCGTATAGATCTTATCCCAGGGGCCCCTTTACCTAATAACAGAGTATATGCTTTGACTGACGAAGAAACCAAATACTTAAGAACCTACCTAGATGACCTACTACAGTCTGGGTTCATCCGTCATTCCACATCTCCGGTGTCATCTCCACTCTTTTTTATCCCGAAGCCGGATAAATCCCTGCGCACGTGTATCGATTATAGAGGACTAAGTAAGGCTACAATAAAGAATAAATATCCTCTTCCTCTAATACCTGTGTTGTTGGATCAATTAACTGTATACACTAAACTAGATCTGCGGGGAGCTTACCACCTGGTCCGAGTAAAAGAGGGGGATGAGTGGAAGACAGCTTTCAAGACAAAGTTTGGTTTATTTGAGTACACAGTAATGCCCTTTGGGTTATGTAATGCCCCTGCGGCCTTTCAGTTCTTTATAAATGAGGTCCTACACGAATTCCTGGACGTTTGTGTCATAGTATACATAGACGACATCCTCATTTACTCTAAGAACTCAGAAGAACATACCCAACATGTTCGTGCAGTATTATCAAAGTTAAAAGAAAATCATCTTTTGCTAAGTTAGAAAAGTGTACTTTTAATGTCAGCAAGGTGGACTTTTTAGGATACTGCCTGTCACCTCAAGGAATAACTATGGATGTAAAGAAAATCAGTGCTATTGCTGATTGGCCAGAACCATCCGCTGTAAAAGATATTCAGAAATTTCTGGGTTTCGCCAATTTTTATAGAAGGTTTATTGCACATTTTGCAGACATTGCGGCCCCAATAACTACCTTGTTGCGGAAAGGGCAACGATTTCTTTGGACTGATGAGGCGGCACACGCCTTTCAACTCCTAAAACAAAAGTTCACTTCAGCCCCAATTCTGAAACATCCTGATCCTGACTTGCCTTTTTTGGTTGAAGCGGATGCTTCACAAGTAGCTTTAGGAGGAGTTCTCTCTCAACGAGATGCAGTAGATGGCCAGTTACATCCTATAGCCTTCTATTCCAAAAAGTTATTACCAGCTGAACAAAATTACACTGTGGCTGAAAGGGAACTACTAGCTATCAAAGTAGCCTTTTCAGAATGGAGGCACCATTTAATGGGAGCCAAGTACCCAGTTACAATCTTTTCTGACCATAGGAACCTACAGTTTTTTGGATCACTTAAAGCACTAACACCACTTCAGATGCACTGGTTAATTTTTTTTAGCACATTTGACTTTGTAATAACCTATAGACTAGGTGCACAACAAATTCAATCTGATGTGTTATCTAGATACGGACATACTTCAGACATGAAACAAGATAAAATAGGAGAACCCAGTATTCCCCCCCAAAAGTTTTTGGCACCAGTACAACAGAAGGATTTCATCACAGATCTATATAATGCACACATGCAAATAGCACCTCAGGATTGGTTAAAGGATTCCCATAACACAATACAACGAGGTTTATTGTATCACGACAACATGCTGTTAGTGCCCACCTCTGAATTACAAACACAGGTGATAATTTGGCATCACGCCTTACCGTTGGCAGGTCATCCTGGTTGGGTAAAAACCCTGGAAAATGTGCAAAAACACTTTTGGTGGGACACTATAAGAAAGGACATTAAGCAATTTGTCACTACCTGTCCAATTTGTGCAAGACATAAATCTTCTCATAAGGCCCCTGACGGTTTGTTAATACCAATGCCAACACCCAAGCAACCTTGGCACACTGTGAGCGTAGACTTTATTGTAGGTTTACCACCTGTAAAATCTTTCACAACAGTGTTGGTTATAGTGGATTTTTGATCTAAAATGGCACATTTTGTACCATTACGGAAATTACCCACGGCGGCAGAATTTGCCGATATTTTTATAAGAGAAATTGTGCGTTTACATGGTTTGCCAAGCAAAGTGGTGTCAGACCGAGGGAGCCAGTTCAACTCTAAATTTTGGAAAAAATTATGTAAAAAACTGAAAATAGATGTGGCATTATCCACTGCTTTCCACCCAGAGACAGATGGACAGACTGAACGACTGAACCAAACCTTACTTCAAACGCTACGTTGTTTATTGGCTGATTATTCTAGTGAATGGTTGGAAGCTCTCCCTGTAGCGGAGTTTGTTTATAATAATACTGAGCATTCAGCTCTACTTTGCTCACCATTCTATTTCTTGCAGGGGTATCATCCAAGAGCTATACCCATTTTGTTAGAAGATTCTCTGTTACCTACTGTAACGGATAGACTAACAAGGTTAGGTGACTTACAAGAAAAAGCCAGGAAACATTTATTAAAGTACAAGGAAAGCATGAAAAGACAAGCAGACAAACACAGATCTGAGGCCCCAATGTATAAAATCGGTGACAAGGTATGGCTCTCCACAAAGAACCTAAACATAGAGGGATCCCGAAAGCTGCAACCACGTTTCATTGGACCCTTTAGTATAACTGCCATAGTAAACCCGGTAACAGTAAAATTAGATTTACCAAAAGAATATCCAGTACATACTACATTCCATGTGTCCTTGCTTAAGCCGTACAATCCAAAAACCCGACCTGAACCACCACCTCCACCCATACCAATTAAGGGAAATCTAGAATATGAAGTGAAAAGCATAAAAGACTCAAAAAGAATTAGGGGACGTCTGTTTTATTTAGTAGAATGGAAAGGATATGATGAATCTGAGAATTCATGGGAACCAGCATCATATGTACATGCCCCACAGCTGATTAGACGGTTTTATTTAAAAAAATCCAGGAAAACCCCGTCCTGTAGGAGGGCCTTTGAGGGGGGCAACTGTTAGGGTTTGTGCACAGCAAAGAGCATGTCCCCTCTCACTGCACTAGTGGGTTCTGTAATAGCTCCCTTTTAAACTTACTATTGAAAGCCTTTCTTGTTATCTCCCCTTCCCCCCCCCCCCCCTAGGCTTCTGTGTATGTTGTTTAATGTGCTGTTTTGTTTACACATTGGGCCTTGCTTTTACCAAGGCTTCTTTAAAACACTCCTCTCTAGGCCATGTGTTAATTTAACTCATTTGCATAATAACTGAAACTCTGCACACCTTTCAAGAACATGTGCAGCATGTGAGGACCACACCCTGCTCTTCAAACCACACCCAGCTCTGCACACCTTTCAAGAACATGTGCAGCATGTAGGGACCACACCCAGCCCTGTCTATAAAAGGCAGCCCCCGAGCCTCACCCAGTGCTTGTGTTCGTCTACCTCCCGCTTACCTGAGGACAGATCCCTCGGCGCTGGCACTCCTGCTCTCTACAGACTTTCATTGGCTTCAATGGGCACAGCTGCTGGCTCTTCCTTATTCCGGTTTCCGGTTCCTCCTTGCCTCAGCCTCTCTCCTACAAGCAACCTGCAAAAGAGAAAGAAGACAAGGTTAGACTGATCAGTATCTCTTGCCAGCAACAAGTAAGTGCAAAACTTTTATTACCTGAAAGAACTTTGACAACAATTTCTGGATTCGTGTATAGACAATTTGAAGCAAGATACCTTCCACGAACATCGTGATTCAAACTCTTTGTTACAAGAATACTTTGCGGAACTTTGTGAAGCAAACATTTTTTTATGGAACTTTTAAGAATCGAACCGTGGAAACCATTAACAGCAAGGCAAACAGTAAATTAAGGACTTGCACAAATTACATGCTGTATTTTGACGTAAAAGTACAGTATTTGTGTTATAAAAGATTCTGGAAATATGGGAAAAGTGAGTCTGCTATTGGCAATTTAGGCTTTAGTTATATTAAGATGAATGTTTGATATTGGTAATTCTGATAACAGTATTTGTTTAATGTTTTAGAAGCTTTAGAGTAATAGAAAGCACATCCCAGAGCAGTAACACTTTCCAAACCTGGAAACTAGAGACCAGGATCCAAGAGGTACTTTTAGAAGAAAATTTCTAATAAATAAAGGGATAGTCAGGAACCCAGTTAGGAATAGGATGTACTTATCTGTTCTTTGTTTATGTTTCATTAGGCACCAGTTTCTACAGAAGTCAGAGAGGGCCGCAGATTTGTGCAGCACTTCAACAGTGGAAACGCAAGAATGGTGTTGTCTCTTTATTTTATTTTATCCACTTCCCCCCTTCCCTTGAGCTTCTGTTCTTAGTGCACTGTTTTAAAAACTAGTGTGCTGGAACAAGCAGTTTCAGGGTGGGGTCGGATTGTCTTCAACCTCCATCAGAACTGAACAAGGACTCAGGTGAGCTGGGCTTTGACAGTCCTCTCCTGTTGAAGAGCAGGTAGCAAGTGTGTAAACAGATAGAAAATGGCGGTCACGTCTGTGGCGGTAACCAACAGATTGCTATGTGTGTGTCATATTATGGGTGTCGCGCCGCTTCGCGCGGCACGAGCCGAACATTTGGCTCGGGCGCAGCACCCGTTTCTCTTACGCAACGCGCCCCCAGTCTGCTGTGTGCTTACAGAGGCCCCAAATTGGGCATGGGGCCTCGTTATTTTGCTGTGCACCGCGTTTTTAGGTATGTCTGACCCCCCCCACTTACCTGTTCTTTTCTTCTTTTCTTCTTTCTTCTTTCTTGGACATCTGGTTGTGCCTTCCTTAATGTTCTTTACTTCTTCCCATGTTTCCTTTCTCTTCCCAGCATTCCTTATTCCCTATTCTCTATGGTTCCTAGTCCATTCTGTTCTATGTGCTTTTCACTATCTAAGATGGTGTCCTTTTACTTCCTGTTGGTCGTTTCCTGTTTGTTGGCATTTAAGGGCTGCGATTCTTTCTCTCCTTGCACTGTAACACTTTCTGTTTGGATGGTGTCTTCGCTCCTGTTTCCTCGTATTCCTGTGCTGGTTCTCGTCAGTTCAGAATACTTTTTCCTGTATTTTCTCTTGTTGATATTCTCTATGTTTTTGTTCCTGTTTTAGGAACATTCTTTGTGGAGGTTTTTTCCCCTTTCAGGGTTTCTTTCCCTCTGGCCCTACTTCTGAGGGGCACGGCCTGCTCTTGGCGTACCCATTGCCTGCAGCACTGTGGCTACCAGAAAGAGTTGCCCCTACTTGGGCCAAGGCCGAACCTTCAAGAACAGGAACCACGCCACTCGCTCTGCGGCCTCCAGGGTAAAGCAGCACGTAAGTTGGGACAATGGGTAGTGGTAAACCGCCGCAGTGGCGGTATGTTGGCGGCAGTCAGCATGGCGGTAAGCAAGACTTACCGCCAATGTCATAATGAGGGCCTTAGTTCCTTTCGTCTTATTGACATCCAATTTCTGAAGGGCCATCTCCTTGCGCTTAGTAGGTGGGGAGACAGTTCCATCAGAGAATACATTATTATTATATGCAGTCACAACCACACCACCCACATTGCCTCCAGATTAAATTTCTAGGTCCTCACGAAAGACAAAGCCATTTTAGGCACGTGGAGTATCGCCTTTGGTTCTTCCATCCACAACATCCTGAACACACCCATCTGTCACCCCCAGCAAAGACAGTTAGCTACTGTCCTTCACTGCGAGCTGAGGGGGGAAAACCAGTGACTTCCTAGCCACTCCCAGTTTCTCCTCTACAATTGAATTTAAGCATTTAGGGCATTCAAAGCTGTGGTGAGAAAAGGCGTAATGGAGACCGTAGATTTAGTCTCCTGCATGGTGGCAGTCACACTCTCCTTCTGTTTGCCCGTTAGCAGCCATTAGAAGACTCCTCTAGCATAAGAACCCAAAACCAAGAGGAAATGCCCCGTCCAGCATCTTCCAGGCATGTATGGGAGCAGACGGGCCCACTCTTAGCCTGGTCTTCGTCCGGGCACGCACCATTGGTGCCGTCTGCATCACAGGAGCAGCTGGCTCTCCTTAAGCGCTTTCAGGCGCGAATGGGAAGTGTTGCACCTCTCCTCCTGCCACTAAGTGTGCTTGGAAGTGAAGTTCAGGATCTCTAAGATGTAACAATAGCGCATCCCCAGTGTTTGAGTTGAAGTACCAGTCACAGACGAATGTTTATGACACAGCTACCTCCTTCCTTTTGGAGCTTGCCTTAATCTCGGTCATTTATATATCTGGATAGATTCTGCCACTCTTACTTTTAAACATTAAGGCTTTGTCTGTCTCCCCCTTAGCCAATATTCCAGGTCTACGATTAAGAAATCCAATTCCTCTTGTTCTACTTAGCTGTGCAAATGGCCTTATTTATAGGAGCATGCAATCCACAAAAATTAAATTTGAACTGTCAAACAGAATTACACTTGTAATATTACCCCATGAAACACTATTACGCAAGTGCAAATGTGTCATGATGGGCTTGAAATCTGGATGTATGCGGTGGTGTAATGCTGTAGGAGCAGATTTTCATTTTTGTCACTCGTGTTCCAGGTGTTTATAATGAACTTTTTTGAAGAAACATTTTTACACAGGAAACACATGCTCAGCCATTATTATAAACAAAATAAACTTTGGGATACATTTTTAAAAAGTGTTCTCCGGTGCAGTCCATTTTGCACCAATCAGCGTTAAAACTATATTTACACTGAAAGGCAACCGATAAAGCAGCAGTTTCTCTGGTGACGCAAAAATAGGTCTTTGTAACATGTAGTCAAAAGAAAATGTCTTTTATGCATCCCCAAGTAGGTGCAGAGTTTGCTGAAAACTTCCACACTAGTGGTGCAAAGTAAGGTTAGCTGAACTCTGTTAAAGTCACCTGTAGTGTAGAAGGAATTTATCCTTGAAAGCAAAGCAGCATGCTCAAAAACATTTTTAACCTGTAGGATAATTACAGATTTGTTTTCATGAATATGAATGCTAATTTATAATTAAACACAGGTGCTCCTGTGATCTTGCTGATAAAGTTTTCCATTTTCTTATCAGGCATTTTCATGCAGTTTGTAATTATGCTGCTTAGTATGACAGACACTTTGGAATAAAGAAAGATATTAATAAAGACTTTGGGGAAAAAGGGACTAGTGCAAGTTATAAGAGTATGTGTATTATGCTATATTAACACAGCATTCAATATTGAGGTTCCTATATATAAACTACAGACACTTAAGCAGAGAGCTGTATGGATAAAATAAGCCATCCGACAAATACTTTCCTTGTATAGCTTGTGGGTAATATAGAACATGATAAATCCACTATATATTGTGCTGTGAACAATAGTCTTGCACCAACTTACCTTTAAAATGTGATCTGTGATCACTTTGGAACTGGAGTGGAACTTCATAGAACAACATCAACAAGTCTAGTGTCTTAATTGTATTATACTGAGTATCACGTTTACATGGAAATGCTATCAAATAGCCAGAATAAGTTTCTACCACTGTGCAGGCATACTGGAAGCAACTACTAATGGGTATTGGTCCTATGTAATCAATCTGTCATATCTGCCCCAGCAACTTTCTTCTCCCCAACCGATCTCTGACAGTTTGCGGGACAGATCTCTGTTGTGTGTGTTGACAAATAGGACACTGCATTATTGCAGTTTTAATTACGTCTAAGGAAATGTGCATCCCTCTAATCTCTACCCACCTGTTAGTGGCCTTGTCTCCCAGGTGTGCACATTTTTAGTGAGCCCACTTAACCATCCCAACCAATTCAGAATCCTGTGTCACCACTTCTGCTTTTGGAAGTTTGAATTTTTCATCTGTAAGGGAATTAAACCACCATTCTAGTGAGTCAGTGGGACAGCGGGTGTCATCATGATATACAGTGACAGTACTTTTCTGTAACATTTCCCAGATACACTGCCACAATTCTTTGCCCCACACCCCAATTGAATGTGCTTGCCAGTTATGAGCATGTCATGTGGGGAGCCAGGCAGCCAGCCCATTGGCAGTAGACCAGGAATCAGTACCAAGAATCAGTATAAATCTGACAATTCCCAGGAAATTCTTGTTTCAAAGCTTGGTATACAGCATACAGCTCTGCATACTGACTACTCTTCCCATCTCCAGTAGTAGAAAGCAACTTCTTACATAATGGATTGTATGACACTGCCTTCCAATGTCTTTTGGTCCCCACATACTTTGCTGAACCATCAGTGAACCATACATGCTTCTTGTCTTCAGGGGACAAGGACTCAAATGTCTCACCCTCCTTCACCGGTGACTGTTTTACCTCTGGCACCTCCTACAATACCTCCTAATCTTCCACAGGGGCATGTGCCACCTGTTCATGCAGGGCCACGATTCCCGCTGGTCCCACTTGGACCTGTCCTGTATGTACCATTTCCACTTAATGACACTTGCTTATCGTCCATGTGTCACGACTCACGTGCTGCTTGCGTCTGGAATTTGCAGATCTAGTGGCGTGGATCTTCGATGTTCGGCTTTGGCCCAAAAAGGGGCGACTCTTTCTGGTAGCCACGGTGCTGTAGGTGATGGAGACGCCAAGAACAGACCGTGGCCTTCAGAAAATAGCGCAAGAGGGAAAAAACCCCTTAGAACAAAAGGGGAAAAAACCTCTAAACAGGAGGACTCCTGAAAAACAAGAACAAAAAGCAGGAATCAAAAAGAGCAAAATTCAGGAAACACAGAGCGATGAAATCCAGAACCAAAAAAGGCGAGGAAATCAGGAGCGAAGACACTATCTGAGCAGAAAGTGTTGCAGCGCAAGGAAATGAAGAAAACACAGCCCTTATATACCAAAAGACAGGAAGTGACCCACAGGAAGTAAAAGGACACCATATTAGACAGGGAGAGGTACATAGAACAAAACAGAATAGAAACCATAGAGAATAGGGAACAAAGAATGCTGGGAAGAGAAAGGTTACCTGGGAAGGGAAGAAGACATAAAAAAAGTACAACAAAAAGACCCCAGAAAGAAGAAAAGAAAGAGGACAAGAAGGAAGAAAGAAGAACAGGTAAGGGGGTCAGGAGACCCCAGCAAGGCGGTGGAAAACGACAGAGCGAGGCCCCATGCAATGCCTGGGGCCTCGAAAAGTGCATGAAAGGCTGGGGGCGCGCCGCGTTTTAGAAACGCGCTGTGCGGCCCCAGCCGAACGCCCGGCTTGTGCCGAACATTCGGCTCGCGCCGCACCACGCGGCGCGACAGTAGGTCCCCCTCCCGAAGGTCCAGGTTTGAGAGGAAATAAACGGTGAAAGCGTTGAATCAGGAGAGGAGCGTGAACATAAGATGCATCTTCCCAAGAGCATTCACTGAGAGGATAACCCTTCCAATGAATCAGATATTGAAGCCGTCTGTGAAATAGACGAGAGTCACAGATTTCTTGTACCTCATATTCAGGAACATCGTTCACCAACACAGGAGGAGGACAAGGAAACTGACGAGAGAAAGGGTCAGGTACGTAAGGTTTGAGCTGGGAAACATGAAAGACGGGATGAATCTTCCAAGTATGAGGTAAGCGAAGACGGACAGTGACAGGATTGATCAGCTGAAGAATACGGAAAGGTCCGTAGTAACGAGGTGTGAACTTGTTCAGAGAAAGACGTGAGGGTAGGAATTTGGATGAGAGCCAGACTTTATCTTGCGGGTGATAGTCTGGAGTGGTTCCACGTTTCTTGTCTGCAGCCTTCTTCATATAGCTTTTGGTTTGTAACAGATTGGATCGAATTAGTCTATGGATCTGTAAAAGTCGTTTGGAGAGGTGAGTAATAGCGGGCAAAGGAGAGGTGGATGGAGGAGAAGTAGGAAAGGAGGTAGGATGAAAACCATAAGAGCAGAAAAAAGGAGTGACCTTGGAAGCACTGTGGACAGTATTATTGTAGGAAAATTCAGCAATAGGGAGATAAGTGTTCCAGTTGCTTTGGGTTGAATTGCAAAAACAGCGAAGGTATTGCTCTAGTCCTTGGTTCAGACGCTCGGTCTGTCCATTGGTCTGTGGATGGAACCCCGATGACAGGGCTCTGTTGATATTGAGTGTCTTACAGAAATACCTCCAAAACCGGGAAATGTATTGGGGTCCTCTATCAGATATAATGGTATGTGGAAGTCCATGAAGGCGGAAGATATGATCAATAAATATCTGGCTTAGTTCTTGAGATGTAGGCAGCCTTTTTAGGGCAGTGAAATGAGCCATCTTAGTAAAGGAATCCACAGTGACCATGATAACCCGGTTTCCTGCTGAAGGTGGGAGCGAACACATGAAATCGGTAGAGATGGTGTGCCATGGAGCTGGCGGAACAGGCAAGGGCTGTAGCAATCCTGCAGGTCTGGTACGGGGAATCTTGACTTGAGCACAAATAGGGCAAGCCTGAACATATCTTTCAACATCCTGCTTCCAGGTAGGCCACCAGAAAAACCGTGAGAGAAGTTCTTGTGTGGCCTTGATGCCTCTATGACCAGCCACCGGTGAATCATGGCACATTTGTAATGCTTTTTCTTTCACTCTGTCAGTAGGGAGGAATATCAAGTTCTGATAATAATGGAATCCTTGTCTCTTATTCAACAAAGGTCTTAGGTTCTCTACTTCGTGGTCCGATAGTTTGGTGTATTCCAGTTGTACTTCCTCCAGAAAAGATTGAGCCACTCCAATGATCTTACTAGGTTCCAGTAGATACTGAGATGGGGAAGGAGTACAATCTGGATAACGACGAGACAGAGCATCAGCCAGAATGTTTTGACATCCGGGAATATAGGTGACGTAAAAATCATACTGACTGAAGAAAAAGGCCCAACGAGCCTGGCGACTATTCTGGCACACAAAATTTCGTAAACATTGTAGGTTACGGTGGTCTGTTCTAACCTCAAAAGGCTCTTTGGAACCCATCAGAAACTGTCTCCACTCTAGGCAGGCTGTTTTCAAAGCCAATAATTCCCGTTCAAGTACAGAGTAATGTTGTTCTGCTGTAGAGAGGATATGAGACAAATAGAAAACAGGATGTTCAAGACCATCATCCTCTTGTTGTTGGAGTAAGACAGCTCCGATGGCTCTTTCAGAAGCGTCGGTGACAACAATAAATTGTTTGTTGGTATCTGGATGCCGTAAGATGGGAGCTTGTGTGAAAGCTTTCTTTAAACCTTGAAAGGTTGTTTCAGCCGCCTCAGTCCAGATAAACCCTTTCGTTAAATTCTCCTTCTTTAAGGTATGTGTTATGTGGCTAGTTTGTTTTGCAAAGTCCAATATAAACTGCCGATAAAAGTTTGCTAATCCTAAAAAACATTGTGCTTCTTTAATAGAAGAAGGAGAAGGCCAGTCTAGAATCGCTTGTACTTTTTCTTGGTCCATAGCTATGCCGGTGGAACTTAAATGATAACCCAGGTATTTTACCTCCGTCTTGTCGAACTCACATTTTTCTGGTTTGCAAAATAGTTGATGTGCCCGGAGTCTTTGAAGGACTTGTTTCAAATGGGACGAATGGAGTTCAGGATCTCTGGAATAAATCAGAATATCATCTAGGTAAATGACCACTGTCTGGTTCAGAAGATCAGAAAACACTGAATCCATAAATCTCTGGAAGATTGCGGGGGTATTAGTGAGACCAAACGGCATAACTCTGTATTCAAAGTGACCAAATGGGGTCCTGAAAGCTGTCTTCCACTCATCTCCTTCTTTTATGCGTAAAAGGTGATAGGCTCCTCGCAGATCAAGTTTAGTAAAACGTTGAGCCCCTCTAACTGCTTCTAGAATGTCCCTGATGAGAGGCAAAGGATAACGGTCTTTAATGGTTATCTTATTCAGACCTCTAAAGTCCAGGCAAGGACGAAGATCCTTTGTCTTCTTGGGTACAAAAAAGAGAGGAGCCCCGGCCGGAGAAGATGAGGGAACTATAAGACCACTCTGGACATTGTCATCCAGATATTCTTTTAGAACTTCTTTTTCAGGTTCCGTGAGGGAATACATCCTCCCAAAAGGAACGATTGTGCCAGGTTCTAAGGGAATAGCACAATCGTAGTCTCGATGTGGAGGTAACACAGGCTTGGATGGTTTTTGGAACACATCTTGAAACTCCAAATAGTGTTCAGGGACTCCTTGGACTGTATTAATGTAAGAACCAGTAATACTTTCAGTGACTATAGATCTTTTCGGTGACCAATACTTGTCGGAAGCAAAACAGTTTTCATGACAAAATTGCGAAGACAAGGAAACTGTCCGGGTTACCCAGTTCACATATGGATTATGTCTGATGAACCACGGAATTCCAAGAATAATGGTATGGTTGGGGGACGTGATAAGATCAAAAGAGATGTGTTCTTGATGGTTTCCGATCTGTAAACTTAACATCAGGGTAGTGGTGTCCACTGGACCAGAGGATAATAAGGATCCATCCACGGTGTGCACCTGTTCGGGAACTTCTTTAGATTGTGTAGGAACTTGGTGAGTAGCAGCCCACGTCTGGTCCATGTATATTACACTAGCACCACAATCTAGTAATGCCATAGTCTCTTCTTGACGACCGTCAGGAAGTTGCAACAAGACAGGAAAAATGAACAAGGAGGTTGTATTTTCATTAAAGGAGCTGATGGAAGGTATAGCTGTAGATCCCGTCCCCTCCCTTCTTACAGAGGACGGGAAGTGGCGTTTCCCGATGGCCTGGGCGGACGTACAGGACAGTTTCGAATTATGTGACCAGCAGAACCACAGTACAGGCACAACCCTTTCTTGCGTCTGTCTTCTCGCTCGCTGGCGGAGAGTGGACCTCGGGTAGTATCTACCTGCATGGGTTCCCCTTCGACGTCTCTAGCAGGAGGGCGAGGTTCCTCAGAACGCTGCAGACCAGCTCGTGAGGTACTTGGCTGGGAGAACCCTCTACTCCTTCTCTTCTCCGATCTCCGTTCCTGAAGACGATATTCGATGGACAGTGCTTGATCCATCAGGCCACGAAGATCTTCCACTCTGGTAGAATGTACTAGTTCATCCTTTATTTCTTCTTTGAGTCCTCTGCGAAATAACGTTACCAGAGTACGTTCCACCCAAGTGTTCTCTGCTGCTAGCTGACGAAAACGGGTTATATATTGCAGAACATCTTGTGAGCCTTGGTGAATGTTGCATAAGGCTTCTTCTGCAGAGGCTTCCAATCCAGGTCGACTGAACATTTGTTTGAAGCGACTCACAAAGGTGGAATAGTCCGACAAAACTGGGTCATTGGATGACACCATCGGGGTTGCCCAGGCCAAGGCTGGACCGGATAAGGCACTGATGAGATAACCCACCTTGGTCCTGTCGTGGGAAAATTGGGTTGGTCGGAAGGCGAAGTACACCGTTAATGCATCCAGGAACTCACGAAGCTTGGTTGGTTCGCCGGAGAAACGAGGGGTAGAAGCGGAGATAGTCGGAACATCACTAGTGCGGAGAGCCAAAGCCTGTCGTAACGCAGCATTTTCATTGCGTAGTTGTTGCAATTCCTGAGCTTGTTGCTGAATCGTGGTCAAAAGAGATTGATCAGAATCTGCAGCAGCCGCCACTGTATTATCCATGGTGTTTGAGGACGTCGGAATGGTTGGGCGCTGCAATCTGTCACGACTCACGTGCTGCTTGCGTCTGGAATTTGCAGATCTAGTAGCGTGGATCTTCGATGTTCGGCTTTGGCCCAAAAAGGGGCGACTCTTTCTGGTAGCCACGGTGCTGTAGGTGATGGAGACGCCAAGAACAGATCGTGGCCTTCAGAAAATAGCGCCAGAGGGAAAAAAACCCTTAGAACAAAAGGGGAAAAAACCTCTAAACAGGAGGACTCCTGAAAAACAAGAACAAAAAGCAGGAATCAAAAAGAGCAAAATTCAGGAAACACAGAGCGATGAAATCCAGAACCAAAAAAGCGAGGAAATCAGGAGCGAAGACACTATCTGAGCAGAAAGTGTTGCAGCGCAAGGAAATGAAGAAAACACAGCCCTTATATACCAAAAGACAGGAAGTGACCCACAGGAAGTAAAAGGACACCATATTAGACAGGGAGAGGTACATAGAACAAAACAGAATAGAAACCATAGAGAATAGGGAACAATGAATGCTGGGAAGAGAAAGGTAACCTGGGAAGGGAAGAAGACATAAAAAAAGTACAACAAAAAGACCCCAGAAAGAAGAAAAGAAAGAGGACAAGAAGGAAGAAAGAAGAACAGGTAAGGGGGTCAGGAGACCCCAGCAAGGCGGTGGAAAACGACAGAGCGAGGCCCCATGCAATGCCTGGGGCCTCGAAAAGTGCATGAAAGGCTGGGGGCGCGCCGCGTTTTAGAAACACGCTGTGCGGCCCCAGCCGAACGCCCGGCTTGTGCCGAACATTCGGCTCGCGCCGCACCACGCGGCGCGACACCATGCCCTATTCAATGAGTTTTGGGTGAACTCATCCCCCAGTGCATTATCGGGATCTCAGGCCTCAAACTTACATTGTGGCCTACTGTCATCTGCTCAGTATCCATTAGAGCCCAAAACACCCTCCAATAACTGTTTTTCAAAGGAAGTGTACTGCTCTCCAGCGTCTGGTAACTTTTTAGTCCAGAAGCCTAGGGGTACCCTCTTTTCTCCCTGTTCTTGCCACATAGTCTAATTTGTGTATTGCCCCTGAACTGTCACATGTAACTCAATGTCTCCCTCCTGTACTGGAGTCAAAAGCATATTGAATCGCCTCCTTTGCCAATTCAAACGCACATTACTGCTGTTCTCCCCATTCAAATTCACGTTTCTTTCAAGTCACTTTGTACAAAAGGGCCAAAATCTGACTCAACTGAGGGATAAGCTGCCTCCAAAAGCCAAACAATCCTATGAACTGCTGAGTTTCCTGCTTATTATTGGGTGTAGCAAATTCCAATATCTTTTGTCTTACTTGCTGCAATGCCTCCCTATGTCGCTGATTTCAATAAATTCCTAGAAATTTCACATTTTGAGAGGGTCCTTGCACCTTTTCTGGATTTATCACCCACCCTTTGCTTTGCAAATGTTCCACAATCCTGTCCAACTGAATCTGCACCTGTTCTTGTGTTTCTTCCAGTATCATCACATCATCGATATAATGAGACAGCTGCACCCCTGGATTGACCGGTACTTCATCCAGGTGTTCTGCCACCAGCCAGTGACAGATGTTGGGGCTATGTACTTACTCCATGGGAAGTTTTAAAGGGTTAAATTGCCTTCCACGGCATGAAAATGAAAATTGCTCTTGATTCTCAGGGGCCAATGGTAGGGGCAGTGGAAAAATGCATTGGTAATATTAATTGTCGCGTACCAGGTCCCTTTGTGTTTCTGTATATTTTCAATCAAAGTAATGCTGCCTGGGATGGCAGCAGTCAAAGGGGTTGTATGTTTATTCAATTTGTGGTAATCAACTGCCATTCTCCCATTAGATTTGCGCACTGGACACATTGGATTATTCCACGCAGTGGTGACAGGGGCCACCCCCCCTGCCTCCACCAAATCCTGCGATGTCTTACTTATCTACTCATGCCCTCCTAAGATATGGTACTGCTTCAAATGAAACACCTCGGTGGTTGGGGGCACCTTTACCAGAGGTATTTTCACATGACCCACCATCACTGCTGCAGCTGAGATGTATCTCTTCGATGTGAATCGATAGCACCCATCTTCCAAAATATAGTGTCATCCCCTTCAGAATATCAACCCCAAGAATATATTCAAAGAGGGTCACTATCAAGTCACTATATTCCCATTTCGGTGTTCTCTCTATTTTCATGTGGACATTGGTTTGCACAGTGGGGGTTTCTTTTTCACCTAGTCCTATAATGGTGTAATGCTGTCCCTTATACTTTTTAGAATTTCCAAATATGAAACAGTCCTTTGCTCTGGTGTCCACGAGGACCATTCTTCTTTTTCCAATAAATTTCTAAGTCAAGATGGGGTCTATTATCGTTGAGAGCCCATCCCTGTACCGGCACTTGGCCTATTTCTTAGTCCGATACCACCTTGGTGACTTGCATACAGGTCAAACCTGGATATATGTTCTTAAATCTGTGAAGCAACTCCTCTCCCCCACATTGAGCTCAATCAACCAATCATTGTCCAGGTCCTTCTCTCCCTGATTTTCTCTCCCTCTCTGTATTCCTCCTTAACTTCTGACTTGCCCTGACTCATATGCTTATTATCCTGCTTATTCACCTTCCTGCTCCCCTCCTTTCTGTCCAGCCATCGCTTTCGATACATTTCCCACAGACTCTTGGTATGTATTCCATCTAACTGTTATTTCTTGATACCATCCTTCAACAATGCCATGAACATATTTCTCCTAGATATTGTCGGTATAGCCCTCAGACCAAGAGGCTCTTTCAGGCTTTATCCATTCTCTTAACTCTCCCAACACACGGACTGCCTCATATACATCTTTCAATAAATGTCCTGTCTGGTTAATTAGCAGAGTCATTATCATCTGCTTGTAAGCTGGGAGAGCTAACCAAGTTATTTTGTTTCATACTACACTGTCAGTAGTGCATCTGACAGATTGTGAGCCTCACTCAGGACAACACTTTTCATGCTTTCTTCCTTGGTTCTCTGCATGGTATCTCTCAATGTGTGCCAGGGCGCATCATTTGATGGCCAGTCTAACTTTGTATGATATCTGTGTTACACCCTATAACCGCCAATTGCAATAAACTTGTTGCTATGTGATCCTCATTACCTTTAAATTGCTCCTGTATAATGGGGTCAGTGCTAAGTGTACGGAACTTCCTCGGTCTCCCACATCCATGCCACTCCAGATGTTCCTGTGTCAAACAATCGCACCATCCATGTAAGCAACACTTCTCTGGGTTTTTGACAAAACCTATCCATCCTATTGTTGATTTCCTGCTGACAATAATCTTGAAGGGAGTGCATCTCAACCCCTTCCCCCCTTGGATTTTGTGGGGTGCCTGAATATGGGCTGTGCGCGGATCACGTTTTGCTCTTCTGACTAAACCTGACCACTACTATTTTGACAACACTCTTTCCCAGAGTCTGGAAACTTAGAGGAATCCTAAATATTGCCATCCCATTCTTCAGGATTCCAAACTAAACCTGCTTTGGCAATGGCTAAATGATCCTTTTTCTTATTAACTCTTCCCCTCCTTTTCTTGTGTTTATACTGTGCCATGTGCACTGCGGCTCTTTCAGCCACAGCTTGATAAGTGTCCAATTTATCCTGTAGAAATGTATTTTGGTATGATAACATTACGGGAGTATTTTTGGCTTCCACAAACAGTTTTTCCATCTGTTCACTCCTGTTCTAACTGAACACATTTCTCATGCATTTTATAATAAGCACATAGGAGGATCTAAGCTCTGCTACCTAAAGTGGAGATTTGTTTTCCTTTTTCAATTGGCACTTTCTGCAAACAAGCTAATACACTTGCTGGCTCTGCATCTGCTGTACACACATTCCAGTTTTCACTCAAGCCAGCACATTGTGACCACTCATGCGCAAGCACACTGTATGGAGTTGTCTCCCACCCTGGGATTTCATTTGGTATCTGGGGAACATTTTTGCTAAACATTTTTCACTTTAATCTTTTACTTCGTATCCTGCAAAATGATGCTTAAATGTATTGCTCTCACTTCAACTAAGAGGACACAATGCCAAAAGAATGCAGCACTCCGAGGCCCAGGTTTGAGAAAAATGACGCACAATTGTTCCTTGAACAGTTGTGCTTCAAAAAAATTACCACCGGCTAGCTCCATTCCTTAGCACCTTCTGTGCGCCATATTTAATAAACACTGCACCATGGTGCTAAGGAAAGATTAGCGTAAAACAAAATGATGCTAACCATTGAGACATGCCAGAAACAAGAATTACACAAATGCTGTAAAAGAGGCGTGAAAACGTTTTGCAGCATGTTTTTATGCAAATTGTGTTACTACCATAATCAGCAGCATTAGAGTGAAAAACAAACACAGAAGCAAGAAAAAAATATGGAGATAAGATGGAGAATGCTTGCCAGGAGAGACCCCAGAGAGATCCGAATGATCTCAGAACGAGCCAGGAGGGGCCAGCAAAGTCTCAGGAGAAGAGAAGCAGAAGTGTTGCTTTAGTGAGGAGGAGAATGACATCTTCAGAGAGTTGACGGAGCACCAACACCAGCTCTTTATCACCTACAAATTGCCAATAGGTAGGAGAGAAGCTACATGGTAAGGAATAGTAGATAAAGTCAACAGAATGGCAGAGGTGAAGAGGACTGTCACTGATTGCAAGAAGTGCTAGCATGATTGCAAGCGCAGAACTAAAGAGAAACTGACCAGAAAGGCAGCACTGCAGACTGGAGGTGGAAATCCCACACCCCAGGAGGACCTGGATGAGCTGGAGGAGATGATGGCAGTCAACATCCAAGAGGAGCTGGTCAGTGGAATCGCAGGACAACACAGTGCAAACTACCAAAGACCTACCACAAATGCACAGTAAAATGCAGTGGGAAAATATCTGGAAATTTACAAAGGCTGAAGTGGGAGGCACATAGGACACACTGAGGCCCAGATTTATACTTGCTTTGCACTGAATTTGCATCATTTTTTTACGCACATTTGGCGCAAACCTAACTACAAAGTTTTGGAGTTAAAGTCATTTTTTGATAGCGGGAAATTACCTTGCGTCAATGAGATGCAAGGTAGGCATTCCGGGGCAAAAAATTACTAAATGGCCTTAACGCCATATTTATCCCCCATGCTAAAATCAAGCACGGAGGAAGGGGGCCTTAAATAATAGCGCTAAGCTTGCTTAGCTCCATTATTTAACGCCTGGTTCAGGTCAGGCTTTAGGGGACATCTGGGCCTATTTCAATGGTCAGAGACCATGGAATGGGCCTACAGGTGCCCTTCCTTAGCCACAGGGCCACCCCCACCCACACCAGAGGGACACCAGTGGATCGGGGGACCCCATACCAGGTCAGACAGGTAACTTCAGGTGAGTATTTTTAATTTTCTTTTAAAGTACCATGGGGTCCTACCTTGCCCCCCCTACATGGCTCAAGGCCCAATGGCCATGCCCAGGTGACATATGTCCCCTGGGCATGGCCATTGGGATGTTTGGCATGACTCCTGTCTTTACTAAGGCAGGAGTCATGTCCATGGGGGTTGTGTATCAAAGGATGACGCTAGTCTGGTTAGAGGCATATTTATGCCTTTTACCAGACTAGCATTATCCCTTTGACGCACAACCTCCTGTTCCCCGATGCCTCCCCAACTGGCTAGCATCCTTTTTCAGGACGCTAGCAGGCCTTACCGCCGGCTACCGTCATACCATAAATATGACACCCGGCCGGTGTCTTGGGATGGCGCTAGCCGGTGGAATACTTTTTCAAACAAAACTGTGTTAGCACAGTTTTGTGTGAAAAAGCATAAATCAGGGCTTGAATGCATTCAAAAGGGTTGCATCGGGACACATAGGCGGTCATTCTGATCGCGGAGGGCGGCGGTCGCCGCCCGCCATGCGGTTACCGCCGAATGACCGCACCGTGGTCAAAAGACCGCGGCGGTCATTCCAACTTTCCCGCTGGGCCGGCGGGCGACCGCCAAAAGGCCGTCCGCCGGCCCAGCGGGAAAGCCCCTGCAACGAGGAAGCCGGCTCCGAATGGAGCCGGCGGAGTTGCAGGGGTGCGACGGGTGCAGTGGCACCCGTCGCGATTTTCACTGTCTGCAAAGCAGACAGTGAAAATCTTTGTGGGGCCCTGTTAGGGGGCCCCTGCACTGCCCATGCCAGTGGCATGGGCAGTGCAGGGGCCCCCAGGGGCCCCACGGCACCCGTTCCCGCCATCCTGGTTCTGGCGGTGGACACCGCCAGAAACAGGCTGGCGGGAAGGGGGTCGGAATCCCCATGGCGGTGCTGCAAGCAGCGCCGCCATGGCGGATTCCCTGGGCCAGGGGAAAACCGTCGGGAAACCGCTGGTTCCCCTTTTCTGACCGCGGCTTTACCGCCGCGGTCAGAATAGCCCAGGAAGCACCGCCAGCCTGTTGGCAGTGCTTCCACCGCCCTCCGCCATGGCGGTCATGGACCGCCAGGGTCGGAATGACCCCCATAGTGACAGAATCAAAAGGCCCTATCACCACCTGAGCCTCACTTATAGTGATGCTCTGGTGGCGCTATGCACTCTGCCATATTAAGAATGTGGTGTTAAGCCACTTTTTGTTGCTTAAGACCACCTTGTAAATATGGCCTCTTCACATGCGGCCCTTTGCCAGGAAGGTGCATGCAATCCCCAACACCCATTGTGTATTGTTGTTGCCCCAGATTTAAGACTACCTGTGAACCTAAGGCTGCGACTAAATCCAACAACACCCCAGAGGTGGCGTTAGAGTGGCGCAACAAGCATAAATGGTTTCCTATCCACACATAGAAAGTGCAAATGCCCAGAAAAGATTGTATTTACTACAGGAAGGTTACCTTCCTGCCCAAAAACTATCTCCCTCGCAGTGCAGCTATACTTCCTCCATGGTGAAAGGTTGTGTGAGCTTGTGCTCAGCAGCAACTATTGCGCTGATGCAGGGGCCAACACAGGGCTGCGCCATATACACTTTAAAATGGTGCATCCAAGCGTAGTGAAAATGACGGAGTGTGGCACCACCAAACGTGGCGCAACAATGCTCTCCGTCATTTTCTCTCAGCAATAATGGCCCACCACCCTCCCCCTATATGCACCAAACATTTCTCAACCATCCGAGCAATCACTTCACTGTTGCCACTGATCCACTTGTCCATGTGTAACACTCAGTGTGCAACATGTCCTACGCTAGTTGCACAGGGTGGCCCAACTTCAACTCTCACACACCTCCATGCACAATTTGGGAATGGGCACAAAAATGAACATATACAACATATGGGTTATGTCTGTGATCATCATTTGTGCTGCTGTACAAGTAGCTCCCATTTCACCATGTGACAAGGTTGCCTGTGTTGTGGGAATGGTTGGTTTTGTGCACAAAGGGACACCTTCATGTGCACGAATAGCCAGAAGTGGCTGCAACATTACCATCTTACAAATTGTTGCCAATGTGAATCCAAGCTGCCCATTTCTCTTGTGCACACAAAATCATACAATGCATGCATTGATCCACATTGTACATTCTTACACCACTATAAGCCTGTGGCAGATATGCTGTATGTAAGGAAATATCCCTTATGCAGGGAGGGAAGAACTAATGGGGCTAACCATTGATAAAGGTTGCACTGTACCATCTAATTTCCTCATGTGTGAGGCCTGCTAAAGGCAGATGACAAAGTGACACTGGCATTGTAAGCAATGGACTTCCATGTGCTTTGCTGCACTAGTACCATCATTCATGGTGCTAATGTAGTAAAGCACCAAAACAGTGAAAAAACCCATTAGACTACTGTGGGAATGTCCACCATCGTGAACAGAAATGTAAATTACGTGCTTACATGGTGTCAGGGGCCTGCAAGGAAAATGGTGGTGCGGGATCAATGCACCAAATACCTTGAAACGTTGCCCTTTGTGTGATGCAAAATGCAACACATAGTAAACAACTACAACCTGTAGAATTACAAAGTTGTCATACACCCACTTGTCACTCCTACATTACCCTGAGTTCTTGGACCACACTAAACCCAATCCGGATATGTTGACCTTTTCAAAGGCATCAGAAGCTGGGTGGGTCACATGTGTTGCATGGAGAGATCACAAATATACACATGGAACGCCTATTACATGCAGTGTCAGGTGTAAGGGGGCACATGAAAAATACAACAGGATAAGCAATGCAAGGTGCTTCACCTTGGCATGTTAAGTATGACCTATCACTATCCACCACTCAAGTACAATTCAGAAATTTTAGGTGCTTGGGTGCAGCACTGTGATGTCTGTGTCTGGATATACTGGCACATATATACCCCTTGAAGAAGAAACATGCAGTGCAACAGCTATGCTTGCTCCACTGTGCAGCATCAATTCAATTCAATACAAATATCCAGGAATGTGTGCTTCTCACAGATAGTCAATGCATCCCTATACTAACCTTGGTCATTCCCAAAAATATGCAGGATCTTGCCAACATTGCCACATAACCTGCATGGTGTAGGGGCGTCTCTCTTGTCTGCCCTAATGTACATCTATAGAAAGGAACACATCCTGCTAAATCCATTAGTCTGGTTGGTGAAGTGACCCTCACAGGTTTGCTGGTTATTTGCTGGTTTCTTTGGTTTTCTTGAGTGGTGGCTCTACTCAGGAGGGAGATCGTAAGCTATTTGCGAAGTGTGGAGGTCCTCTGGGTCTTTTGAGGTTGGTCAAGTGGTCAGTTCCTCCGCAGCAGTGATTGTCAGGAGTCTGGTGCAGCAAGGAGGTGTCTTGGAGCCTCTTTTGGTGCAGCAGGTCCTCTGTTTACGTGCTGTTGGGTTCTTTGGTGCTGTCTTCTTTTCTTCCTGATGAATCTGATTTATTAGTCTGAGGGTGCCCACTCAATACTGAATGTTGTGGGCTTTTTAGGGGGGACCTGGTAGTGTCCAGTGGGGCACTTACCTTTGGGTGGCTACACCCACTATAGTGACTACTTAATGTTGGAAGGGTCACTGACCTAAACCTAATTGGCTATTTTCCTCCATTCCAAGATGGAGGAAACTGAGGGTCCACTTCGCAGGCAACACCTTAGCGGTGGTGCATTCTAGTTGAGGCCACTCCTCCTACCCTTTGTTTGGTTTCTCACCCTTTCTCCCTCCAAAAGTGGTGGTTGGCAAAGGGGGAGGCCATCTGCTGCTAGCATCAGGACTGGGAGTTGAGTTTCAAGGGTGGTAGCCCTCTGAAGCTCACAGCCAAGACAGTGCACATTAGCTCTTCCACCCAGGAATGGCATCGTTTTACAAACCAGAGAGACATGGCTCTCCCCCAAGGTTTGTGCATTGGCTGGCTGGCTGTGGCAGGCTGGCTGGAACCAGTCCGCAACCATTCCAGGATAGTTAGCTTTTGCAGGGGACACCTGTAAGGTGACCTCAGAGTACATTTATAATAAATCCAGTACTGGTGCCAGTTTGAATTTATCCTTCTGGGTTGTTTGATGCCAAACAGCCTAGGGTGCATGCTAGCCATTATAGAACTGGGAATCTTGTGTTGACCAGTGTCCAGCACATATATGAAAATGGCTGCTCTGTTCACGCACTTTGTCCCAGGTTTGGCAAGGACACAGTCGGGGCATATTGCTCATGCAGCTATGCCCTCACAAATAATATGGAGCACCCTGCCTTAGGGCTATAAGGCCTGCCAGAGGAGTGCCTTACCCATAGCAAATGCAGTGTATGGTGGACAGGCACACAGACAGTGTCCCATGTGAAGTTTGAGTTTTAGGTATGCACTAGAACACAAAGCCTGCAATGCCAGTGCTAGGTGCATCTGGATGCATGGTGCTAGAGGGTGGCACAATCAGTGCTGCTGCCCTCAGGGGCCCACCCATAGTACCCCATGCACTGGGTGCCTCAGAACCTTTTAATAGGGACTTACATTGGTAGCTAAAGGTGTATCCAATTACCTCTACAATGTTTTAGCAAAAGAATGCTGGCACTGGGAACCTTGTTAGCAGGATCCCGGTGCACTCCAGCCCAAGTTGCATTCAGAAACCAGACAAAAAGTGTGGTGGGGGTGGTACTGCAACACTTGATGTGGTGTCCGAACATGATGCATCCATACATCAACAAGCCTCAAAATGTTTCAAATCTGATTCCCATGACACATGTTTTCACACAGTAATGGAAGTTGGTGGTCGTTCCACATACATCCTCCTAGCAACCTAGACCCGGATTCATGAGAAAGTGATGAAGTGCACTGCTGCACAAAAAAATAGCAGTGCTGCACTTCACCACTTTTGAAGTACAGGGATGCAACTTATTTACATGAATACAGGTTCCCCCTGTGCTGACGATGAAGTAAGCTGCATGTGCCAACGCAGGCATCCTTGCACGATAGTGCAAGGGTGTCTGCTTTGAGGAAACTGATTGTTTATGTGCAGGAAGAGAAACCTTCCTGTACATTAGCAAACATCCATGGCATTGTGCCTCTCCTATGTGCCCTGCAGAATGCTGCACACAAGGAAAAAGCAAACAACAAGGATGAATAGGAACAAACCTCCTCATTTTTCCATGTTAAAGCTACCCCTGGGTTGGCGTCAGAAATTGCCACTGCCACAAATTTTTGATTTTTTGTAAATCTGAGGCATCATGATAAGCTATGAAGGTTGTGGTGGAACAGCCATTGCAACACCCATTGCATGCCCCTGATGCTGAAAACTGCGTTGGAGGGACCCATTCCAACAAGTAGACGTAATGCCACAAACAAAATGGCAATACACTTCTTTGTAAAAATGAAGCACTGAAAAGTGCCACAGGAGCATTGTTAAAAGTGAAGCTACGGTGGTGTTAGGGCCTTGTAAATCTGGCCCCAGAGCCATGTATTCAGCATCCTGCACCACACAACATAACAATAAAACATCTTGTGTGTATGTGTGCAAACAGGAAGGTCTAGTTTCCACCAAAACAACACTCAGTCCAGCAGTGCAGACATCCTTGCAGCTATGCAACAAGGACACCTGAAATGCACGGATGAATCTTGTCTTGCAGGAAGGGAGAAAATCCAATTCATTCACATACACACAATGTGGTTGAATCTGACAATGGGTGGTGAAGGATACTGGACACATCACTCAAAGTGTCTAGGAGGATGCATGTGAACAGCTCACCCCCGATTATCACTCCAACAACACACGTAGGGTGGCAGATGAGTCACTTAACAACTCCAATATCTGTAAGTACAAACTATAAGTATATCTGAAGATCTCCACTTTTGGAGTGAGTACAAATCTGGAACTACGACTATGTCTTGTAAAGTTTACCTAGTCAAGTCAATGAAAGGGGTATATATGTTGAAGACCATGATTAAAATATCAAGTTGGCTGTAACACACTGGGACCTGTGGACTGGCAGATTGTGCAAATGGTGACTACACACAAATTATTTTCAGGTGGCAAATTGTGCCATTAGGGCCCCACAAATGTTTGCCTTGATGTGGGGATCTGTAACATGTCACAGAGCCACCAGTAGCAAGTAAATGATGAGCCATGTCAACAGCCACTACAGTCAAAGATTGGCCTTTCACTAGCCCACTGCAGAGGATGATGACGTACCTCCTGCGGTTCTGCCTGTCTTGGATTTACAGATGACATGGATGACCAGCTGCCAACTGTCAATGAACAGACTCTCCAGGATGTCCTTGGCTCCTTCCAGACACCACTTGGAGTTGCAGGGAGGACACACAGTATTGTGTGGTCTCCACGTGAACCACCCCACTTCCAACACACAGCACCAATCAGTCCTGCCAGAGCCCTGAAATCTTAGGACCCAGACATCACCTTTCAGAGGACAGTGGTAGGAGTCCAGCAGGAAATGGCACAGTAGGTTGGGCGGGGATGGAGACCATGGCAGGCATCCTAGAGGGAGTGCAGAGTCCGAATAAGAACAACACAGCTGCCATCAGAGGCACCTACTCCCCTCTTACAGTGGTAAGCAGCCTCCCTCAGGGAAAACCTGGCTGCCCTCGACCGTGATGTACCAGCAGTGTTGAGAAATCAGCAGTTCCTCCTTGCTGCAGTGATACCTTATGTGTTCCCACAAATGGCAGCTGCCTGGACCTTTGATTCCACATCTGTATCCCCTGATGTGTGTGTGGTCCCCTCAACTTCAACAAAAATCACCACTGATGGCACAGAGGGCACTACACACATCAGAGGAGGAATATGTGGAAGGAACAACATTCACACATAAAAACACCCGATAGCTGTAGTCTGTGCCACATGGACAGTATCTATTTAGTTCTGTGCTTAAGATCATGCCAGTGCTGTGACAGCTGACAACGTGCCCTCTTCACTCTACCACTGTTGACTTATCTTCTATGGACTGTCATTGTCTCAATTCCTACCTATTGTCAATTTGGACACCTCTTCACTAATGCCCACTTCTCATGACATGTCCCTTACCCTGGGACTTGGAATGCACATCAAATGGCTCAGGCTCTCTCATCGGGTCAGTGAACAGGACATTGTACTGCTTTGGAAACTAAACTTGCTCATGTAAATAAATCACCATAACCAAATGTATCATGCTCTTTTGCAGTGCTCAATAAACTCAAATAAATGTCTGCATTGTGTGAAGCAATGTCAATGAGAAAAGAACCAAACGACAGGTGTGGTTTACTGTCAGATACAAAGGCACACACTAGGACTCAAACATGATAAAGGTGACCAGTAGCATTGTGGACTACAAATAATTTACTGCACCTCCCAAGCATATATTGAACAGTGTTGGACCTGGCATCCTTGGCGTAGTCTTCTCCTTCTTTTTGTCTCTGCTTTCTGTGTTTTTGATTGTGTGCTGGTTTTGGTACTCTGGGCACTTTACCACTGCTGACGAGTGCTAAAGCCCAAGTGCTCTGTGTGTAAACTGTATGTGTAATTGGATTTTCCATGTTTGGCATATTTGATTTACCAGTAAGTCCCTAGTAAAGTGCAATAGAAGTGCCTAGAACCTGTAATTTAAATGCTACTGGTGGGCCTGCAGCACTGTTTGTAACACCCACATGAGTAGCCCTGTAAACTTGGATCAGACCTGCCACTGCAATGTCTGGGAGTGCAGTATTAAACTGCCAATTTGATCTGGCAAGTGTACCCACTTGCCAGGCCCAAACCTTCCCTTTCCTTTTTTGTACATGTAAGCCATACCTGAGGTGGGCCCCAGGTAGCCCCCAGGGCAGGATGCAGTGAATGTTAAAGGTAGGACATGTAATAATGCCAAATTTGTTTTTCACTGTTGCAAGGCCTATCTTTCTCATATGCTAACATGGGGACTGTCTTTAAATATCTTTTAAGTGCAGTTTCCAATTGGAGGCAGATGGAGATATAGAGTTTGGGGTTTCTGAACTCACAATTTAAAAATACATCTTTTGGTATAGTTGCTTTTTAGATTGTCAGTTTGAAAATGCCACTTGGGCATTTTCTTGCTTAACCATTCGGTGCCTCTGCCTGCTTGTGTATTCCTTGTCTGGGTCAGACTGACAGTTGGGCTGGTGAGAATTCCCTCTAGACCAGAGGTCTCCAAACTTTTTAGTGCCGCACCCCCCCAGTTGAAAAATAAAAATCATTGGGCCCCCCTCAGAATTTTTCACAATTATTTTATAAACATGGCAACATTTAAATATGTCTAAACCCATTTAAACATTGCAGTTAAGTACTGTTACCTTTTTAAAACTGCAATAACATGCTTCTGCTTAAAACAAAGGCCTGTTATCTGTATAATATTTATTTTGGCCAGAGTCTGGGGCCCCCCCTCGGATCACTTCAGGCCCCCTTGGGTCGGCCCGCCCCCCAGTTTGAAGACCTCTGCTCTAGACAGTGACACAAAGGGAGCTGAGGTGTAGCCTGCATAGCCTGATGAATCACCTGGGCTATTGTGGGGAGGGAGGAGCTGACACTTCCACCTCAATGAGCTATGCCAGTCCTCACACAAGCTGCCTCTAATCCACTGATGTGTGTCTGGGGCCAGGCCTTGGCAAGGCAGGATCTGGTCACCAACAAAGACTTTCTTTTGAAGTTTGCCTACTTCAAAGGCAGAAACTGGTATAAATAGTGGACCCAAGACCCCAGACTTGTAGAACTCTTCTGGATCAAGACAAACTTTGTGCCAAGGAGAAGACCTGAAGCACTGGAGGAGGAGTACTGCCCCTTTGCTGTGTATGCTTTGCTGGGTTGCCCTGTAGTTGCTGCTTCTCCCTTAGTGAGGGCAAAGACTGGACTTTGCTGTGTATCCTGCTTGAGAAGATTCTCCAAGGGCTTGAACTGAGCTTACCGAAGACTCAGGGCCATCAAATACTTCTCTACCTGCACCTGGACTCTCTTGCAGAGACTCCTACCCTGGCAAGTGGTGCCTAATCCAGTACCTGGGCCCTTGAAAGGAGAAGATGGTCAAAAACCAAGAAGAACCAAGCACACTGACTTCGGACGACACCTGGACTGATGTCGCTGCCAGATCCCGTGATACCGCCTGTGACTGAAGCCGCGGTCCCCGCTGGAGTGCGATGACCGCCCAGGCCCAATGATGCTGCAGCCTTGCCGAAGTCCACGACTCCATGAGTTCTGAAGTGCCATGTCATCGACGTCCGTGACACTTGATTCTGCTGTGGTGCTTGCAGCCTTGTGGCATGACCACGACCACGTGAGGTCGCCACAGCACGTCTTGGCTGCCAGATATCGACCCAGCCAGAAGTGCAAGGATCAGACGCTTCGCACTGAGGCTGCCTCACCTCCACAGCTCCACAGCAAGAACCCGATTCCTCACACTGACACCTCTGCTGCTCTGCTCCACAGCCCCAGAACCAATGGGGCACTGGATTCAGCGACACCTCGATTGCTGACTCAGTGCACTGGCTTGTTTCCTCATTTTCATAAGATACTGTACCTATGGGTCTGTGCGACTCCGTGACCGGCACAATTGGCATCAGATTGTTGGGAATGACTCCATCACAATGCCGTAGTATCACCAAATTGAAGCATCTGTGTATCTAAGCTCTACACTGAAGTTTAATCTTTAATAATTCATAACGTTGATTGTGTATGCTGGATGTTTGTTGTTTTGATCTTGTTTTACTCAGATAAATATGGGCTATTTTCCTAACATGGTGTTGAGTCCTTTTGTGGTGTATTCACTCTCTTAGTGTGTGATTGTACAAAAATGTTACAAATTTCTTCTGAGATAAGCGTGACTGCTTGTGCCAAGTTACCAAGTGGGTGAGCAGGGATTATCCTAGGTGTGTATTTCCCTTACCCCGACTAGAGTGAGGTTCCCTGCTTGGATGGAGTGCAGACTGACTGCCAACTAGAGACCTCATTTCTAACAAACAGATATCCATGCAAGTTGACTTATGGCATGAATGGTTCAGAACTCATGTGTCAAAAATGTTCCCTGATGATTGTACCAGTACAACAAATATGTGAGAAACAGAAGAGACATATTTAAGGCAGCTGTCAGTGTGCCAGTATCCAGGCCCAAATAAACTTTTCTAAAAGGATTGTGACAGACCTTAACAAAGATTTAGTATCCATACACAATCTGAGTGTCAGGAACTGCACTGAAAACTATCTTGAGTAGCTGATGTCATAGCGCTGCCAATCAGACAGCTCCTTGGTCATTGTGGATATCCATAGTCATACATGTAAATCCATACTGAATGCATACCCTAATGCATTTCCCTAAATTTGTCAGTGCAGACATAAGAACACCCAGACAGTAAATAATCATGGACACCTAATTGTCAAAAATGCACAGGATTTATTGGTACCTAAAAACACAACCTATTAAAAACCTAAACTGCCCAGTAACATACACTAAGCTAACCTATACTAACGTATCTTATCTTACCTCTACAGCTGTCTATCCTAATCTAAACTTAACTTATGCACATAACCCCACTCAATAAATATTGTCCTCCACTCCACTTCCCCCTTATGAGACAATGGAAATGTAGGACAACATAAACTAAAGCTATGCATATACTAACCAATCCTATGTCTTAAACAAATATATATAAATATTTTTTTATTTATTTTTTTAGGTTTTTATAACATATACCCCTACACATAACACCCACCCAACCACCCCAAACAAAAAAAACAAAAAAACACCCCCACACTACACTAACTATATCCTACAACTAACCTACTCTATCCTACCTAACCTATGTCTAGCCCCTAAAACCCATTAAAACTATACCAATGCAGACTGGGGAAGGGAAGGTCCTAGAATTGGTGAGTGGTCACTCCTACAACTTCTTCAGCTTCCTTTTAATGTACATTAGGATTCTGTAATTCCTGGCATCGTCTGCCTCAAGTCTGGCCAACCTAGGCTTGATCTTGGCCAGGTCTTTACATATTTCTGCCTCAAAGGTGGACCCAGTGACAAATGGTGGTGGCTGTTGTGGTGCTGCTGGTGTCAGATGTGCTGTAGATGTTGAGGGTGCCAGACCTGATGGAGCACCACGGACTCTGGGTGCAGAGGACACTCCTTTTGTTGAGGTGGTTGCAGGCTGTTGAGCTCATCTACCATGTGGAAAAGCCTTCTATGACCCCAATGACTTTTCTGTGCGGTACCGCAGAGAAATCTTCAGGTAACCAGTCTGGACCTTGGATATGTGTCAGAAACGTTCAAACATTTTTTTGAATTGAAGTTTCTGTGCTGGTGTCATTGTGGCAGCTAAAACATGAGGAGAACATGTCATCAGTAACTACGTTGGATAGAAGAACAAGCATGCATTGCACATAGCATTTTCTGTCGACATGTTGTCAACCAATAAGCCAACAACAAGTCTATACAAATCTGCTTAGCAAGCATCTAAGGTGTTTTGTACATGTCACTGGGATAATGGCTCTCCAAATTCACATACTAGGGCCAAGATTTGGGAGGATCCATGGCCTCCTTGCACCACATTATCGTCATAATCAATATGATGCTAATAAGGCACAACAATGCCAAATGGTCAGCAGAATATCAACAAAGTGGTGCAATCCCTGCTTGTTGCCACTTTTTCATCCCTTGTGCCACATTAGGCCTGTGCCAGGCATGATGTATGCAAGGGTGGTGTACCCCTGGATGGTGACTGCCAAAATGGCGCACTGCAATCTAAGAGATTCAGCTGCGTCATTTTGTTTTGGCCACTTTTAATGCCAGCACAGAGCTGGAATTAAAAGGGGGCACACCATTGGTCGCAATGGGCCACTGTGTACAGTCCAGGGTTAGCATTAGGTTCTCTTGCACTAACCATGAATAGTACATCATTTTCATCAGGAAGTTAAACACAATTGGCACATGCCCAGCACCATGGTGTGCCGTAGATCATATATGGCACACACATGGTGTCAGATAGGGGGAGCCAAAGGCTGCAAGAAATTTGTGCAGCACCTGTTTACTTGTATCTGCCCGTATATGTGCACAAACTTGATACACTGCCTAACTACCAGGTACACACTCATCATGCACATTTCATATACACAGGATGTGATCATGCTTGCTCACAACTATCATGATGGCTAAAACCCTTTTGTTTCATCTGCACACATCTTATTTGTTAGGATCCATGGATTTGTCCCACATCCATCTGGAGAAGAGCACAAATCTCTATTTGCACTCAACTGACTGTTGTCCTTCTCAAAAGTGTTACTTGCTCGTCCGGTACTCACTTCATTATTGAAGAGCAGTGAAGCACTGGTGGTGCAAGTGTCTCCTTGCAAAAGGCCATTGGAGAGCTCTACCCAGGTACATATTTTATACCATGTTCTGACTACATCCGTGCAGGAACAGGTGCTTTGATGAAACATCCATGCATTGCAGAAAGCCAGTACCTCTGACACTTATCTTGACTGACATTAGTATGTTTGTGGACATACAAAACATTTCTTGAGATCCACTAATCCATGGCAGCACATGTTGGCACTGTGCATCATTCAAATTATTCCACATTTTCAGCATACCATCTGTCGATACCCAAGGATAGATAATGGTGGCTAAATTGCCATGCATGCCATTTTACATGGCTTAATACACATCAAACCCACTCAGACTCAACACTGTTTGCACACATGTGACATACAAGGTGACACTTACTGGTTGCATCTGGGTCTTCGAATGTGTAAACCTCTCTTATGTTGAAGCGTGGAGGACCGCCTGTAAAACATGACAGGAAAACATAGCATTGTGATTTTTGAACAAAGATTAACATGGACAACTGTTACACACTGCACTTGTTTAGCTGAGTGACCTAGTCAGACAGACACAGGTAGCACCCAAAAACATATATCGTGATGTGACTCACCCATTCATACATGTCTCTGATTCATATGTTACACTTACTGGGGGACAAGACACTTTTAATTGTCTGAAGCTTAGGGGAACATAATAGGGAAGTGGCGCTGTACCCAGTGAAGCGCTATTTTCCTTGCACCCTTTAGCACCCCCCTACTGCCACCATGTGTGCACCGTACCTAAGATAAGGTACAGCATGGCACAGGGGGCAACGGAATCATCAGTTTCGATGCTATTGATGCACTGTTCACAGTTAGTGCAAAGATTTGGCCCAGTCCTGAACAGAACATGGGGGCCCATCAGAAGTCATGGTGTGCCCTCTTTTGATGCCTGGTCTGAGCAGGCGTAGAAAATGCCAGAATGATTTACACAAAGAATTCTCTTAGTTTTCTTTGTGCCATTTATTTTTTGCCCCCCCTAATGGGGGAATGACCCACTTGCATACATCATGCATGGCATAGGCATAATGTTGCACACAAGCTTGTAAAGTGGTGCAATGCATGCATTGCACAACTTTTTCACCCTTTCTGCTACATTATGCCTTCACCAGCCATAATGTATGCAAAGTGGGTGTTTGCCTGCTAAGGGGGCTGAAGAAATGGCTCATTGAAACCTAAAAGAACATTTTGGGTCTTTTTGTTATGCACATTTGAAAGCCCGCTCAGAGCAAGTGTTAAAGGGGGCACACCATTATAGTTTGATGGCCCACTATGTACTGGTCAAGGTTATCAGCAAATTTATGGCAATAACCCTGAACAGTACATCAATAGCATCAAAAAATATGATGCAATTGTCCCCTAACCTGCGCCCTGGTGCACTGTATCTTAGATCCAGTGCACAGATGATGGCAGTAGGGGGCTGCTAAGGGGCTCCAACAAACTGTTGCTGCAGTGGGCACAGCGCCACTTTCCTTAAATCAGCCCCTTGATGTTCTCACCTTTCTCATGACATGCTAAAGTTATCCTTATGCCAAGCTGTTATGCACATGCAAAGGAGGATGTTATTATGTTACAGGTTTACTTACCCACAAGTCCGCCAACCCAAACCACCAGGTGATCCAGGAGATCCCCTTCCTTGGCAATGAAGTCTGCTCACTGGTGCTTGATCTAGTGATCCATCTGAGCAACCTTGAAGATCCTGCACAGCTGAAGCAGCACTTTCCCCCATGATTGCACGGCCACCCATTCTCACCATATTGGGCGGTAGTGGCACACTAACCATATGAAAACCCCCACTTCATCTGGACTCATGCCTGTGCCCTTCCCTTGCCAGATATCCTGCTGTTTCTCTCCACAGCAACCAATAACCCAGAAAAAAAAATGTATATAATGACCCCACCTAACCCCAAATACTCCAATAAACTACACTACCCCAAGACAAACACCTGACAATACAAATACAATAACAGGACAATGATACTACACAAAACTTACAAATACAACAAAATGGACTGAACAGCAACAGGGCAGCAAAGAATTCCCAGAAACCACCACTCCTCAACCAGCACCAACTCCACACAACCTCCCTCAAACACAGACAAAAAGACTGTTAAGTAAAAGTGAAAGTAAATTCACTTTGCCATGTATGCAGCAAGGAAGTCCTGTTATATCACTTCCTGTGTGTATGCATCACGTTTTCTGATATGCGTTGTTTTTTTGATGCATGACTGCCATGCATGGATTTTTTCCGTCAAGGCTGACAAGGCCTGTCGACGTGCAAATGACGCGCAGGAGCCAGGCATAATTTTTGGCTTGTGTGATGTTTGTAGGACAATGGTATGCGTCAAAATGTTTGACGCAGACTGGGCATGCGTGGATTTTAGAGGGAAGGCTGAGACAGCAAAACAGTTTAGATGCTCATGGTGCCAGGTGTCATTTTAGTGATTTGCGATGTATGGAGCTGCGTGGATTTTGGTGGAAAGGCTGACAGTGCACCCACATTCACATTCCTTGTACACGGGCTATGCATCTATGAAGTTTGTATGATATGGCTACATGTGTGTACATGTGCATTTAATTGTGTACCAGTAACATAGGAATGTGTTACAATATGTATGTGTGTGTGATGCATGTGATGACTAATACTGTTTGCAAATGAGCCTGTGTAAGAAGACAAGTTTTCCCCATACATGTTTACAGATGTGTACTGAGTGTACATATGTGATGCTACTCATGTTGGGGTTCCACCACATTGTCATGCCAGAATTCCGACTGTACATTACTATACACAACATAAGATGGGAAGGGCCATGTGCAATACAAGTTCAGGCATAGCATACCCTTAACAAATCTTAAGCAAAGGATGCTGTTGACTAAGTCCGGGATAAGATCTTTTCAAAGTGAATGCACGCATGTGCACACTCTGGTGTGTTGTAAGCAGCGGACTTAATGATGCAGAGCAGCACATATAACATATGGTTCCCCATGCATGCAGAATGTTGGAGATGGTCCACTGACTTGTCTAATTGTAGGTATATATGTGAAATGTTTTTTTGTGTGGAAGTATCTGTATCATGTCTGATAACTGCTGCATGATACAGTACTATGTTTAGGGATTAGACACATACCAAATCTCTATTCCAGCTATCTTAGATGTAGGCCATTGTTCCAAAGCTATGTAGTCATATCTGTGTAAATCATGTTTCACAATGGGGGGACATTTGTACTGGTCATGATAAGTTGCTAGTTATCATGTGACACAGACACATTTTATCATGATAAATTGTACTCATTTTTCCTTCCACAAATTGACAGTACCAAGCCTGGTCTACCTAGCTGGGACATATGTGGATACATTTAGGTATTGTGGGTTAACAACATACATTTTCAATGTTCAATTACTCAAACTTAGATGTTACTGGCAGATTGATGAAACTGAGTACAATCTGTAGGCAGGGGTGCTCTCATGCAGTGATGGCACTGTAGTCATCAGTGCTCCTGTGGCAATTTGAATGGCCATACAGAGCCATTGTTGCTTGTATGAACACCATTCAATTATGCCAACCCAGCGCAGTTCACTGTGCACAATCAGCAGGCCCCTTACTGTGTCATGGGTCGATGTAGCCTACTCAACAGTTTGAAGGGCCACTGGGTGGTGATCTGCCATCATCATGATGGATCATCAGCACTGCAATGCACAGTCCCCTGCAGACACACACCTGCACATTCGTCATCCTATGGCCAAGTGTGTGTTTTTGTCTTTGAGGTACTTGATGTCAGGCTTGACATATACTGGGGACTGACAGCTTGTTTGTGTAGGACATGTCTCATCAATTCCCATGGTTTCACATGATTTGCCATGAATCAGTGTGGTCATTCCTAGGATACTTGGTTAGGTCATTGTGGAACTGGATCTTGTCTGTAGACCCAGGGTACATTGTCCTCCTGGGCTTTTCTTCTTTGTGGATGACCACTATGGAGGTTTGGCACTGGTCTAATGGGTGTACTCACCCCTTCTGGTTCTTCTAATACTTCTGCTTCAGAAGTGAGGCATGGTAAGTGGCTGTCAACTTATAGTGTTCCATTGTAACCCCTTTAGGCCCCGATGCTTTGCCGGGCTTTACATCCCTGATGGCTCTTACGATTTCCTCCAGGGAAAATGTGTCTTCTAAGGCTTTCTTATCTTCTGTAGTGAGGTTTGGGTGGGGATATCACCAAGGAGCTCGCCTGATTTGCTTTTGGTGGCAAAATACCTTGCAGAATTTAATTTACTATAGTAGTGGGCAAACATTTGGGCTATGGTTTGTCCCCTACTAGCAAGTTCCCCTGACTCCCACCTATTTACTGCCTTATACCTGTCCAGCCAGGCCAATATTGTTTCTGTTGTGTCTCCCATTACACTGATGTGGTTCTGTGTTGCCCTATGGTGCATATTAACAGCCTCCTGGGCCACGTCTCAGTATTAATTTTGCTACAGGGCTAAGATGTGGGCTCCCTCCGATCCCTCCTCATAGGGTAAGCCAGTCTCAAAGGACAAAAACTCATGTTCTAGAGCCTTAAATTTGGCCCTTTTTTGTTTTTTCCCCTTGCACCATCATGGTGAGATCCACCCCCTTGACTACTTTCTCATAGGCCACCCACAAGGACTCGACTCAAGTGGTGTTTCCATGAAAATAATGGTATTTTGCAACTAACTTCCATTCTCTAACTTGTTGGTTCTTTAAGGTACCAAGGGCTCGATATGATGTGGGTAGTGTTTGGCCTCTCAGCCTGACCATACACCAGCCACAGGGGAGAAGAGTCAGAAATGGCCCTGGTTAAGTTAGTGACCTCACTAACGTTTAACAGCTGGGGAGTTGGCAAGAGAAAGTCATCAATTCAGGAGAGACCATCATGCACCCCCAAGTAAAAAGCTGAAGTGCTAGGCTGCTTGGTTAAGGGTATACCATACATCTGCCAGTCCCTGGGAAGCGAGGAAGTCTGCTTATGGTTGTCTTACTGAGTCCATGGGTCTGGGGGGATGTCTGTGAATGCTATCACTCGGTGTTGTGTTGAGGTCCCCTCACATTATCACTTCCCCATCTGAAAGACTATGTAGGAGAGTGGTCAGGGCTGGTAGTACCGAGTTGTGAAGTCATAGAGCGATATCTGCTGAAGGTATGCCTAAGATTTCTCTCCTCCCAGGTCCCAGAGAGCACAGCATAGGGACCCAGTGAATTGGGCCATCTTTGCAAAATGACCAGGGGCAGTGTTCTCTTCCCAAAGATTACTACTCCTCTAAAGGAGGTGGTTGGGCCCACATTAGTAGCCTTTTTATTTCCCCAATTGTCAAGGGCATGACACCTATTAACCGGGAGGTGAGTCTCGTGCACAAGAACCGTATCAAGGGAGTCTGGTTTGATGTACTAGAGCCCCATTCCCCGTGTCTCTTAGGCCATGGACATTCCAGGATACTATCCAAAGGGTTGCCATACTAACTTTGGACATCCCACTGTAGGGTTAATGGAACACACACTGGGTGCCAGGCCCAAGCTGGTTGGGGTTCAGACTGTGAGAGTGAATATCCTGTGTGCCTCAGCTATGTTGACTGTTGCCGGAACATTAACTACAACAACTATCCAATTACCCCTCTTCAATCATCACTCCCCCACCCCTACTATATTATGCTTCAGAATCTGAACTGCCTACCTCCCCAACTGGGCAAAGTACCTGTTGCCCCAACCAAACATACTGTAAACTAGAAAGCATCATTACCACCTTCTGGCCCCACCCATCCCCTTACTGGAATGTCTTTATCAAGTTGGCGTCTCATATCCACTGTCTCAATCTTGCCCCCAATCACTGATTTAGGACCATCGCGGGCTGCTCCCAGCCGACCCACAAGATGCTCTGGGTGCATCTCCAGTGCCACATTAACAATCCCACAAGCGCCTCTTGTCTCCACATGGGTCCAAAGATCCCTTTGGGTGATCAGGACGATGCCCCAGACTAGGAGTAATATGTTTTGACCCGCACCTCCACTTCAAGTGTTTCACTATTCTGCTTTGCCATGCCACCACCATGGCGTCACTTAGAGCGGTTGCAGTGTCTTAACCCTCCTGCCACCTGACTTTCAATGCAGCCAATCACGAGCAGCTTCTGGGCTTCATAAAAAGTCAGTTTTGCATGCTGCGACTAATCTAAGCTGCGCCAGATAAGTCATTGCTTACTTGTGGTCCTGTTCCCTCAGATTCTTCTTCACCTAGAGGAAACTGTGATGCAGCCTCTTCACCCAAAGACTGACGTTGGGGAAGAAGGTAACCCAAGCTTTACCCATATACAATGGAGGGGCACTGTGAGCTGCTTGTAGTCTCAGGTCCCAGTATCAGACGTTTATGAGTCTTGCTATGATGGCACACAGGTGTGCTCTATGCTTTCATGGGGCACCTGGGATGTGGTAATCTCCCTCCACCTAAAAGGTTTTTGGAAGTCCACATGTTTGGAGCTATTTCAGGATTAAATTGTCCACAAACAGGTACATGGCCGGACCCTTTGTATTTAGAGGTACCACTGGTATCCATACACTATTTCATCAGGACCAGCCCTTCAAGTCTTCCAACTTCTCTCACAGCTGTTCTACTGGAGCTTCACATCATTTGTCATACATGGCCACATGCTCACATTTGTATTCCACAACCTATGTAACATTTCCAATGAGTGCATTATTTTTACTGTGATTACTCATGTCAGCTATGAGTAGAGGGAATAACACAATCAAGCTTTCTATGTCATTCTTCACACAAACAATTCACCAAGGGTCTGTGACTTGTTAGTACATTGCATGAAATGCATGCACATTCTGAGTTGATTGGGTGTGATACACCAAGACATTTATTTGTATTGGTCCCTGTATGGTACTCTCTTGCTAATACATGTGAGTGGCGATGAGAAGTATGTTATCAATACTCACCTGTGATGTTGTCATTCAGACTTAGCTACGTTACCTAGCAGACACTTACTAGCCTTTTACTACCTAGCCCATACATATTTACAGCAGTCTTCAAGTATATTTCCTGGATTGCTACAGGCAAATGTCAAGCCAACACACTTGTGTGATATGTGTGTGACAATGTAAAATGTATTAGCTACAGACAATGCCTACATTCCACCACCACATTCATGTGGTATTGAATTATTTTGAAGATGTTTATTGTTCCTGTCTATGGGGCAGATTAAAGTAAAGTGGCACAGCAACCAGTGCAGGGCCATTTTGCTTTCCCCCTTAGGATCCTCTTACTACCACCATGCTTGCACCGTATTTTACAGACTGCGCACCATGGGACAGGGTAGGGGACAACAGCGTGTAAGGTATTTGACGCAATTGATCTACTATTCAGGGTCAGATCTAACATTTTATCCCTTACCATGAACAGTACTCAGGGTCCCATTGGTACCAATGGTGTGCCTCCTTTAAAAAGCTGCTCTGAACAGGTGTTAAAAGTAGAAGTAATATATGGCACAGTTGTTTTTATTTAGATTCCACTGCACCATTTTGGCTCTCCTCCCACCAGCTGTACACCCCCTTACATACTTAATGCCTGTTGCAGGCATTTTGTGGCACAAAATGTTACAAAGTGGCACAACGTCTGACTTGCACCACTATGAGTTTCTGCTGCTTAGATATGTGCATAGTTGGGACACATTAGCGTTAGATGTTTTACACTAATGTTGAGCAAGGATGCACTAGGCCCACTGAAATCAGGGCCCATGTTAAAAGTTTATTACTGAATTACCAAGGCAATTAAAGTCTTGATGAAGAAACACATGTCGGCTGTTGTTCTTTGGATTCACAGTGCCTTGCATGAATACATTTCCAACTGCTCACAGATACTTTTTCAGAACTTTGATTGATGTACTCCACTACGATATGGACATTAGTTAATTGCTAGTTGCCATGGCCTATATTTGTTTTGAATGGTGTATTCGACTTACATCTGGTATTGTGTGTGTTCCTGTTTGGATGGATGGTTGTATTGGTCTGTGGTAGTGCACTTTCCAATCATTGATTGTGGCTTAGGTTCATGGTGATTGTAATTGGAATTTTTGTCTGACATCACCCATGCCAAATGTGTGCGGTGTTCTCTACATTTGACCCAGGGCACTAAATTTACAAGGCCCTAGCACCTCCTTGCACCACATTAGCCTAATTTTTGTAGACACTATTGTTGGCCAACTAGGCAAATAATCACAGTGCAATGTTTACAAAGTGCCACTACCCATGCAGTGCAACACTTAGTGAACCTTTGCGACACATTATGCCTGTGCAAAGCAGTATGTATGCACTGGGTAGTTTTCCCTATTGGGCAAAATCTAAAATGGTGCAGAGGAATATAAGAGATTCCAAAGCGTAATTTTTATCGGGTACTTTTGACGCCTGCACAGAGCAGGCATAATGTATGGGCACCCCATTGCTTTAAATGTGGTCTTCTGTACTGTACAGGATTTGCACCATACATTTGCCATTTATCCTAAACAGTCCCTCGATGGCATCCATCAAGTTGACACTATTGCACTTACTCTGCGCCATGGTGCACCATATATTGACTATGACACACACATGCTGGGTTTATGGGGTGCTAAGGAGCGCAGGTAAGGTAGCATTGCTTAGATGCTGCCCAGATTTTCTGACATGTGGCCCTTTCTGCCTTCTCTTTAGACCTTGCACAAAGTTTTGTTGTTGGCAATTGCTGGCTATCATACATATGTGCATGAGGTTCATATGCCCAGTTATAAGGGATGTATTGTGATCTATGCATAATTTTTCAGACAACTATGGGACAGGAGAGGAAGGGCATGCTCTGGTTTTCAGCACTTCCCTGCATCAGGAGTCCAGTCCTGCTAAGTTCCATGTATCCTCATTCATGTGCATTTCTGGCATCTCCCTGTACACTGTCACTAGTACATTTGCCTCAGTCCATTGTTGGTACCCTTGTATCATGGTATGGAGATGTGGGATTTACAGGTATGTTTGTTGGTGTGTTGCGAGATGTCCATTCCTGCAAATGATCTTTCATTGATGATGATGCTATATTTCAAAGGGAAAGTTGTACGCAATGAATATATCTATTATATTTCGCTGATATGTAGATGGTGAAGGGACCACTCAGGTGGCAATAGATATAAGTGCTGCCTGAGACTTCTACAGCATAGTAAATGCGAGGCAGTGCCAATATGTGCATTGTTTGACGTTTGAATGGCCAATGCAATTCACATGGCAAAACAATTCCTTGATAAGTGTTATGTGTGAAGGATCTGTGTTTTGTTGTGAACCTGTCGACACATGTAGTTGTTTGAGTCTAGCTTTTGTATTCATAGGGAACACTGCTCCACCTGTTCGTCCAATAATGTGTCAGTCAGGTGGTACCAAGGACTTGTAGATATGGGTGTATGTGAGGGTGATGTGCATTGCATGCAGTGTAGTGTGGCATGTGCCACATGTATTTTGGTGTATACATCTGTGCTTCCCTGTCCATGTATGTTTGATGGTATGTTTGTATTTTTTTGATGCTGTTGCAAAAGAATGACATCATAATCATACTTTTGTTTCTTCATGCAAGAAAATAAAAGAAAAGCAGTATGTTACTAGTTTATTGTGAAAATGTGGAGTTCTGATCACTGGCCCAAGTTGAGTTTAGACACTTAGGAGCCTATTACAGTGTCACTGAAAATTTCAATGGGACCAGTATTAGAGTTACTGGGCCCCTTGGTAGGTGCAAGGCCAGGTTAAAATCTAAAAGCCTGGTACATTTCACTCAAGGACTCAAGTTGTTGAAATTAGCTAAAATATCCAAGTAAAATGTTGAGAAAATTGAGGGTGGAACCAGACCCAGAAATAACTGTTTCTTAGGTAATCATTCATTTCTCAACAGAACTTCAGGGTCCCCCCATAATCCCTGTTAAATCTCCCCTTACGGAGTTGCCATTGGCTCCAGTATCAGTACCTTCGGCAGCCAACCTTAACATGGCTAACCCCTTAAAGTCTTAATTAAACACACTTATGAAAGACCAGCTCTTCCTTCTGTGAGAATTTTAAAACAATTGTGATAGAATCAAGAGCATGATTTTGTAAAAAAGTAGACATGCCACACACAGCCTAACTGCTGCAAAGTCTTTAGAAATATAAACTCAAAGTAATTAATTTACTCAATCCTGAGTACCCCAATATCTTATTCTTAACCGAAGCATGGGTAACCAGTGAATCCTCTATGGATCTCTTGGCTGCTCTTCCAGAAGCATACTAAATACTTCAAAGTAACAGACCTTAGGGCAAACAATTGAAGGTGTAGCAGCAATAATAAATAAACACCTCAGCTTCTCCAAACTCACCTCATTCAGCCTCCCAGATGTTGAGAGCCTTCTGTTTAAACTTGAATCCTCAGCCTCCCCTTTGACCTGCGTTATTATGTTTTGACCACTAGGATATATGCAGCATTTCCTACAACTACTTGCAGAGTCAATCCCCCCCTAGTTGTCGACAGTGCCGAAATATTATTAATCAGTGACCTCAATTACTTGAATAAGGAACAAACCAGAGGGCAGCTATCTACTGAGTTAACTGAATTGCTCAGCAGCCTTAATTATGAAAAACATTTATTCTCACCCACTCACCTCAAAGGCTAAACAAAGGACCAGGTCTGATCTATTAATCTAGCCCTGTCTAATCTTACGGTCTCTCTTTGTTCATGATTTGATCACTATTTTATCAAATTTTCACCAATTGGCAAATCTCACCCTAAACTCTGCCCTTTGTTCTGGAATTAGATCTAGAAATTGGTCCAGAGTAGACCTTAACTCTTTCTGCGACTCATTGGCCAGCACTCTTCCTAGTGAGACCAAATGTATAGACAGACATGAGGAACCAATCACCAAATGGCTAACAAAAGCCAGCAATACACATGCCCCACTCCACAAAGTTAAACAGGCCAGACATCATGATGCATCCAAATGGTTCTCTAAAGAACTGAAAATAGCCAAACTAGAACTTCTCTGGGCTGAACATAAATGGTGAAACAATTACTCACATGGCAAAAAAGAAGTTCATATATATCTCCACAAAGAATATAAGGAACTGATTGTGCAGGCTAAATCTACCTTTTTCTTTAATTAAATACTTTACACTGAAGAAATCCAAGGAGATCTTCAGACTTGCCTTCAAACTGTCAAACCCAGACAGAGTGCCCTTAGCCTTTCTACCCACTCAGAATATATGCAACGCCTTCAACTCTTTTGTTATTAACAAAATCAAGCTGATAAAAGATAGCATACCTTCCAACATACCTCTCAATGCTCACCCCTCAAGACACAGAAACCCTATGACCCTCTCCAACTTCCCCGCAAAGTGCAAATATTGTCTTGTGGGCCTGATGACCAAGATTAAGTCAGGATCTCCCAATGATATTTGCCCCCAATAAACTAAAAACAGTGTTTTCTGCACTCCCAGACCTGATTATATCTGTCCTTAACTCACCCATCAACCAAGGCATTGTTAGTAGCCCTTTTACAGAAGCCATTGTGGTACCACTCCCAAAAAAACCTGGTGAAGATCCACTTGTTCTGAAACACTACCACCCTATCACCTTGCTTACTTATCTAGCGAAGATACTAGAGGCTCATGACATTTGTCATCTCTGCTCCTTTCTACAACATTCCAATTTCCTTGACTTTCACCAAGCGAGTCATCAGGGGCATCACCCAGGTGCTGGTCCCTTTGGTCTATTGGCAGCTTTCAACATGGTCAATTGGTATACTGTGTCGCAGGGTTGCAGGGCACAGCCCTCAATTGTATTATCTCCCTTCTAAAAGACCGCTCTCAGTCAGTTTGGTTGACTCCCTTTAGCTCTTCCAAGGTTCAGTTGAACTGCGGAATTCCCCAAGTATCTTCCCTGTCCCCTCACCTGTTTAACTAGTTCACTCTTTAACACAAATTAATGTCAGAATCTACAACTATGCAGACACAATGCAGTTACTCTTCGCTATTAACAACTTATCTGAATCATAGGAAGCCTTTAAAAACACACTGCTAATCATCTGTTAGTGAAAGAACAGCAATCATCTAAAGTTAAATTCTGAGAAAAGGGAAAATGTTATAAGTCCTTCATTTTTGCCTTTGGAGATGGGTGTTTCCCCACTGCCTAAGAAATCAGTGAAAAGCCTTGGGGTCCTCATAGATGAGAATGTCTCTATGAAGCCCCAGCTACGAGTGGTCATCCCTTCCTGTTTCTTACAACTTCTTGCAACTTTAAAGAATCAGGAATCAGGAATCAGGAATCAGGAATCAGGAATCAGGAATCAAGGAGTCATGGCCCTGGTCATCTCCAGAATCGACTACATGTACTCTCTTATCTAGGTCTCCCCACAGGCCTTAATAGTAAACTCCAATTGACCCACAATCAAGCAGCCAGAATAGTTTTCCGTCAACCCAGACACTGCCACATTACCCCCCTGATGAGCAAATTACACTGGCTTCCCTTAGAACAGAGGACTATCTTTATAAGAGGCACTACAACGTCTTGCATGACGAGAAAGGTGACATCCAAACCTCTTGGTATCTGTCTTCAAGGAAGGAATTCAGCCACTTCAGTGCTGTGCCCCTCATGCCTACATCAAATAGACGGGCAAGTAGTCTAGAGTTCAGGACTGTATCAAATGCAGCAGACAGGTCAAGCAGTACCAGGACGACCTTTCCTGCTGCATCTGGCGTACATTTTATCACTTCCAATACTTCCAAAAGAGCTGTTTCTGTACAAAATTTAGCTCTGAACTCTGATTGACTGAGGTTGAGAAGCTAGTTGAATTCAATACAGTATAGTTGGATAACTGCCAGTTCACATACATCTTCACCAGTTTCAGTGAGGCTGGTAGCAAGGAAATAGTTTTATTTTTCAATCCAGCTTTAATATCAGGCCACATTCTAACTTTTACTCCTAACCAAACCCTAAGATCCATCCACATGAATCATTTCACTATTCCCAAATTTAAAAAGAAGAACATGGGAGGATTCAGATTTTCACTGTTGGTCCTTTACATTTGGAATGGCTTATCCCGTGAGATAAGATCTCCCCTTAGCTACATGAGATTTAGGCAACTATTAAAAACAAGCATATGATTAATCTCTGCTGAGTAGTATGCAACACTTCTGTCACCCTATCATCAAGATACCGTTTCGGTGTACGTGCGATCTACAAACTCGGGTAACATAACATAACTATAAATTTAACTTATTGACAAAACATGAACATGAAGTTTATAGTTTTGATATTGTTTGATATCGTCATTAAAAAAGATGTTTAATTTCACAGTATAAAAATTCATATACATTTTAATTAGTCCTGTGCGGAGTTAGCACGACAAAATACGTGACAAAATAACTTCGCTCTGCGGAGTTCTGCAAGCGGACTGGTTTCTTGATGTGCCATGTTCGTGTGATGTTTTACGTCAATGACAATGCGAAGAATGTTCTCACACTGGATATCTTGTGTGAATGGCACCACATGGATCTCCTGGGCATGGCCATCTTTTCTCTGTTATTATGGTGTTGGGGCCTACTTTGAATCCCTTATTAATCTCTTTGATCCTATCCTTATAAAATGTATTTTACCCTCATTTTTATTTGCAACATTACCTTTCGTCTTGGTGTTTGTGTATTTAATGTTTTTTCAATTTTTTGTGACTTTTATACTTTTTAAAATTTTTGCTTTACTCTAAAATTTTTCCTTCCTTCCTTCTTTTTCCTTTCTTCTCCCCCCTTCCCGGCCCCAATGCCTAGCGCCATGGTGGAGCAGGGGAGCAGCAGCACCAGGCCCCCCTGAACCACCACCACCAGTGTAAAGTTGGTGTTTGAGAAATGGAAAACACCTGTAAATATGCTTCAAGTGGGTTTTAATCTGTAAACGCCTCATCCATAAGCGAAGTCTTGAGATTTCCAACTTCCACACCGAGCCATCTTTCAATCCACGTTCCCCATGTTCCAGATTCTTTTTCCATAGCAAATGACTCCGTTCTTGGAATCATTTGCTGAGACCATCACAACCAGCGGCCTTCCTTGGGGGTGGTGGAACTGCGAAGGGGTGCAGCCCTGTGCCTTTTATTTCAAGGTGGAGGTGGCAGCACTATTTTTTTATGTGCAGCGCCACCTCCCTTCCACACTGGCAACAGGTGGCAGACCTAGGAGTGGGTATGGCCTCCTGGAGCACCAGCAGCACTGGGAAAAGGTACCCAGGGCTGTGCGCCACAGCTCTGGTGTCTGGCTCACTCAACAGCTAACATACCAGTTGGCTGACATCCTAGATAGAGAGTCAGACCTGCTTACCTGCTAGGCTGGAGGTTGTGATGAGTAACTTAGCGTTATTTAGTAGTTGTGTTTTATGCTGATACTTTTTTCCCAAATAGTAACCATGTTGCTCACACACAGGTAAGTTAAGTTTATATCACAAATATTATGTGATCGTCATCTAGACAGGTGCTCAGCACTATCTAATCATACTTGTTGGCGCTTGCTTGGGCTGATTATTTAGAAAGGTATGAAGTGACTCCTCTCTCCTGTCACTAAGATAGTGGTGGGTATTAATATTAATGAGTTAGTGCATTCTCTCATTTCTCTGTGCCTTTATATTTTGTAGCTCATACAGTGCCAAGCAATTTCCCAGTGATGTGTAGTATGCATGTATGCATCCATATTCGGATTGAAAAAAGTAGACTGAATGGGCCGGTCAAAAGAGGTTGTGAGATTGAAAATGAAATGAGAAGCAAAGATCATTCATTGCAATTTATTAGTAATTCCAAAATGTAGTTTAGGAAATTTGGAATAGGGTTAGATTTACTAAATTTGGACTAGGACAATTCACAATACTAGTACTACCATACATGTGATCTGCTTTCGAAAAGTTAATTGTTACTGTGTTTTCCTTTTTGTGCCAAAAAATATTTTTGGAGAGATTATTAACTGTACCACTAATCTTTTTTTAATTTTCTTTTCTTTATTTCTTACATCAACATCTAGGGACAAGAAAAGGTCACAAGTACTGTGGAAAATGGCTCTGCTGGTTCAAGTAAGTCCTCTTGTTGTTATTGTTAATATTTATTTCCCTAACTTTTACCGCTCCACATCTAGAATTATTATTTTTTTACTTTTTTACTGTGCTTGTCTCCTGATTTTTTCCAACTCCTCTTGATTTATCCATTTCCTAAATTATTTTTATCTCTGCATTATCCTATTTACTTATTTTCTGTATTTCAAGTTTCTGTACCTTACTTCAAACTGTCTGTCTGTACTAGTCTGTCTGTAGCTTCCTTTCTTCTGCTTTGCCAGTAAGTTTTAACTCTCCCCTAATAGATCTTGGGGACTGGTGGTACTAAGACTCAGAGAAATCATTTTACGTCAGGTACTCTATTTTGAAGATTGCATTGTAAGTTATTCTAAGCATGTTTGTTGAGAACACTTTCTTTTTCTTGCTCCTGCTCAATCAGTAAAACGAAAGAGTGGCCATGGTCAAGTTGCCCCCCCCATAATGTTGTGTATGTATTATTAATATAATATACCAGCACTTGAAGACCATGGCCCTCATTATGACATTAGCAGTAAATCCCACTCACTGCCGCAGTGATGTTCTCCAACTTACAGTTGAAGAAGTGAACATCTGTTTGCTGAATTATGACACACACACCAACCCGACAGAATACTGCCACAAACACAAATCTTCCAGACCAAAGGTTAGTGTTAAACTGTTGGTACGAACACCCATACCGTTACACCAACAAAACAGCGCCCTCCACATTATGACCCACGAATCACCACAGCAGACATTCAACGGTGGTAAACAGCACAACATTGAGCAATACCAAAAACACCCACCCACCAACACCACTATGAAACACACACCCACATTACCCACAACCCTTGCTAACACAAAAAGAATGCAGTAGCTAGCCACACAAATCACAGATACAATTACACACATACACCACAACCACCCATTCACCAGTCATGCATCCCAAACCCACACCCCACCACATTACTCAACACCCTCTGCACAACACACACCACACAGTACCCATGTCTCCACAAATGTACCCCTGTTTCACTGATGAGGAGCTGCGGGTCATGGTTGAGAAAATAGTCAGGGTACAGCCATAGCTGTTTGGAGCACAGATCCAGCAGATCTCCATTGCCAGGAAGATGAAGCTATGGTGGAGAATTGTGGACCGGGTGCAAGCTGTGGGACAGCATCCATGCACAAGGGATGACATCAGGAAGAGGTGGAAAGACCTATAGGGGAAGGAGCAGCAAGGCACCAGATCGCCATCCAAAGGACTGGGATGGATTCTCACCTCCTCCCCTACAGCTGACAGCTTGGGAGGAGCAAGTCTTGGCAATCCTGCATCCTGAGGGACTCACTGGAGTTGCCGGAGGACTGCACACTGGTGAGTCAATATTTACTACCTATCTCCCAATTCCTGCATGCCACCACCACTCCTCACCCTGACACCCATCACTCCACCACATCCCACACTGTGCACTACCACAATTAACTAACCTAAATGCCAAGCCCTGTATGCCATAACCACTATATGCACAGCCCTCCCAGGCCTGCATGTACACCCACGACCACTGCATGCACAGCATGGGGAACTAACAATTCCACAATACATCACCATACACAAACAAAGGTGGCAGGGCAACAACAACAACAATATAGGGGAAGCTAGGGATGCAGAATATGTCACAGACATGTAGCATACTATGCCACTTACATCCCCACAGGTGCCCCAGCTAATCACAGAGGCTAGGAGGTGCCATGGTTACCCAGTCTCCCACCAGAAGATGGGCCCAGTGATGACAGCAACCCTGGAGTTCTGGTTGTGGATGTGCTCCCTGGCCCTTCAAGGACCACTGGTCAGTCGGATACCCCAGCCCACACCCAGTCCACCACAGAGCCCCCAGTATCCAACACCTCAGCAGCCACCCAACATCCCCAGACCTCTGTCCCAGGACACACAATCAGCAGTGTGCCCATCTGTACAGGGACCCCAGTACACACCTCACATGCAAGACAATGAGGGTCCTGGGGTCAGTTACAGTGGGCACACCATTCAGGGGACACAGGCACAGGGGGCCAGGGACACTGGGAGGCCAGCTGTGCACCAGGGGGAGGACAGGCCCAGGGAACCAACTGCCCAGAAGGCACTCACTAATGTCCTGGGGGTTTACCAATAATCCCAGGACAAGATGGATCAAGTGGTTGACATCATGCAGGAGAACCAGTGGCTGCAGGAGGAACACCACCAGGAGGTCAGGAAAGAATTGCAGGCCCTGAACACCGCCATGGTCTCCATAGCAGGGGTGCTGGGTGATATGGCCAACATCATGAGAGAGTACACATCACACCAGTGGGCCCCTTCCACTAGCCAGTCAACTGACCAGCCCTCCACATCTGCTGCAGCTAGTAGACAGGAGGCCCTGCCACAGGACATACAGGTCACCAGCGCCCCTCCCCCTGCAGAAGGTGAACCGCCCCACAAACGTCCCCTGCTACCCAGACAGACAGCAGAGACACTTGCCAAGACCAAGGCTACTGCCAGGAAATGAGAGAATGTCCCTCTTGTGTTCCACTGTGTCACCTTGTCCACTTTGAACTGCCATTGCTCCCCTTGCTATAGCCCCTTGGACACTGGACCTGGGCTACAAACAGACTGGACCACTACAATGGACTTTCTTCTACCATCACCTCATTCCATTGCACTAGTCCCTCATAATTTTCACTTTAATGAACACCCTTGACCACAACTGGAGTAATAGTGCTTTATTTGACAAAAATGTGCAATGTATTGAACTGTCTCATCCTGTGCTTTTGTCCAGAACTTTGAGATTCCATCCAACAAATGGCCTATAGCAGTTTCTTGTCATCAGTACACAGTTGTAACCACACCAACATCTGCAAACCGGAAAGTGTAGGTGACAGTCAATTGGGATGCTAAGGAAGTGAATGCCATCGTGCTACAGCCACACAGAAAAATAATTTATTAGAGGAATGGTCAGATCTACTGTCTTACCTGTGTGTCATTGGAAGTACTGCCGGGGTTGGGTGTCATGGCAGAAGGTGGTCTGCACCCCGTGCAATTCCTCATTGGCTAACATGGGGCTCTATGGAGTACGGTATCCAATGATGATCACCGCTGGCGGTGACAGTGTGTACCTTTGCAGACGTGACCACCATTTTCCGACTATATCCTCACTTGATTCCTGACTTTCCACAGGACAACACCTCCACTGTGTGTGCTGTTGCTGTGACCTGTGTCTGGAACCTTCCTTTTCCCGTGTGACAGGGGAAAGGGCCCCAGCCTTCACTCAGGAGGAGTTAGAGTGCCTGGTGGATGGGGTCCTACCCCTGTATGGACAGCTGTATGGGCCTTCAGACCAACAGGTGAGTACACAATGGGGACGTTGAGTGCGACAAGGCTGCATGGAGATGTGTCTATGTCCTGGCAGTGTGTCATTTGGGTGGGGGGTATGGCTGGTGGTAGTATACATGCAGGGCTCCGGGTGATGTGTGTGCCATTTAAGGGGCAAATGATGTCTGAACGCCATATGTGTAACAGGCTGGATATTCGGAGTCATGGTGTCCCTCTGTTTGTGTTTTCCCTGCAGGTTAGCACCCATCAGAAGAAGGGCTTGTGGTGTGCCATCACCAAGGAGATGCAGACCCTGGGGGTTTATAGCCGTGGGAGCACGTACTGCAGGATTATGCCTGGAAGACCGCAGAGGCCCAGCTAGGGATGGCCTCTCAACGAGGAAGCGGTGCCCATCAGAACCTGACCCCCTGATCAGGGGTGGTAGCCTAGAGGGAGTAAGTCCAGTGTGTGTGACAACCATCTTTGTTACCTGGCAAGGTATTCTGGTGGTGGGTTTTAGTCAGTGGATGCCCCTTTATGCCAGTTCATACATTGCTGCGATGTCCAGCTCAGAGTCCTTGTGTGATAGCAAAAGATGGATAGCTAGCTAGCTGGCTTTCCATGTCAGACAGGACTTAGTAGGCCCCAGGAGGGGTGCAAATTGCAGTGTTTGGCTTTTATCCTGCTGTGGTACCTAGCTAATGGTATGCCAGTGTGGTTCATACTGCTCAATCTTAGTCCCTGTGTGTGATGGTGATGTGTATGCCATCTGTAGTGTTGGTGCTGTAACTGACCCAGTGTTCCCTTTCTTTCTCCCCCCTATTTTCTTCTGTCATCCTGTCCATGTGTGGATTAGCATCACCTGGTAAAGGAACAGGGGCACCGGCGCCCGAGGGAGCTGCAGCCCATGGGGCCCAGGAGGCAGGGTCCACTGATGCGAGGGGACCAGTGGGACGGAGGGCGAGGGGAGCACCACTGCAGGGACATGAGGCGGCAACACTGACTCTGAAACCTCCTTGGATTGGAGCTCCCTGGTAGAGGCAGACACCTCTGGAACCACCCCAGCTACAGGTACTGCTGCCACCCCCATACCTGCACCGCCTTCCCAGTAACCTCCCACAGAGTTGCCCGTGCCCACTCACCCAGGAGGGTGGGCATCTCCTTCGTCCCAGACACCTCAGACCCTGCCCCAGTGAGCCCTACTGCTCTCAGTAAGGAGGCTATTGACCTCCTGAGATCCATCTCTGTGTGGCAGTCAACCATAGTGAATGCCATTCAGGGGCTGGCATCCCAGATGTACCAATGCAATGCTTTTCTGAAGGGCATTCACGGTGGCTTGGCGGCCCTACAGAGATCGGTTCAGGCTCTGGCCTCCTCCCTGATGGCATATTACAAACCACAGAGGATAACCCTGCAAGCCCAAGAGGGGCTGGGTAGGAATTATCAAGAGACTACAATGCCCACTCTGGAACCACATCTAACAAACATACATCCTATAGTTGACATGCAGCATAATAAAAAAAGATTAGAAAAACATCCTTTATTTATATACAAAAGATTATATCACATACGTAGATAAGAAAACAACCCCTATCACAAACATAAAATAAGAAGGACAAAGGAAAGTGCTAAGAAATAGAGTGCACGTGATTTAGAAAGAAAAAGGACAGTGAGTCCATCCAATAGAAACATAGATTTAAAAAAGAGGAGCCTGCTGGTTAAACCTTTTCCTTATTGAATCATTGAGATAAATACAAAAGTAATAAATCCTCATTCAAGTCCTCCCTTCATTATTAAAAAGAGAAAATACATCCAGGCTCAAACACCATAGTCGACATTTCGACCCCTCTGGCTTGCGGGCCAATTCCGGGCTCACACACGGGTCTTCATCAGGACTAAAACGATAGGGGCCTAACTCATTACTTTATCATTCTTAAAGCCACAATCTTCTTCAAAAAACACAATGAAAAAGTTTGATGGTCGGATGTGAATTTAGACTACCGGCTTTTATATTTCAAGGGATCATTTTGAAGCAATTGGCTGAAATTAAGGTGGAAGGAGTATAATCTCAATACCCTCGGATATGATGTGAGGGGAGGTGTTTTTTTAAGAAGATTGTGGCTTTAAGGATGATAATGTAATAAGTTAGGCCCCTATCGTTTTAGTCCTGATGAAGACCCATGTGTGAGCCCGGAATCAGCTCGAGAGCCGGAGGGGTCAAAACATCGGCAATGGTGTTTGAGCCTCAATATATTTTCTCTTTTTATTAATGAAGGGAGTACTTGAATGAGGATTTATTACTTTTGTAACCGCCAATGTCATAATGAGGGCCCATATGTCCTTCATTGACCAATTCTTGCACCCTTTTGTTTCTTTTCAAAACCTCAGATTCTTCAATAGCTCTGCCACTCCATTACAAAAAGTTTTTCTTTGGCATGGCTACCTGGCTTTTCAAAATTTGCCAACCAGCAAAATGCCCAACCTGATATTTTGATACTGTAACTGAGTTGTAGTGATGTATTGTGGTTGTATTTTGATATTAAAAAACAATAGGGGGAGGCGTATCTGGCATCTAAAATGTGCAATTTTTTTTCTAACTGCACCGACCACAAGTGCCGGGGCCAGTAGCACCAGCCCCTGCACAGCAGACGGGCAGCGGCTAAAATGGGTGTTTCAGCTGCAGCAGTGGCGGGCGGTGGTAAGTCATATTGCTTTCTTATTGACAATCAGTAATATACTCACTGAAAGGGTGTACTAGTGTTGACTCACTCGTGAACAAGTCGCTTTAGCAGATACAGTGGGAATTGAGTATTTAATGGCATCTTCTATCTGCAACTTAGCAGACAAAGGTTCATAATGATCTTTAACTATGCTAGGTTGACAGAAAAGGGAAAGAAGGATGGAAGGAGAAAGGATTGGTGAAATATAATATGAGTGAAAGGATTCATGGGTGGAAGGGTGCCTATAAGTGGGTGATAAAATGCATGGATGGGTGAAATAAGGATGAAAGGGTATGAGGGTGGGTAAAGGTGTATGGGTGAAAGGATGCCTACCTGGGTGGGTAAAAGGAATCCTCGGGTGGGTGGGATGGGTTGGTGGATGGGTGAAAAGATGCATAGGTGTGTCAATGGGTGTTTGTGAAAGGTTTGTGAGGGCCATGTTTGGAATTTGGATGAATTTATGAAAGGATGGTTTTCAATGGTAAAAGATTGTATGAGAGAATGCAAAGCTTAAATTGCGTGTATCAAAGCCAAGGGTTAAGAATAAGAATGTTAGAAGAACAATGCAATGATGAATGGATAAATGCTTGGAATGAAGAAACAAGGGAGCTCTTCTGGATAGGGGTGTTCTTCTCACCTATTTTACTTGATTGGAATGGTTTCATTAAAGCTTTGATTCAAAGGGTTGGGGTGGTGTTTCTGACTACTCCCTTGACTCACAGTATTTGTCAAGTGAGGTAGGTATTATATATCCCACTCATCTTCAATCACTACCTCCCTTCCTACCTATGGTATTTCACCAGCGCCACCCATGATGACCTAACAGCTGCATGGTTCAATTTTGGCGATGCACTGTTGGCTGTGCAATATGTGTCTTCTTAAGCTAAGTCAATGTGCCATTTATTTACAAAGTTTTCAAAGCATACCAATGTGAAAACAAGGTGTGTTTCCCTATCCTCCCAGTGCTCACTCTGTCACTTCTTAGTACTTCAGTCTTTTAATCTTTCCTAAGTTCTGTCCCAGCCTTCCAAAAACTTTAAAAAATCTATTCTTTGCTTGCGCAATATTTTTCTGGCCAAGTGATATATTTCATTATGGATTCCATAATGGATTTAGGTCTGTTCAAATTTTTCTTTTTCAACATTTGCCAACCACAGTGACTCACTACTAGCCAAACCTTAGGCACATGATGATGATGATGATCAGTAAAACGTCTACCTACCTGGCCTAATCCCTCTAATTTGCCCTTCAGTAGAGAAAGTGAAGATTCCTCTCCTTACTACAAGGAAATGTATTTTGTTGGGAAAAAAATATTACAAAGTGGGGTGCAGAAGGTCGAGGCCAGGGAGTAAAGTGGGAATAAGTAAGTGCTTGGCTTTTTCTGTGATGACCTTGCCAAATACAATGTATATCCTGTTCCTTAGTTCTTTCCCTGTGCTGCAATGCATCCCTTTTCCCACCATTTACTTACTGCAGACAGTATATCTTCATGATTAATTTTATAGTATGTAATGTATCATTCATCGTATTAATCTGCCTTGTAGTAAGGGTTACATTGAAAGGCATTATGTAGAAGAGTAGGGCCATTGGAATAATATGATTGTCTTTTACAGCTGCCCTAGATGCAAACAGTAGCAATATATGACTAACGACTATGACTAGGGTACCAGCTGAGCTAGCAATGTGCCTCCATTAATTTAGTATAACAGGAGAGAGAAGAATACTTGTACTCATAGTGCATAATGGCTGTGAATCTAGTCACATCAAAATCGAATGGCCCGAGGTGACCAGCAAATGTACTGCTACTGTACCATTACATATTTTTAAACAAGTGTTTTGCACAGAGCATTGTTTAAAATGTGTCTTTTATCTTTCTTGATATAGCTACTCCTGCTGGTCCACCATCCAGACAGGAAAGAGCAGCCCTCCTTCGACAGCAGAAGCTGGAGGCTATCAGGGCTGAATACCATTGTCTGGTGGTCCTGGAGGAGAAGGAGGAGGAAAAGGAGGCAGCTGCCAATGCCCAGGGCCCTAGCCAGCTACCAGTGCCTCCAGCATTTCAACACTGGTGCTGCAGTCCGCTGACAGCCACCCGCCGCCTTTCCATCTCTGCTGCTCACCTATTGTATTGAGGCAAACACACGCAGTTCTAAAAAGTTATTAAAAGAAAAATGATACTGTATTGCCAAATTGGGCAGTGTTTCTGCATTCCTCTTGGATTGCCCCACCAATCTTGAGTTACTGCCTGGCTGAAGCTGTCCAGTATGGTACGTTTGAGTGTTTATGGTGCTTTTGCCTTTTGTGCATGAGAAGAGAAGGCCTGCGGATTGTTAAACAGAAATGATTATCATTATATTGTAGAAACAAGATGAAGGACCGAATGGATGGTAAGCAACATGAGGAATAGTTTACCAAGAACACTCAGGGGAGGCAGAGCAAGTGCATAGTCCTTTGCAATCATTCATTGTATGACTGATGTGTGATTAATTAAGTGAGAGCAAACACAACAGCCAACAATCACAGACATGTGACTGCATGTATGAGGCTGATGAAACTTGCAACTGTCATGATGATCATCATCATATTAGAATTTAGACTAGAGCACTTGCATAATGTGAAAATGTTACATTATCACATGTCTGTCTCCAGTTACCTTTAGGCCCCCAGCCAACCACATAGTTTCAAAATTTAGCCAGTCAGCACACCTATGCAGCAGCATTGCATTTCCCAAATCAAGTAAACAACACACCTCTCACTGATCCACAGAGTTGAGTAGGCCTCTTAGAGTCATCATCATCGCCATGTTTATTTCCGTGAAGATGATAACTTCCTTCTTCTGGCAGTTGTTGAAGTTGTCAAGTCACGCCTTGAGGCCTTCCATCATCCTCCTGACTCTGAGTAAAGATTATGACCAACTCTGTACCGACTCCTCCTGAGAATCCCAACCCAATTGAACCTGTAGTGTAATGCTGTGATGAACAACAAGAGAAACACTGAGTATTTGTTTTGTGTAGACTATATTTTTTGTTTGTTAGCTAAATGGACTGGTTGGATCTTTGAGGAGTATAAACCAGAAAATAAAAGCAGCGTCAAACCGGAAAACAAATCTCGCTAAGTGTCAAAGGGGAAGGAAAAAAATCACATTTAGGAAAACATGATCACCCATCAGGACACCGGCATTGTAAATCAATCACAATCAAGCATAATAATTATAGTTAAACAATAAGCACCCACTCTCACTGTCTGCCACCACATGAATCATGTCAACATTGACACCAGAATCAATCATATATCACTGATTGGTGAATAGCATTAATTACCGGTTCTAAACAAGCATGGTGGTACTTGCTGATCCTCTTTGATTCACGGAACACACATTGGCCAGTTTAGGTTGTAAATCAAAAATTCTGGGGTAGTCCTGCAGGGCATAAAAGAAAGGATAGGCACAGGATGGAGGCAGGCATTGTCTCTCCAATGTCCTTGAAGGGATTTTGGGGGGAGGCTTCTTCACTGCACACTGGTCCAACTTAAATCCAGCCATCCATTTTCTAAAACAGTGGTGCTTCATTAGTCAGTGGGACACAAATAAACAAAATAATAATGTTTCCCAGCTAGCTATTACTTTTTTTTTCTTTTTCTTTTCTTCAAAGCAGTTCATCAATAGAACGTTCTATGATGGCCTAGGTCTACTTAGTAGTCAGGGAAGCAGAGTACATCCTCAAACTCAGGTGGCTCGTCCAGAGGTTGGTCAGCTAACACACTACCATGAACTGAGTCTGAGACTCATCCTCATCCTCCGCCTGTCATACTTCAGGTATGTTGCAGTTTGGGGGTATGAAGTGCCGATTCATTTTGATCATGCTCAATCTCTTAATGTTTTGGGGTGAGAGATTGGTTCTTCTCACTGTGGCAACTGCACCAGCCACACTAAACACATGGGGGGTCATTCCAAGTTTGGCGGGCGGCGGTTGCCGCCCGCCAAACTTACCCCGTCAAATGACCGCTCTGCGGTCAGAAGACCGCGGGGGCCATTCAGACTTTCCCGCTGGGCCGGCGGGCTAGCGCCCGCCAAGGGAGCACCCGCCGGCCCAGCGGGAAAGGCCCTGCAACACAGAAGCCGGCTCCGAATGGAGCCGGCGGTGTTGCAGGGATGCGACGGGTGCAGTTGCACCCGTCGCGATTTTCACTGTCTGATATGCAGACAGTGAAAATCATGCTGGGGCCCTATTAGGGGGCCCCTGCTCTGCCAATGCCAGTGGCATGGGCAGTGCAGGGGCCCCCAGGGGCCCCATGACACCGGTTCCCGCCATCCTGTTCCTGGCGGTAAAAACCGCCAGAAACAGGCTGGCGGGAAGGGGGTCGGAATCCCCATGGCGGCGCTGCTTGCAGCGCCGCCATGGAGGATTCTCCCAGCCGGGGGAAATCCGGCGGGAAACCGCCGGACCCGGCTGGGCGACCGCGGCTTTACAGCCGCGGTCGGAATCCCAAATGAAGCACCGCCAGCCTGTTGGCGGTGCTTCCGTGGTCATCCACCCTGGCGGTCGATGACCGCCAGGGTTGGAATGACCCCCATGGTCAGTAGACACACTGGCTACAGGGCAAGCCAGATACTTTATTGCCAGATCTGCTGAGCACTGGCCATTGGTGCCTCCTCCCATACTAACACACCAATGGGTTTTGATCCAGATAGACCCCTGTTCAGTTACCCAGGTAGGCTTGGGCCATACTTTCAATAGCCATTGGTACTCCACCTTCCTCAACCTCTTTTGCCTTCGCCTCTGCACTGCACTGCACTTAAGCCCTGCCTTTAGAAACCATTTAAATGCGGATTTTGGGGCAGCTGCTCTTATTCCTGTTGTTGTTGATGGTGTTGGTTTTGGCTGCCGTGAGCCAACAGAACTGTCTGCAGGCTCTATGGAAGTTGTAGGCTGCACCATAGAACTTCTGCCCATGAGTAGGCCTGTAATTCTCAACTGTTCTTTTTCTAGACTGCTGGCTTGCTTAGCAATCCATGTCTTGTAGGTTGAAACTTACCGGTCTGTAAAAGGATTGAAAGTGGTCAGTAATTGTTTGCCGTGTGGGTCAAGAATTGTAGTACATATGTACTGCTTGGATGACACAATGTCTCTTTGCAGCCTTGTATTACCAGATAAGTGAAGGATAAGTTCTCCGCCAACTCCTGCGCATCTGTTTTTTTGGCCACACCTACGTACGTTTCAGACACTTCCTTTAGCTGTTTCTGCAGCATATGCAACCATGGGATAGCTTGGCCCATGGTACAGTATATAACTGTCCGTAAGGGGCTACACATGTCCACCATCAATGAGGACACATTAACTGCATGTGCCTCATGAGTCCTGCAGTGTTTGTGCCTAACTCCTCCTCCTGGTTCGCCCAGCATGGCTTGGCCCAGGTGGGTCAGCTGACCCCTGACGTGCACTGCCACTCCGCAGTACACGTGTGTCTGTGGCAGATACACTGCTGATAGTGGACCCCTCCTCACTGTCCTGAGGGGTCTCACCTGTGCCCCTTGCCACCTGCCTGGCCTCCAACATGTCCACAGCGTGGCTAATACGGCCCAGTCCCCGCGCCACATCCCCTGCAAAGTGGCCCAGTTCCACCTGCAGACTTACGGTCCGTCTTGACAGGCCTGTGGTGTTCATGGCAAGGCGGCCAATGGATGCTGCCATGCGGTCAAATCTTTGGACTAAGTGGCGCTCCCGGTGCTTTGCGCTTTGTCTCTCAGCCACCATTTCTGTCACCAGTTGGCGGATTGAATCTGTAAGGTCACTGACATTTTCATTTAGTCTAGTGAACTGTTTGTTCACATCGGCCAGGCCATGTGTGAGATTGTGTTCCATTCTGTGCATTGCACCTGAGATAATCCTCAATTGCCTTGTTTGCAGGCGCTGACCTGACAGGAGGGATGCCTCAACTGCAGGCATGGGTGCCTCCCCTATATCCTCCTGGGCCACTGCCTGGACCTGGACTCTGCGTCTGCGACACGGTGGTGCTTCTGGCTCTGGTTGTCTCACAGTGTGGCTGGGGCCTGGTGTCGTGTATCCTTCCTCCATGTCCTGTATGTCTTCTGGAGGGGACTGTGGTGGTGTTGTCCTGGGCCCTGTAATGGGTGCTGCAGCCTCCTGCAATGCCTGTGGCCTGCTGTCTTCACCATGGATGGTGTGGCTGGTGGGTGTGTCTTGTGGGAGACCTGTGGGACATAGAGAACACACTGTCAGTCTATAACATCTGTTGTATGCCTCATAATAAACATATGCCTATATGCTGTCTACTGTACTACATTGCCCATAATGCACCATTCTGGTGGTTGCTAGTCTGGAATGGAGCTAGTCTGGCTGTGCATGCTGCTGTGTACTGGGTGAGTGTGGATATAGCATTTGTAGGTGTACATGCATGTTTCATGGTACTCACTTTTGGATGTCCCTTGTGCTCACGTGTCCAATGCACCCATACCTGACACAGCCTCCAGCTCCAGTGTCTGCTCCACCAATTCCTCCATGGCTGTGGGTGGTGGGCTGGTGGATGGGCCTCCTCCTGTGCCCCTCATCTCCCTGAGGCGCTCTGCCACCCTCCCCTTTGTCCTGGAGCGCAGGTCGTACCACCTTTTTTTTATTTAATCAATGCTACTGTGGCTCACCCCAATGGCATTGATCCTCTCCTGGATTTGCTGCCAGATCCACCTCTTATCAGTGTCTGGGACACTCAGGGCTGCCTTTCCAAAAAGCTGGTCATGGTGCTGGCAGCATTCTTCTGTCAGCACCTCAAGTTCTTTCTCTGAGAACTTTAATTTCCTCTTCCTTCCTGCACTGCCTGTGTCTCCCATGGTAGCAGCTGTTCCTCCGGGTAGTTGCTCAGCAGTTTGAAATGGGTGTGGTCCTCCCTCCTCCCAGGTGTATTTGATGTCTTCCTGGCTCTGATGTTATCAGCAAGAGCCAGGAAGTGTTTTTCTAACGGTTTTGCTGCACCTGCATGCAATTTGCGGGCCAGTCGCAATTTGAGACGCCCGACTCGCAAATTGTGAGTTCGCTTTTAGCGAGGTCGCAAAAAGCGACCTCGCAAACAGCGGACTTGCAATCTGCGGTGCGACATAATTTGCGAGTCGCAAATTGATGTTGCTTTTTTTTGTTGGATCCCATTTTGCGAGTCGGAAATTGTAATGACTCGCAATTTCCGACTCAACATTTTTCCTTCCTACATCTGGCCCTATATTCCTAACAAAGAAAACCTAACCTCTACCCTAATGAGAGCTTGCTGTAATAAACCCTAATCTGCTAGTGCCATGTCCATCAGAAGCGCCCTCCAGCTGTTGTTACCTTGGAATGAGATCCCTAGATCAGACTCTGTGAAGACACAAAGACTGAGTTCTGCAGCAAGGTGACGTGCAGCATAGATGGTATCTGGAAGGAACTCCTCTAATGATCTTGTCCATGTGAGGTGTATTTATTTGGCTCATGTAGGATACCTGACTTAAACAATTATAAAAAAAATCCCTACCAAGTGCGCACAATGTTCTTGTCAAACATACGAGCGGAAGTGACATGATGACAACACCCATGTACATCACTGATAATGATGCCTTCTCAGAATGGCACTGATAACAAAAATCAAAACATTTCTCATAGAATGTAAGCAGCTGCAGAATTGCTAAAAGAAATAAATACATAGGATAAAACAGAGCATGCTAATTGGGTAAAAGGTTACTAGGTAAAAAGGGCAACAGGCCTGCAAGCCGATGGCTAAGCTGACTCCAGTGGATTTTGTGGAACTGCATTTTATCTGGAGTCCATCTTGGGCCTGCTAGGCCCTGTGATACTCAATGGGCCTGTTTGTTGAACAGCTCATGACTTAGGTGAACTGTGTTTATTGTTCTTTTCTGTTTGCTCAGAACACATTACGATGCAAGGCTTGCTTTTAATACAGCCCTCATGAAATATCATGCTGGCTGAAGCAATATATATTAAAAAAAATTACTATCTTGTGTATGTACTGCCCATGCCGGGTGGAAGATTCCCCCTTACAACATAAGGCATATAGGCCATGTTCTGCCATTTCCTTTACTGTATTTTACTTGACCTTTTGTACTGGGTTAGGAAAGATTAACTGTAATACCTTCTGCAATGTTTGAGAAATGGTCCTGTGTTAACATAGAGAATTCATGAAATGTATGAACACGCCTTGCGGTTTGCAGAAAGAAAAGATTATGTATTGGTTCCTTACTTCAGACTTTTTGGACATGGCTTCTCAAGCCAGTAGTCTGTGTGCACGTAAATAAAATATTTTTCTTTATACTCAAAAGGGCTGGTTTGTCTTTGGCTGTTGTTCCTTAATCTATAAGGTTTGGACAGATTCACCACACACCCCAATACCGTTAAATGGAAGCTAACTCACTAGCGAGGATGCAGGAGTCCAAATCTAAAAGTTCTCTAACAAAAAAGCCTACAATTGAGTTAAAATCTAAGCTATAAACATACAAAAGAGACATAATGTAAACCATGACAAGCAAGGCAGGCCAAACACTAGTCGAATTAATAAGGTAAGTTGGTATTTTGGAAAAAGGCAATGGTCGAATTTAACAATATGGCCCTCATTACAAGTCTGGCAGTCTTAAGACCACCATCTCATGGTGGTGGTCTGACCACCGCATTACAACCATGGTGGAGCCACCACAGTCCGGCTGCCGACACCGCCAGGTTGTCGCCAGACGACAGCCGCCGCGGTCTTGGTGGTTGTAATCCGCCCTGGGGAATACGACTCCCCAATCCACCAACCTTTTCATAGTAGTTGGACTGCAGTGGAAAGGCTGGCAGAATGGGGGTCCCTGGGGGACCCTGAACTGCCCATGCACTTGGCATGGGCAGTTCAGGGGCCCCCATAGGCAGCCCCGTTGTGCTTTCCACTGCTCGAATTATGGGCAGGAGAAAGTGCAACAGTTGCTGATGCACCTGAGGCACCCCTACATTGCTGCTGGCTCGATTATGAGCCAGCGTCAATGTTAAGGCCCTGTTCACCAAGGGCCGGCGGGCGAAAACACTATTTCCACCCACCAGTCCTGTTGTGAACTCTGCCGCCGCCAAACCCATAATGAGGGCCTATGTGTGGGCCTGTAGAAAATCTCTGAAGTCATCAAATAGGAGTGAGTCCAGGAAGGCCTCTACATCGGCAGATGTCAAATTGATCATCGGATTGGCAGAAGGGTCCATGGAGTGGAAGTGCGCAGAAGGCTCAGATGCAGGATCAAATGCGTAGGCAGCACCATACATTCTGCCATACGTCAAAGGAGCCAAGTAGCTCACAAGAGGTGGCTCATAAGTGGCCTCACACATTAACCTCAGTCTTATGGGGTATGACCGTGAATGAACCATCATCGGGAACATTAACAGGTCTTTGTCCACAGGAGGCACTGGATGGAGAGCAAGACACACTATCAGCGTGCATTCAAATAGGCACCAGATGCAATGAAACGCAGGCTGTATGCACCATAGAACTGGCTAAAATTACAATGACCAATCATGCTCTATTTCTTCCAGCAATGGAGTGCCAAAGTTCTGCATCATGTGGTCCAACACAGCTGGGCTGGTGGTAGATCCATCACTCTGCTTAACTGAGAAAGGACAACCACTGCGTATCAGGTATAACAGTAGCAGTATTTTGCCAATCAGAAACTCTGATCATTTGGAATCACATAACTTCCATTCGAAAGTGTACGAAATGCTGAATGAATCAAAGAGACGTGAGCACCCTTCAGAAAGTATGCCAAGTTCATGACCTTCGCATTGCAGAAACTGTGAAGGGACACCTGGTTGCAAATCATTGAATGACTAACAGTAGTCTCACATTCACTTCTGCTCAGAAAGACCTCTGCTTCATCTTTCATACATTTGAACTCGAAAGGCAACTCCTACTTTTCCATAATATAGCTGCTTGCTAGCCGCTCGTATCTGCCCACATCAAATTGTTTCGAACATTTTGTGAAATGAAAGGTGTAAATCAGCAGATATTTTGCCCCATACACTGACCATACTGTTGATGGTGTCTCTGCTACTGTGAAAGGCAGTTTTTCTAACTTTTCAGTGTTAAGTATGGTGTAACTTGCTTCCTGTTTAGCCATTGTCTGTGGCTCCCTGGTAAAATTAAAAGCAGCACACAATTCACTACTGTTTATGTATTTCCAAGGGATGCAGACAATTTTCAGAATCTCCAAACGTCCAACCCAACTGCATGATGGAACGCAGCCGACTTTGCCCATGGTGTAAAAGGGACATGGCATTCTGAATGATGTCAATCGCATGCCATTATTGACAAGAACTAAAGCATTTTCCATGTATTTTTTATCCATCTGTCTTAAACCTGCAGCCGCTCCCATTGGAGAAAGCTTCCAGATCCCATTTTATATGGCATACAGAAATCGTTTAGCAAGAAATCCTGCAAGTCTACTTCCTCTGATAGAGACTAAGATGCTCTTTTACTGCTGCTAAAGTGTGAGTATGCAACCATTGTTGGTATGTAGTAACTGTACCAGAGTATTGACCCAAGACATAGCGAGGGTCTGGCCGGCTAATCTTGGAACACCCCTGAGGAATTAACAAAACATGCCTGACATCCATTTGTGCTCAAAGGCCAAAATAACAACCTGCCGGGACTTGAAAGCGTGGTATTGTAGGTACCATTCTAGACTCAAGCATGCAGTTCTTCTTCTGTGACATTTAAATATTTTTGCCAATTGGTGAATTTTGTTTGTGTGGGGATACTGGGCACATTCATTTCTTTTATTTTTGCTAACCCTGAACATGATGTTTGTTTAACTGCGTCATTTAAAATTATAATTTGTATTGGAATAAGGTATGCTCTAAGCAAAGCCTCCCTACCCTGAATTCGCCAGTGTTGTGTTCCCATACACTCTTCACATCATTAGTGTTTCAACTGCAAGCTGGGAAACAAAGGAATCTGAATAGATTAATTTGGTGTCATTAACAAAATTTCCCGCATTTTAGAAGGTGGTAATTTAAAATAATATGACTCTGCATTTGTAGTGTCATGTCCAGAGAAATATGCTCATTTATCTACATATCTTTTGGGTCTCCCCACAGGTGGAATTGAACAATGTTCCCATTGTGTGTAATTAAATAGTGCTCTAGGTCTGTTAGCTTGGTGCAGAATGTAATGTCCCCAATAATGATAACAGATCATTTCCCCATAATTTTCTGCGTTCATATACACATGTTCACTTTCAAATACAGTATAATCCTGCAGCTCAGACAGCATAGAATCGACGGTTTAACGCACCCATCATCTGAATGACCAGGTGTAATTACTTCAGTCACTGAAATCTGGAATACTTAAGGAATTTGGGTAACCTCAGTAGGCCCATATATATCTAATGGTTCTTTATCTCAAACAAACCCCCAGGAATTGGTATTGCTGAAATATTCTAAAGGAGCAAGTCTCTTCGGACCTTATGTGAGGAGCGATATGGTGTTAAAACTTCATCCACTTGCCCACAGCAGAGGGTTTAGGAAGATAATTACCATTTATCAGGAGAAAGAAAACAAGCACAAAACCAATGCATAAAAGAAAGGATAGCAATGTCACTAGTATCCACAGATAATACCATATATATACCTCATAGTTATTTTTAAGCCATATGTACAACTTGACAAAGTTTCAATTGCAGATGTAGATGAAGTTGAAGAAAAGTCATCTTGGTCAATGAAGTAACCAGAAGCAGTCTGTGAAAACACAGGAGCCGGTGCACTGCTGGTGGATAGATCCACTTCACAAGGAGCCAGATAGCAGACGATGTTGTCAGTTTGGGTTGCATTGGAATAATAAACAGCCACCTCTGGGACATTATTTGCCGGTGAAGTGGTAACAGGAATTAGCAGAAACTCATTCTCTGCCCTCCCCATGCTTGAGGAGGCAATTGTAGCATTTTTGTACATGTTGGCATATTCAGAAGAATTGTGTATTCTTCAAAGTTGTATTTCCTGTTGGGTGGTGAGAGGGGACCAGGAACTACCCAAGGGACCTCGGGGTCTACTGGCAGGATCAGCCACATGGTGCAATTTGATGCTTTCAATGGAGACAAATCTGTTTCCTTTGGAATCTGGCTGTGGTGGTAGAATGACAGTTCTGGAGCGTTGAATTCCCAGGACTTTAACCGGTGCTCTGTAAGATGGGCTAAATTCCTTCTTCACAGCAATGATCTCACAAACCAGATCCCCAACTTTAGGAATCCAGCCTGTGGATGTTACTGGTAAATCTGTTATTCCTAAGGTGGCGGTACTGGTGGATGAATAGTCATCAGAAAATTGTTGAAGCTCCTGTAAGACAGTGAGACATTCATTTATGTTGAATGGTGTGTCTGCTGCCACCATACCATGGCCATCTAGATCTGGGACATAGATAGGTATCCCAAAGAGGACCACATTAGAAGCGCAAACCCCCAATGACCATCTTGGCAGATTATTCAGTGCTCTCTTGACTCCATATAAGTAAAGAAGCCAACTGTGGTCTGAACCTAATACTCTTGCTGTTAAGCACTGCTTTAGATGACAATAACTCCTCTCCACAAAACTATTACCTTCAAGGTACCCTTGACCCAAGGGTAGGTCGCTCCCCCTGCTGCTGCAGCTCCACCAGCCCAGGCTCCTGAGACCTCCTAGCAAGCCCAGCGAATTCACAGTAAGTACCCCCCCCCACCGCCCAGCCCCTCGCCCTGCCCCGCGCTACTCACCTCCTCTCCTGCTTCTCTTCTTCATCTCTGATCTTCCTCTGTGCTCTTCTGTATTCTTCATCTGTACTCTTCTTTCTTCCCTGCTCCCCGTCTTCTGTCTTCATCTGTGTTCTTCTCTTGTGTGCTTCTTTCTCTCTCCTCTGCACCGCGACCTGCGTGTGCTTTCTTCTTCCGTGTCCCTCTTCTTGGCTCTTCTCTCTGCTTCTCGTCGCTCCTCTTCTTCTTTACCTTCTTCTGTGATCTTCTCTCTTCTGCTCTTCTGCTCCTCTTCTTCTTTACCTTCTTCTGTGATCTTCTCTCTTCTGATCTTCCGCTCCTCTTCTTCTTTACCTTCTTCTGTGATCTTCTCTCTTCTGCTCTTCTCTCTTCTGCTCCTCTTCTTCTTTCACCTTCTTCTTGGATCTTCCCGCGTCTGCCCTCCTGCTCCTGACTCGTCTCTCTGACCTCCCTCACTCGCCACCCCCTCTGTAACGCCCCTATCTACCTATCTTTCTCCCTCACTCGCCACCTCCTCTGTAACCCCCCTATCTTCCTATCCTTTTACCCTTCTATCTCTCACCCTCACTCACCTCCACCTCTGTAACCCCCCTCCCCTATCTTCCTAACTTTCCTCCTAAACTTTCTTCCTAAACTCCCCGCCACCCTTAACCCCCCTCCCCCATCTTTTCTCCCCTCTACCTGTCCCCCCTCCCTCCGCTTTCCCGCCGCCACCTCCTGCACACCCCGCCCCCCCAGCTCCCATTCGTCGCCCCACTCCCGTCCCCCGCCCCCAGCTGACCCCTCCCCCCCTCCTCCCTCTTATGGCAGCCGCTGCGCGACCGCGCCGCTGGCGCGCCAAAGGCGCACCAAAGGCAAGCCCGTCAGCGCCCGTCCGTGCCTGACCCGCGCCCAGCGCCACGACCCCTGGCCCTCAGCACTCCCAAACCCCCCTGCTACGACCTCATCACCCTCCACGCCCTCAACCCAGGGCGTTCCAGCACCTGCTTCCAAGCCAACCCGAAACGTACCCACGGACCCTTCGCATGTCACACCTGCAAACTTACCTTCCACCACGAAACCACCACGACCACCAGCCCACGCGCCATCAACCACCTCAAATGCATCCTGATCAACGCACGATCCGTCCACAAGCACGCCATTGAACTCTGGGACCTCCTGGACTCCACCGCACCAGACGTCGCCTTCATCACTGAGACCTGGATGAACGCCTCCTCGGCCCCCGACATCGCCATAGCCATCCCCGAAGGCTACAAGATTTCCAGGAAAGACCGCACCAACCAAGTAGGAGGAGGAATCGCCATTGTCTTCAAAGACTCCATCAACGTCACCACTTCCACGAAGACACCCCCCTCGCCGCCGAACACCTGCACTTCCAGATCCGCACAGACCCCAGGACCACCCTCAGAGGATCCCTCATCTACCGTCAGCCCGGACCGCGTGCCCTCTTCAGCGACTCCATCACCGACTTCATCTCCCCGCACGCCCTCGCCTCGCCGGACTACATCCTCCTCGGCGACCTCAACTTCCATCTGGAACAGAACAACGACCCCAACACCACCGCCCTGCTCGACAACCTCACCAACCTCAGCCTCAAGCAACTGGTGAACACCCCCACCCACATCGCCGGACACACGCTCGACCCCATCTTCTCCGCCAGCAAACACGCATCCTTCAGCCACGCCTCCGCTCTACACTGGACCGACCACAGATGTGTCCACTTCACCTTCTGACGCGAGACTAGCCACCTCTGCACACAACCCATCCCACGTCGACAGTGGAACAAAATCCCCGAAGAACAGCTTCTCTCCACTCTCATCGACAACCAACCCACCTTCTCCGCCGACCCCAACGACGCAGCCCTCAGTCTCACAAACTGGATCACCAACTGCGCAGACAACCTCGCTCCCCTCAGACGCCCTCCAAGACAATCCAACACCAAAAAACCTCTCTGGTTCTCTGACACCCTTAAGGAATCAAAGGAAAATTGTCGCACCCTCGAGAAAGCCTGGCGTAAGGACCACACCGCAGACAACATGACTGCCCTCAAGAACGCTACCCGCGAACACCATCACATGATCCGCGCAGCCAAAAGGAATTTCTTCACAGACAGACTGGACAAAAACAGCCACAACAGCAGAGAACTCTTCAACATCGTAAAAGAGCTCTCCAACCCCAACGCCAACGCCATCACGCCCTCACAAGACCTTTGCAACTCCCTCGCCACCTTCTTCCATCGTAAGATTACCGACCTACACGACAGCTTCGGACACCAGACCCAGCCGACCCCCACAGAACCCACACCCCCAGCCATCACCCTCAACGCCTGGACCCACATCAACACAGAAGAGACCAAAGCCACCATGAACTCCATCCACTCCGGTGCCCCCTCGGACCCCTGCCCACACTTCATCTTCAATAAAGCCGACAACATCATCGCCCGCACCTCCAGACCATCATCAACACCTCGTTTTCATCTGCTACCTTCCCCGAGAGCTGGAAACACGCTGAAGTCAACGTCCTACTGAAGAAACCTACGGCTGACCCAAGCGACCTGAAGAACTTCCGCCCCATCTCGCCCCTCCCCTTCCCTGCCAAAGTCATAGAGAAGACCGTCAACAAGCAGCTTACCATCTTCCTTGAAGACAACAACCTTCTCGACCCCTCTCAGTCCGGATTCCGAGCCAACCACAGCACAGAAACTGCCCTCATCTCAGTCACAGACGACATCAGAACCCTGATGGACAACGGAGAAACAGTTGCCCTCATCCTCCTTGACTTCTCGGCTGCCTTCGACACCGTCTGTCACCGCACCCTAATAAACCACCTCCGCATCACCGGGATCCAAAGCCAGGCCCTGGACTGGATCGCCTCCTTCCTCTCCAACCGCTCCCAAAGAGTCTACCTTCCACCTTTTCGCTCAGACCCCACCAAGATCATTTGCGGCGTCCCACAAGGCTCCTCGCTCAGCCCGACACTCTTCAATGTCTACATGAGCCCCCTCACTGACATCGTACGCAAACACAGCATCATCATCACCTCCTACACCGACGACACTCAACTGATACTTTCCCTCACCAAGGACCCCACCAGCGCCAAGACCAACCTGCAAGATGGAATGAAGGACGTTGCAGATTGGATGAAACTCAGCCGTCTGAAACTGAACTCAGACAAAACGGAAGTCCTCATCCTCGGTAACACCCCGACCGCCTGGGATGACTCCTGGTGGCCCACGGCCCTGGGCACCGCACCAACCCCCTCAGACCACGCACGCAACCTCGGCTTCATCTTGGACCCTCTTCTCACCATGACCAAACAAGTCAACGCTGTATCATCCTCCTGCTTCCTCACCCTCCGCAAGCTCCGAAAGATCTTCCGCTGGATCCCCGCCGACACCAGAAATACCGTGACCCATGCCCTCGTCACGAGCCGCCTGGACTACGGCAACACCCTTTACGCTGGAACCACCGCTAAACTCCAGAAACGTCTGCAACGAATTCAAAACGCCTCCGCCCGCCTCATCCTCAACATACCCCGCAACAACTACATCTCTGCACACCTGAGACACCTGCACTGGCTTCCCGTCAGCAAAAGGATCACCTTCTGTCTCCTCACCCACGCACACAAAGCCCTCCACAACAAGGGACCAGAATACCTCAACCGTGGCCTCAGCTTCTACGCTCTCACCCGTCTTCTCCGCTCCACCAGCCTCGCTCTCGCCGCCGTCCCTCGCATCCGCCGCTCCACAGCGGGTGGGAGGTCCTTCTCCTACCTGGCGGCCAAGACTTGGAACACCCTCCCCACCATCCTCAGGACCACCCAGGACCACTCCGCATTCCGGAGACTTCTCAAGACCTGGCTCTTCGAGCAGCAGTAACCCCTTCCCCCTAGCGCCTTGAGACCCGCACGGGTGAGTAGCGCGCTTTATAAATGTTAATGATTTGATTTGATTTGAAGGTGGTAGGGGGAGGGTTAATGCAGGTCAACACCCAATGTCCTCATGGTGTCCCTGAATGCCCTAAGGCAAATGGAATGCTGCAACCGCATATGTGCAGATAAAGAACAGGAAGTCTTTAATAGCAGTTTGAGCATCAGCTGACCACTGTAGCCATACCCATAGAAATCTAGAACAAGAATCAACAGCAACTAAATGCATTTGTATGCACCATCAGCTTGTAAGGGACCTGTGACAGGGTCTGAGTCCAGAGGTGATACTGTGGTGTTTGATGCTTTTATTATTTTTTTAACAAAATTGTGTAATAGTCTTTCGTTCTACAATTCTTTCCTTCTTCTTTTCTCTCTCTTTTCTTTTCTTCTCTTTCTTCTCGTCTGGTCCTCACCCTCGTTCTCCTTCTTTCCCAGATGGTGACTAAGAAGATGCATGGAAGGAAAGAAGAATATACAGGTATTTAGAAGGTGAGTATTGCTACTGCTATCTTTTCCCCTTTTCTCTCTCTCTCTCTCTCTCGTCTTGTTTGTCCCTTACTTCCTGTCTTTTTATCTTCTCTTCCCTTGCTGGTGTTTCCTTTCTCTTTCTATCTCTGTTCTTGTGTTCTTCCTGGGTTCTTTCTTTCTTGGGTTCAGCAGTTTTTCTGATGTTTGTGCTCTTTCTCTGGTTGTCTCTCTTATTTGTACTTTTCTTTTCTCCTCTATGTTTTTTTTAAATTATTTCCTGCCTCTCAAGTCTGTCTGCTCGATATCTCCGACCCTTGGTGCCCGTGAGATAATGTAATGAACCACACTAAAACAAAAACACAAACCAAAATCAAACTGAGCAGCATTATGTAAAATAGCTTTATTGTGGATACGTTCCTATTGTTAAGATTCTGTTCCCCTCATCTTCCTCCCCTCGTCCCAGTTATTCCCGGTCCCGTCCTGCCTTAGGACCATACCTGCCTTGGCCACACTCTTCCCAGAGCGTGGCCGGGCTGCTCACTCCGTCTTGCCTCTTGCGCCTCCCTGCAGCACGTTGCCAAGGTTTGTCTATCTCCTCTGTTTTTTCCCTTCCTAAATGTCCTTCACCACTGTCTCCATGTGCTAATTGAAGCACCTGTTCTGTATATGCTTGGGGAATCACCAACTGCTGGCCCTTGTTGTTGGAGGTGGGACAAACCCTATACAATAACTCATTATTGAGTTTGAAAGTGGGGCCTACCGAACGATTGTCAGAAGACAAGGCTATCTGCCAGACATTCCTCAATGTGGGATCTTCTCTTTGCGACTGCCGGAATTGTTGACATTATGGTCTTCAGGAGCTCTTGCGGAGGCGGTATGGTTCTAGTCAGGTCTCTTTGAAATTAGAGCTTTTGATCTTACTTTTGGGATCTAGAGAGTCTCACTTTTGGGCTGTTTTTCTCTATGTCGGACGATACAAATGGAGTCTCACTCCACCAGGATTCAGCAAGAGTATTCCGATTTAGCGATTCTAAAAGCTCCAGGAAAGCTTCATAGTCAGTCCCCAAAATGAGATCTTCCCCCCTAATTCAGGAATTACACCTACTGTGATGCATTCTTCGTGTCCCATCCAATTGATGTGTTTGATAGCGACAAGATATATTTTCCTGTCTTCATGTACAGAGGTGATCAACACTTGGGGATTCATGACCCATTGGTCTGGTTGTACATACGCTTGTTCAATCACACTTTGACTACAACCTGAATCGATGAGGAGCTCGTTGGAAGGCACATGCCAATTCAATAGCAGTATTATTAGTGAGACCAGGATGTTGACGGATCCAATTTCTTGTGGAGGAAGGTAGTGCGCCCGGGTATTGTTCTAGTAAAACTGCGTCAATCATGTCTTCTTTGGAGGATTCTGTGGGATTTAACCATTTTCCGGCAGCATTATGTACCCTGTAATAGAGGGTGCAGTGATTCTCCTGATGGGCCCACTTCATCTGTCCAAACCTCAGACGGTAGCTCTCTTGGTCAAGACCTACCCGTTCAAGAATGGCTTTTTTTAATCTCCGTATACGGTGTAACACCCCTGGGATTTACCGCCTGATAGGCAACCTGTAGATTACCAGTGAGTAACGGCTCAATGTATTGCCCCCATCTATCCGCAGGCCAATTCGCCGAGCTAGCAACTCACTCAAAATTCAGAAAGAATGAGTCGGGATCCTCATTTTCTTGGTATTTTTGTAGGACACTACTGGGGACGTTAGGGTGTACCCTGCTGCTTGCTATAGTCTCTGTTAGTTTTCCAATGGCTGTTTCGTGCACTAACTGGTCATTAGCGATGATCGTCGCCTGACTTTTTAAGGCTGTTTGTAGTGCCTACCGTTCTTCCTTTGCCTCTTTTAACTGTTCCTCCCAAACTAGCTGCAGATGTCTCTGCCCTTCCGCTGATTGGGCGATCATGTCTGCCAATGTAGGTTTCTCCTTCATTGTCTGTACCTGTCAGTGACATAAGGTCCGCTATCCCACTTCTGATGCCACTGTGACAGGGTCCGAGTAATGGAGGCCCAGAGGCGATACTGTGGTGTAAGATGCTTTTATTTATTTTTTTGACAAAAGCTTAAAACAGTCTTTTGTTCTTCAATTCTTTTCTTCTTCTTTTCCCTTGGTTTTCTTTTCTTCTCTTTCCTCTCGTCTAGTCCTTACCCTCATTCTCCTTCTTTCTCAGATGGTGACTCAGGAGGCACATGGAAGGAAAGAAGAATATACAGGTATTTAGAAGGTGAGTATTGCTACTGCTATCTTTTCCCCTTTTCTCTCTCTCTCGTCTTGTCTGTACCTTACTTCCATCTTTGGATCTTCTCTTCCCTTGCTGGCATTACATTTCCCTTTCTGTCTGTTCTCATTTTTTTTCTGGGTTCTTTCTTTCTTGGGTTCAGTAGTTTTTCTGCTGTTTCTGCTCTTTCTCTGGTTGTCTCTCTTATTTGTACTTTTCTTTTCTCTTCTATTTTTAAAAAATTATTTTCTGCCTCTCAAGTCTGTCTGCTTGATATCTCCGACTCTTGGTGCCCATGAGATAATGTTATGAACCACACTAAAACAAAAACCCAAACCAAAATCAAACTGAACAATATTATATAAAATAGCTATATTGTGGATACGTTCCTAATGTTAAGATTCTGTCCCCCTCATCTTTTCCCCTCGCCCCAGTTATTCCCGGTCCTGTCCTGCCTTTGGACCGTACCTGCCTTGGCCACACTCTTCCCAGAGTGTGGCTGGGCTGCTCACTCTGCCTTGCCTCCTGAACGTCCCTGCAGCTCGTCGCCAGGGTTGGTCTGTCTCTACAGGATGCATCGTCTTTGTCCTGGCCTCTGCTCTGATCTGCCGCGTCAGCCTGTCATCGACGCCTCCTCCGGGAGAACAGCCTCTTCCCTCCGGTGAGGTCTTTCTGGGTTTATAATTCCTTCCCGCTTCCGCATTCGCCATCTTCGGATTGGATACCCCCGTATTCACTACTTCCACGTCAATGTGTCCCGGAATCGACGGTGCCCCGGGACACAGCAATGCAGCATCTCTGATACTCGGCTAATCACAGGACCACGATGGTTCAGGTACACATTGTTGTGGGTTATTTGACACTAAGAGGGATGTCTATGTTGGGCTTTTGATGTTGGAGCCCTTTATTTGCTGGCAAATGTCACAGCAAAGGACATATTGGTTGGTTTGTTTGTATAGACCTGGCGTTTCTGTAAAAGTAATATTGTGGTCGTCACACCAGCATGAGCAGATGCAACACCCTCATGCACTGCTTTGATGAGATCTAATCTCTGGTCTTGATTGGGGATCACTTGATCTCCCACCCCAGGAATTGTCACGTTATGTGCACTGATATGGTAAGAATATTTTGCAGAGTATGATTTAAGAAAAATCTGTCAGGTGGCAAGATGTTGGTAGGTGCGGAGTACTCCTGCATGTACTGAAGATATTCTTGTTTGAAGTTTTGGATAAAGAAGTAGTCAATATCAGTGGCAGTCAGGGAGGTTACCCAAAGAATACAACATGGATCTAATGCTTTAGAGTTAGGAATGCTTGCCTTGGTGACAGGCTCTAGTGCTGGCACCAGGGTGACAAGAATAATGTGCTTCCTTTGGGCAAGTGGCCTCTCCTTTATGATAACCACTTGTACGGCAGTCAGAATCTTTTCTGTGGGTGCAAAACGTTGTTTTGCCTTTGAGTATAAATGTGATTTGGATGCTATGGATACTGTGTCACCCTCATTAAAAGTGACATGGGTAACCCAATGGCACCAGAAATTATTCTGATGACCATATTGTTTGTTGTCACTTGTGTGTAAATATTTTGCTTCTAGGATGTCTAGCTGCAACCCTCAAAGGAAGCACATGTGTTCAACTGTCCAATGTCTACTTGAAAAATCTGGACATATTAAGTCATACAGTGGTTTAAAGCATGAAGCATAATCTGGAATGTATGTTCTGCCAAAGGTAAAGTAGTAACTGTAGTTTCTTAATTTTAGTTGGTGGATAAAGTTGAGTACACTTTTCTAATAAGTACATGGCCAGGCTCTTGCCTGTATTTGATAGCTCATATCCCAGGACCCATACACTGAGAAAAGCTATTTTAGCTTACTTAAACTTCAAATTGTAGCCCAAGGCGACAAATCCTAAAATGATCCAATTGACCCTGGCAAGATGACTGTTGAGATTGTCATCTGTGATATAGATATCATCCACATAGGGCAACGCCTCTGAATCAATATCATGCAATATTGTTGTTCTTCTAGCCCTGGGACAAACAACAAAAGCGTTTTATGAGCCAAATGTGAATACAGTCAGCTCCTGACTTTCATGAGCTAAGTTTTGGCAGAAAAAAAGTTGGAAATATCTGAGGTTGTTTTGTATTTCTTGCGCTCTATGTTGTTAATTTGTGAAGTGCAGTGTGCATTTTGTATCACAAATGCGTGTGTACAATTGTTTAAGTGTCTATTATCTAGGATTATCCAATATGAATGTTCTGGTCTTGCAATGGCGAATAACAGATTTTTCATTGCAGAGTAACAGGGCTTATTACTCCCTGGTACTTGAGTTGAGTGAGAATCTCCATCACCTGAGACTTTAGCCTCACATTTGACTGGACATTATGGGTTGAGGCTGGGGTGTAAACCTGTGGTTATTACATGATAGGGGTAATCTTTATCCCATCCTACATGGTACAGTGTGGGCATCTGCGCCAAAGTCCAGTCAAAGCATAGGCTTCCTTTACCCCATCTGGAACAAGATTTGCGAAAGAAGGCAAAATTACATCTTCCCCATGTGGGAGCTTGCGGACGTACTCGGGTGGCCAGTCTTTTTCTGCCAATATGGTATCACAATGAAGTTCCTCCCAAACAATTACACTAATAGTGTGCTCTATGTCTCTCTCAGTTTGAATATTTAAAGCATAAACCCTGTGGGGTGGGAAGACGTGCCTGTCTGCAGTCTCGACTATAAGAAAGCCATTAGTTGCAGTCACATCCAGATGATATTTCAGACACTGGTGACAAATTGTGACCTCTGCTGCACTGTCTAGCAGAGTCTCTGCCCACATGTTGTTCCTCAACAACGTCCTCAACATTGCAGGCATTTTTGCAGTTATAGCAGCCACCTTCTTTTTTTAAATTGGGGTTTCTGTTGGGGAGATTTGTCCTCTTTCTTGTCTGAGGAAAGCTGTGAGTCATTTTTCTGCTTCACAGGTTCTCTCACTTCATTTATCCAGCGTGTCCTGAAGGGAAAGAGAGGGACGTCTATCAGTATATCTGTCAGGAGTCTTTAAAGTTTCTCTATTTCTGAGATTCTATCTCCTTTCAGAGCTCTCCGGATGAAGAGAGTCTACTCTCTGACTTCTTCTGTCTTTATTTTGTTTGTGTTTATCCCAGCGTTTTTTAGAACCCTATTGTGCTTGTTTAGTACTGCCTTTGGGGTGGTACTCTGAATTTAAAAGGTTTTTGGCTTGACTTCCAAACTATCCTGTCCTACATTAGTATAGGCTTCAGAGATAACTTTCACTAGTTGGCGCTCCTGTTCCAACTGTGGAATATCCTGGAGCTGCTGGCATAGAGCCAATGCTCCTGCTTCCTCTTTAATGTTACTGAGCATTATTGAGGAGACTCTGTCGAAGTTGTGCATCAGTTTTATCCCCAAATCCAAAGCTGTAGCAGCCCTGTGTTCATTTTGAATTTGTTTTAATACTTCTGATAAGCTGGCAAGTGTTGGGGTACTATGCGTGGTAGTGTAAATTGCAGCAAAGACTGTATCCCATGTGGTGCAGTCGTCCACTGAGGGAACCATTGGGAATGGCAAGCACATTGTGAGAATTCTATATTTATCTTGGGCCCCATATGGGGTAACACAGCTTCCAGCTGGTTCGTTTTTTATGCTATAACAGAATTTCATCACGTTCCGTGGGCGCCTTGCCTATGATACAATGCACTGTTTGTGGGTTAATCCCAGTAATTGCCAATTGGAGTCCAGTTGGTGCCACCACATTAAGAACTGAAGGAGTCACCTGTGTAGTGCTACTAGCTCACTATAAATATTCAGCAGATCAATTATCCACATGTTTTGTACACCAGGATGTGGTGTGTACATGGCAAACATGGGCCAGATTGGTCCATCATTAACTAAGGGAGCTAGTTTCATGGGTTATATTAAATGTGGTAGGGTGCCATTGAACTAGTGTTGATGTTCTTGATAAGAAATCAGTATTTCAAGATACTGGTATGCTTGATACCGTTGTGATATGTTAGCTATTTAATGTGTGAAATTCAGGAAAGGTAACCCAGGAATAGAATGTTTCTGTTTGGTATGTTTTGTGAACTTCCACTATAAATGTGACATTCCTGCCTCATCTCTTAAGCCATGGGCTATTAGGTGTTGTGTTAATGCGTGTCTGACATTTTCTGGAATGCCTATGGCATTAGCCATGTTGAATAAGGGGTACAGAGAAGGAACACCGTATGGGGAAAATCCTTTTTAATGTTCAAGTTTGAGCAACCTGCAGCCCAGATTGGTGCTCCCTATTCAGCTGAGGAGGATTACCCATGAGACCACGGATGTCTCCGTATAATGGTACTTAGGGTACCTGCTGTGTGTGAGACAGAGATACTCAGAATATCTGTGAATTAGCGACAAAGCACTATCGTTGGTGGTGCTGGTTTAGGGGTGACAGCACTTCTGTTTGTAGGCGACTGAGTCACTCCTACAACAAGTAACAAATGTCGGTCCAACCCTCGTGGCTCACAAGCAGTACCTCACCAAACTTAGACAGTAAAGGTGATTTCTGGCAGCCTTACGCATGGACTCTAGATGGGACTTCTCAGGAAAGTTGTGGTGGAAAGGAAGTTACCCTTTTCTCTTGTCAGCAATGTCTCATACACACTTAAACAAATAAAGCAGATGCAGGAGAGTTTTCAATATATTTATTGAAAAGATTGCATTCTACAGCAAAAATGCATAAATTGCAATGATTAGGATAATGAGTAACTATAAAAGCAAAATCATGAAGATTAGAGTTGTGAATAAGAAAACCCCCACCATATTGCAATAAACATAAGATATGAAATTCCTAACAAAGAAAACCTAATCTGTACCCTAACAAGAGCTAATTGTAATAAACCCTAATCTGCCAGTACCGTGTCCATAAGAAGCACCTCCCAGCCCTCATTTCCTTGGAATGAGGTCTCTAGATCAGACTCCGTGAAGACAGAAAGGTGGAGTTCTGCAGCAAGGTGATGTGAGGATAGATGGCATCTAGAAGGAACCATTCCAATGACCTTGTTCATGTGAGGTGTATTTATATGGCTCATGTAGGATCCCTGACACAGGTATGTATCTAAACAACTGGTAATGTAGCAGACTTGTGTTGGCAATTATATATACAATCCCTAAAAAGTGTGCACAATGTTCCTGTCAAATGTAAGAGTGCATCATTGATAATGACACCTTATCAGAATGGCACTAATAGGAAGAAGCAAAACATTTCTTACAAAAAGGAAGGAGCTGCAGAAGTACTAAAACAATAATGAAATAAATAAGATAAAACAGAGCATGCTGAGCGGGTAAAATGTTACTAGGTGAAAAGGGCAACAGATGTGCAAGCTCACTGCTAAGCTGACTCCTGTGCCCTGTGGGCAACTAACATGGATTCACCACAAAAGGAAGTCCACTCTTTCTTAGAATTCAGACAGCAGGGCAGTCCTTCATCTGATTTTTTACAGGCCCAGGAGTGTTTTGAAGAGAGGTCTGTGGAATCCACTTGTATGCCCAGTACCAGGCTGTGGGTGGAGGGCAAGTGTTTGTCTATGACCTAAACAAGTTTTAGGCAGCATCAGCTGCTAGTAGGTTTGAACTAACCTGACTAGGGAGTAAAAAGTGAATCAGGCCCTTGTGTGAGCTATATCTGCCAATGGCAGGTTAGACATCCATTGAAACTCAGGAAGGAGCTGGGGACAGCTCCCAGGCCATTCTGCCCAAGGAATAAAAACACCCCCCACCTCCACAACCATACCACTTGGTGCATTGCCTGAGAGCAATCCGCATCTCAGTACATGAGAGCCATCAGCAATCATGTGACACTGCACACTTATATAAAGACTTTTTGTTTTCAGGCAGGAACAAGAGAACTTTCTAAAAGTGCCTTTTTCCGTAATAGTAATATACAAATCGACTTTACCATTAAATTGGATTGTTTATTACTATTAAAATTAGTTCTTCATTCATTTTTCTAGCAGCTCCCAAAGTGAAATTAAGCATTATAAGTTCTTATAATGCAAAGAAGACCCCCCCAGTATCCCACATTGTACAAAGTTCAGTAGTGGAGTCCAAAGGATTCCATGATTCTTTATTACATGCTTCAAACCAGTTCCAAAGTATATCTTGGAGTCACAATCCAAGTATTTTCAGAAGCACATTGAACATGTGTTTTGTCATTATGGCAAACAGGCCTTCGACTTTGTCGGAACGAATTCCACTAATAGTAGTCCATCTGCTAGTTCTATTACGAGGGGCAACCATCCAGGCCCAAATTGAGATTATATAATATAAAAGTGATCCTCAGGTACACAACACCATGGAAGGATAGTACTCCAGTGAGAATCCATGAGGAAGGACAGAATCTTAAGTTCATTGTTGGAGGCCCTCTGGTTCAAGTGTTTGGTTGCCCCTTTTTCTCCCTTGAGCACAATTTGGTACTGGTATATTTTTGTATTTCTCTAAGTACTCACAGGGTTGCTCCTATTAGTACCGATTTACCTGTTTGGTTAGATTCTTATAATGTAACCAAGGGTTTTCATTTGGGAAAGCCATCCGTGCCACAATGAAAAACAACTTTGTCAGTTTTTCTCTGCCAGGACATGTGAAATATTAATTTCTACATGTCCTATTTTAACTAAACCCTATCTTAGGTGTGACTTATAGATAATAAAAAGGATGATTTAGGCCTGTTGAGTGGTTTTGGCAAGTTGAATTTGCAGTTTAAAAACTGCACAGAAAGGCTGAGGTGATAGTGAAGGAGACATACTTTACAGGGCTACTACAGTAGGTGGCACAATGGGTTCTGCAGCCCACTAGCAGCATTTAACTTACCGACCCTGAGGTCAGGTGGTACCATAAACTAGGGGCCTATAAGTAAATTAAATGTGTTGATGAGGTGTATGCTGATTTAACCATGTTTATAAAGGAAACCACACATTTTACCTCTGGTTGGCAGAGGTAAAATGGACACAGTTTTGTGGCCAACAAAAACGGGTTATGCAATAGAAGGCAACAATCTAGGTGAATACCATGCGAAAGATGGTCATTTTCAACATGTTGTCTTTCTGATTTAGTAACTGTATTGGTACTCATTTTGAGCTCCGACTTAAATTACTGAAACCCCTAACTGAGCCCAAGAACATTTTGACCTTATTACTTGAATACTTCAATTTTGTTCACTAAGAACATTAAAATTAGTGAAAGACAACATATTTTAGATTAAGATGGGTCTAACAATACATGGATCATGAAAAACCCACCTTCATTTTCTAATAATCTGAACAAAATTGTTCTTCCAAATTCAAGTAATTCTAAGCTCTCTAAAAAACTCTATAACCATCTCTGAATGACAATATCAATTTTATTATTGATCCACCTCAAGTATTAAGATGTATCCAGAGAGCTTCTAATGCTTAAAAGGCTATTAAACATTTTGCAAGATGGCGTTTCAAATCTAATTTGAAACTTTTATGGGACAAATACTTTAATGTTTTATGGGGTTTTATCATTTAAAAAAATATATATATGTTTGTCTGTGCTGCCAACTGCTCAAAATGTTATTGCTTTTCCTTGATATTTCTCCATATCATTTTCCTTTAATGGAAATTTGAAATGTATTGATACAAATGTTTACTATTCATATAATTATAAATTCCTCATAATGTTTTCCCACATTTGATTTCTATTTCCTTACTTCAGACATTTTTATATCACATTCATTCCTTTTTAAGATAACAATTTCTTTAGTTACACTTCTCACCATTTCTTTAATTTTTTATACTTTCCACTTTTATTAACATTTTAAAGATTACCTTTTTACTTCATTGGCATGTTGGTTTCTTTTAATGTTTATTTTGGTACAATTCTTCCTACATGATGTTATTTATTAATATGTCTTTTTTGTGTAAGTACTTTTTATAATGACATACTAAGTTGTATTGTAATGTCATGCTATATATATTCAAAAGTAATAAAGATTTGATATTTAAATATAAAACATCAAATAGAAGTTGCAAAACAAGGTTTGTTGATATTAAACTGGCTCATTTAAAACTGTGTGTAATTCAAACATTTTGTTGACATAAATATGCAAAGTAAGCCCTGGGAAATTTCATTTACACTGTTGTAATCTCCCATAAATTCTAGAATTTTGTGCAATGTTTGTTACATAAAATGCCTGCAATTGCTCCATGGCGTGCAATTGAGCTTAAGTTCAGTTAAAAATCCTATGGCAGAAGCACAGAAACAATGAGAGCAATAGTTCTTTGTGTCATCTGTGATTTATTTTGTGATGTTGTTTATTGCAAAAAGTGTTCAGCTTCACAAAATAAATGTAAGGACTAATTTCTTACAAAATACGAGAAAAATTTTGAATCCGCATTTTACACAATTTTGTGTAATGTTTATCAGGAAATTTGTGTAATTTCAACAAAGGGAACTATGCAAATTTTGCATAGGCCTGATATAACACTCCAGTCTACTATTGACCACTTCTAAAATACAGAGTTTTGCGAGTATCTAATGGGGTGATTAAGGGCATTGATGAGATGAGCAAACCATCACAAATTGGTGTTTAAACTCCCTGTTAAGTTCATTATTCTGTGCCTCATTTGGGAGGGAGGCTGCTCATTGACTACCAGTGTAGCCTCATCCTGCTCCTTTGTTAGCTAATAAAAACACTGTGACGAATCTGCTACAGTGTCTTTGTCTTTCATGGATCGGGACGACTGCCCTATTTAGAGCAGTCACATCATTCCAATACATATCTTCCCTTTCAATTGGGAGGGTTAATAGACATAAAAATCCTACTACCCAACCACAGATGAATAATGTATATTGTGTTATGGCATATGCCTAACAATACACAAACCTCTCATCCCTCTGATAGCTGCCTAGGGTGCTGAATATGTACTAACAGGATGGCCATAGTGAGGAGGATCCTATGAAGTATGCCACAGCTAGTGGGTGAGAGTAACCACCCTTCTAAAGAAATTTTAACTTGATATTGTTTTCTGGTGCTGACTTTTACATGATTTTCTTGAACATGAAATATAGACATTTATTCTTGGTAGGTCTTGTTGCCTTGTAGTCTGCACATTTGGTTCCAGGGATGTACAAACAGAACACAATACCCTTGTTTTATTTTTCTGTGCTCTTTGGAGACAACTTTCTTACTCTAGACAAATTAAAGAAGCTCTTATGCACATCTGCCATAGTACAATATGGGTAGTGTTTTATTATATAAACAGCATCCATGCTAAGCTCGATGAGAGGAGCTCTTAATGCTGAGATTATAATGGAACCGCTGTGTGTTGTGCCTGAGATGCAGCCCTGCTGACTCCAACCTACATCCTGAGAAGGAAGACAGGCTGCACACATAGATGAGTGCAGTTGTGAATGCACTGAGACTGGCTTCTTGACACATAATACCATCCCAAAAGTTCTTGCAGAGTGTAAGCCCACTATGCTCTCTTTAATTTATAGGTATTACTGGGAAATAGGAGAAACATTAGTAACAATTAATCTGGTTGAATTGTTTGTATATTTTCACCATTTTAATAATGCTTTTTACAACATTGTGTCTCATCTGCTTGATAATCACGGCACATGCTTTAATTAGAAGAATAGATCTCTTCAGTAAATGTTTAAAAATGCATTTTCGTATCTTTTCTTGTTGCTATCCTGGGTATGCAAAAGTAACAAATGAAAGGCTTACACCTGTTTCCACAAATTCTTTGGGAATCAGAATGGTCATGTTCAAGGTTACCAATAACATCTATTAACCTGGAAGGTTTGGGGTTTAGATGTGGTAATGTGAGCTAGCCAAAACAAACCAACATTTACAGATTACTTATATAGACTAAGGGCCTGATTTAGAATTTGGCCGAGGGGTTACTCCATTACAACGGTGACGGATATCCCATCCACCGAAATTTAAATCACATAGGCAATGATGGGATTTAGATTTCGGCAGACAGGATATCTGTCACCGTTATGATGGAGTAAGACCCCCGCTGAAATCTAAATCAGGCCCTTAGGCTCTATATTGTGAAGTTGTTGTTGACATAATACACAGTCCTACTGAACACGTAGGAACTGGATAACAAAGCTTGGGGACAGACACCAGTCATCTCTCACATCAGAGCGCTTATCAATAACTTTCATGTTCAGGTACCTGTTACATTTTCTATTGTTAAATATTAGTTTGGAGGTACAATGCTATCCTGAAAAGAAATTTACCTCCCAATCAATTTATAAATAATATTTCCCTGTCTGGATTTGCCATGACAAGTATGGGGTCTGAGGCTGGGAAAACAAACAATGATCCCACGAGCAATGACATAACTACCTGCAGTTCAGGGATATTGTTGTTGTTTTCTTTTTTTTTTAAACAAACCCATGTTCTGTGAGTTTATTTGTGGGAAAAAAACAATAATGATGATGCCAAAAAAAATTCACATCACTTTGGTATTTATTTCAGACGAACACCTGCCAGCAAAGTTGGCAGGATGACTTTTGTCAAAATAGAGTGTTGATGTGGCAGTCAACTACAAATAAGTTAAGAGTCCTGCTAAAGGGTGGGTGGAGCCAAGGTTTCCACTGACATAATCTTGGTGAACTACTCTCTGGGGTCTAATTGACACCTTAAATCTAGAGCATCTTAATTGGTTATATTAGATGGTGGCAAACACTAAATGGATTGATAATCTGGCAAACAGATTTTGCTCTAATGGACAAAATGCTGAACCATGAGGTAACTATTTGTGAGAGTGAAATAGTTATTTGTATATTATGGTGTTGTTTACCACCATTCAAACGGATCACGTTTTCCCTTTTCGAGTGCACCACAATACAGATTAAAATGAACTGGCTACCCATCGGTTCATTATTTATACGATTTTATAAGTGAGGATAGCATGATCAGGAATGCTACATCTTGGGACCTCAATTCTCAGTTTTACGATTGTTGCAGCCGATCGGATCCAACTAATTTCCAGATGTGTTTAGTGACCCGTACCTCAAAAGAGTCAAGCCTCCTTATCCTAAAATATGTTATTAAGGCTTATGCTAGGACACAATGATTTACTAGTAGAAAACGAGTATACTCAGTGTATGAGTCTCCAGATGTGGCTTGCGATTCCAGTGTTGAACAGTGTTGAATAGTTTCGTTGCTATACAGAACCACAGACATAGAAAGTATAAATTATAATGTGGAACATATAACGTATAAAGTATAAAATAACTTTATAATATGACTGTGAAGTATACTGTGAAGTATAATATGACGGCATCACAATACCTTCTTATCTCAGAGGGAACGGGGTTGAGTTAATGTAAATCCTGTTTTTATGGAACATGTAATCAACTATTTCTTTCAAGCTGTGAAGAGGAGGAAGAAGCAGGCGACATATGAATCACAGCAATGGGTCGAGATTATGTAGATTGTACCTGTGCTAGAGTAATTTTGCACCAACATTTTCAGATCACATAGACTGCATTTAAACCAGTACAAGTTGTATCAACATTTCCTACATATGACAGTTCCAAAATGGCATTTGAATTTAGTGACAACAACAGAAGAGGGTACAGTTTGCAGTGAGGAGTAAATCCACAGATTGCTGCAAAACTGTACTTGCATCAGTGTTTCTAGTCTGGAAATGCTGGTGCGAAATTGCACAAAGCAATCCTTGTAATTCAGCTCACCTGGTTAAAACTGCACATTGCGAATTCAAGCTTCTAAATGTGTGTTCCCAATGCCCATTTCCATAAAGCATGCCACACCACGGTAAAATGCTGCTAAGGTGTAGCCATATACCTAAACAAATGTGAAAATAGCAATCCAAAACTTTGCATTAAAATGTTAGGAATATGTCCTGCTTCTTTTTTACTTTTAGACAATTTAGAGATCCAAAGAAGCCATCTTGCAATCTGCATAGCATTCTTTTTTTTTTTTTCTAAAGGAAAAGGTTAAGCTTTCTCTCTCGATGTACTCATTTGTTCTTACGTTTGAAGATTTCAACTGCTGCGACCCTAGAACTGTTCACTGTAATTATATGCTGCCAGCATCCTTTCCCTTAAATAGAGTATTATGGAACTCGGTGTGCAATACAGAACATAATTATGAAGCTGATGCTGTGCCTTTTATCTCATAAGAGGCACATTTATGTTCAGCTTGAACACCCACTGCCCTGAAATAATACAGAGAAAAACACTATCACTGGATGATAAGACAGATAAAAGCTTCCGACAATCGTTAGAAAACTGCCCTTGATCTCTACTGTCATGTAACTATTAATTTGTTATTAGGAGTGCTCTTCCCCTTCCAGACATCATGTGTTCCTGTACACTAACTGCACGTATTAACATGTCACTTTTCTAAAGATAACAGTGCCCACGGCACCAGAACTATCAATTGGAGGAACAAATTGTGCTTTTCTCTGTTTGACATCATGGGAAAAAATGTTTCCTGAAAATTACTCCTTCATATCGGAAGAGTTTACAAAAAAAAACTCAAAATTCATCGAAATCTTTGTCAGAATGTCGAAGTCAGGCTTATCGATCTGCACAAATACCGACATCCCAAAATCAGGTTCCAATATATAGTCAACATAAGCATATACGGAGAAGTATGGATGTAACTTTTTTAACTCCACGTCTATTTACCATTATATTGGGAATTAATTACGAGTTGCCTGAAGCGGTATTCCAAGACGAATACCGCTCCAGTCCTGGTGTCTCCAGACCATGAAATATCGGTCCTGAAAACTGAAGTGCCTATAATTCCAGATCTGCAGGCAACAGGCTTGGGCTTTTCATCACAGCTGCGCTGCGAGGGCTACAGGCAACTACTACACACAGACCATGGCCACTTCCTGACATCTTCATGCAAGGAGCAGAAAATACCCTTCCAGTGGAGATTAAACCCTCAGTGCCTCCCGTCGCCTCCATCTGTACTCCGTGATCCATGGCTCTGAAAAAAACACATTTACGGCCTGAATCAAGCGTGTGTGCTGATTTGGGTCCATTATTTCTCCTAGTAGGTGGAGAAATATACAGAATTTGACCCGATATACCCAAGCCTATGCATTCCCAGTCTCAGTGCATTGATGCCATTCGGAATCAGAGATTGTAGTACTCAGGTATCCCCTCTCCTCCATCCCGAGAAGTCTGTCATAGGCCCATAGTTGTAGTCAATATTGTGGCGTCAATATAACAGCAGGTTGATATTTAAGCTTCAGTATTATGATAGAATACCTATACCACATCGGTTGTAGTAACAAACTCACCAGAGGCTTGTCATTATCAAAGGAATTAACATGAGCCCCGTCCCCTTTCTTTAGTCACCCTTAATAAGATAAACTCAACTAAATTAGAAGACGATATCTTCAGTGACCTCTCTAATGTTTTTTTTCTTATTTTTATTAACATTGCCAGGGACAGTAGAGCCTGTTGGCTGCCATGGTTCCAGGTTATTGGACATGACGTTCACCAGTCCATTGCACTAGGAAAGTAAATTTATTACACGTAAAATGTGCTAAAATTCATGTTATCCCTGGGAATGAGCATAACAGTCACAAAGAGCAGACAGCCTGGTCCATGAGGTGACCTGGTAGCAATAGCAGGTTACACCTGCACCAGCAGTAGAGTGTAGTAGAGTGTAGGTTGGATCCACACCATGACTGAGTTTACAGCAACACCACCAACATTTGGCTACCGCCTGCACACTGCTGTCACCTGAGGCCAGGTAACTGCTATGCTAGTATGGTAACACCTGCTCCGTGCAGAATTGTGCCAATAGTGCTAGAGGGACAGCGATTTTTTCTCTTGTCCACTTTCGATGCAAGGATGCATGTCCCACTAAAAAAACGCAGTGCAAACAAGCGAAAGCATAGACCACTGGATGTTCATGTTCTATGTTGCTCTTGCGAATGATGCATTTACAGTACGTTTTTGCCTCAAATGGCGTGCAAGTAGGCAAAGTGGCATAACAGCATAATTTTGGGAACTTAGCTTAACAAGAGAAAGGTGAAACTTTCCGAAATTATACTGATGATGCCAGTCTAATGTAATTTTGGACTGTGTCTAGACGTGCTGCAGAGAAATGGATGCTGAGGTCTGGCAGCTGGTTGGGTTTGAGAAAGAGACCTCAGGAAGGAACAACATGCATTTGTGCACAAGACCACAGGAAAAAGGGGGGTCGGGGTGATGCTCAATGTGGCACCAAAGCAAGGTGTAAAATAAGTATCACAGCACTGAAAGAAGCTAGCTTGTGAACCGAAGTTGGGGTTTGGAATGGGGGCCCATGGCAGGATCAAGCAGCTTGATAGAAAGTGTGCGCTACTAAGCCTCATGGAGGATTAGAGGACAACTAGTAGAATAGAACAGGGGGCGAGCAGATAGAAGTACAATTAGAAAAAGGGGCAGATGTAATGGAAAACAAGGAACTGCAGGAGCTATTCTATGGGAGAGGAGCCAGTGGAACTGTAGCTATGCCAAAGACTGAGCAAGGGAGACTTGAGAACTCACTAATTACAGAAGGAAAGATACCACAGGAATATGGGAGTCTCTGGAAACGGTGTTTTGTGAATTTCTCCCCTTATTGCTGTATTTTTTGTCTAGTGTAATGAAATGTTGAAAGTGACAGATATTGCTTAAACATTTGGTCGTCCTGGGTTTCCAAAGGAATGCAAAGACAGTAAACGTTGATGAAAACTACAGTAACATTTAGAAAGCAAAGAGTAAAGTTTGGAGAAGCTGAGGTGAGAATAATGGAGGAACAAGTGATAGAACACCAACCACAGCTGTTTCATGCTAAAGTGCCTAAGACTCTTTAATCTTTATGAAGTAAGGTCCGGGAAGTCATTTCACATTTGAATGCAGAGAAATTAGCTCAACAAGAATATTTGGTACAAATGTAGTCTAAGGCTCTCAATAGAATTTTCTCCCTTGATCTGACCCTGTAAGAAATTGTATTGTTCGTTGACTGGGGATTGAGCCCAGGTCAAGCAGCAACCACAATCCTTGTCAGGGTAAGGCACAATCAAACCTCAAATTAACTCCTTGGTAGCATGGCACTGAGCAGTCAGACTTAAGTTGGAGGCAATGTGTAAAGTATTCGTGCAACACTACAAACAGTAAAATAGTAAAAACACCACACAAAAAGGATTTCACACCAGTCTAGAAACAGAGATCTTAATTTAATAAATGAAACAAGACCAAAATGATAAAAATCCAATTATTAGAACCACAGATATTGAAATTTAAAGTATTTAAACTGTGGATCTCTGGTGAGACCGTCATGCAAAGGCTGATGGAAAAGGGACTCATAATCCCCAGGGCAGCGCTGCTTTAGAGTTTCATGCAAGACCATTAGGGGAGTACACTTAAAGAAGTGATCAAAAAGGCTGCTGTTCCCATTTTAGCTCAAATAGGAATATTTTTTCTACACTACAGAAGGAATCCTTGAAGGAAACCTTGAAGGGGAATTATAGAAATCCAGGAATGAAAGTAAAACTTTAATCAGGGAACTGTATTTGCTTGGTTTGGAGTACATCTGATTAGTAGCTTTCAATAATGTAGCTTTGCAATGATGTGGCAGCGGGCTCGAAAGGGATAAAAGATAGAGATAGCTTGACCAATAATAATGTGTGTGGACACTCCTCAAACCCACGTTTGCAGCCCTCAGTGGACAAAACATCTTTTAGCTCCTGTTGTCCACTCTGAGTACGCAAAGTTTGGTCTGCAAACCCATTACAGCAGGATACACAAAAGACACAGCCAGGCTACAGGCAAGGCTCTAGGGACAGCATGTGCCACCCAAGCTTGAAGTCTTTGGCAGGTTAGCAAACCGTTAGCAAATTAACCCTTTTTAACCCTCCAGAGCTGTGCCCATAGTTGATGGATTTGCATAAAATTCCACATACTAAAGATAAGATAAGCATTTTAAGGTCCTGTCAGATTTCATACCAGTCCACGATACAGCACCAAACATATAGCAAAGAAAATAATTTTAGAATTGTTGGATTTGCATGAAGCTCAAAATTTCAAGAGTAAGATGAACATAAGGACTGTATCACATTTTGTGCAGATCTGTGTAAAAAGCCCCAGGGTTACTACCATATGAAAGATGTTTTCACCCCCCCTTAAATGTTTCCCCATTTGAGTGATCTATACAAAACTGGACATAACAAGAAATTCAAACATGCTAGAGGTATGCCAAATTATACGCTGATCAATGAAGGCTGAATGGCAGGTGTCTCAGGGATTGTCCACCTGTGAAGGGTTGGGGACAGGACCTTCAACCAGCTCCTAGTTCCCCTGGCTAAAAGCCATGCAGAGCTCAGGTTTATTAACAGTGGAAGTCTGTGTACCCATCTTTTGTGTGTGGTATACAATAAACATTGTCTGGAAAAAAGTACATTTGAGTTATTTGTGGCTTTATTATGTTTTCTTGTTCTTAGTTCACCCAATGGTATTCTCTTTGCCTGGACCATTTTTGTTTATCCCTCACACCTCCTTTTTATCTTCTTCTCTACAGTGTGTTACATTGTATGTGCTGATACTCTTCTGCATACTGAGTACATTAACCTTGCTCTGCAGCTGTATGAACTTGCCAGCATTCTCCTGTAGGTTTCTTTAGTCATAACATTCATCCAGCTCATTTCCATTCACACACCTTACTACTATCAACTCCTTTCTCCAGGCTGTCCAAGTACCAGGAGGGATCCACATGCTCCTTAGCTCATTCCTCTGACCTAGTCCCAGACTGGAGTACTGCATGCAATTGAGTGTAGGGCAGTATGTGCGTACTGCTAAACACTATCCTGCTCTCCTTGATCATCCACTTAGGCAATACAAACATTGTGGTGATGAATGACAGTTTGAAGCATTTCTGCTTAATGAGACATACCTACTTGAGAAATTGTATTCCTTCACTGAGACCCCACCTGTTGTAGTTTCTTTCTATCAACACAGTTTTCCCTAAAGGAGAACACAGTGTTCATGTTTCAAACCACGCTCATGATCCGGTGTCTCTTCAAGGTTGGAATTTTGGGGAATCACATTGAAATCCAGAAGCTTGTCTCCTCACAACCATGCATTTCCTACTCAGGCAGATATACTGTATTAGGTGCTCTTACAAGTGGTCATCTTCTTTGAGAGACAATGCACTTAATAAAAATCAAATCAGTAGCAAACAGCACAACACCATAATTGGCCAAAACAGCAAACCCAGTTATTCACCACCACATCACAAGTAGCCAGGGCACAACCATCCTGAATCACCAAAAAACCACAAACTTCTCATCTGATAAAAATATGGGGTTTGTGCCCCCCCCCTGCCCATTCTGAACCCATTCAAATAAGACCAACTTCCCACTATTGATTTTTGTATACTATGTTGCACTGTTACCTCACTATGATGCATAGTACCCCAGTGCACTCTGTCTAGGTTTGTGCTCAATAGATACCAGTACATACAATGTAATCCCAATGTATCCACAAGAGAAACTGCCACAGTAAAGGGTCCTTTGCTTGACTCTTTTTTTCTGTGTTGGGGTTGACATCACTCTCGAATGGCCCTCAGGCTTAGAAGTGTTGGGGTATACCATCCTGGAGTAGAATTTCAACATCATGGTTAATTGGAAAGGACATAAAACATTGCCAACTACATACAGTATATGTAGGTATCTCAAGGGTGAAATGTTTTCTACAGTGGTATCTCTAAGTCCGACAAGAGAGAAATGCTTCTTACAGAAGCATCTCCATGTTCATGTGTCTCTCTGCTTCAGTCTATTTACCCAGGGACCACACGTTTGTATAAAACTGAGTTACTGGTTGAGGGGGCTGCAAATCCTACTCAAGCAGATAACATAACCCACCATCCTAGTCGCCCGATCAAACCAGCCAAAACCTGAAGATCCTCCAAATAAGCCAGCTGGTGCACTCCAGCACTCAGGACACTGAATCGCATCTGCAAACAACTGGAGAGAATATGGTGCACCAGCGGAGACACCACAGACCGAACCACCTTCAAATCAGCCCTCAATAAATACCACCAGTGACTCAAAGACACAGAAAAAGACACTGCCCATCGGCCACTGAGAGCATGATCCCTGCCTCACAGGAACTCTGTGATGCTCTAATGAACCACTTCCATAACAAGATATCCACCATCCACATGAACTTTGAGCCACAATTCAACGATCTCCTCAGCCTCCTCAATCCAATGTATGCTTCCCCCAAATAGCCACTCACCAGATCACCACAAAGAACGCAGCCATCATGAACTCCATCTAATCGGAAGCACCCACGGGTCCCTGCCCCCAACACTTTTTCAACCTAGGGAGTAAAAATATCAGTCCCCAACTTGCCACCATCTTCAATGCATCCATCACCACAGCCACATTTCCCAAAGTATGGAAACATGCAGAAGTCAAACTCCTACTCAAGAAACCTCCTGCTGACTGAAATGAACTCCAGAACTGCCACCCCATCTTGCAACTCCCTTTCACCATCAAAGTTCTCAAGAAGACTATCAACCAGCAGCTTACCAAACACCTGGAGAGAAACAACCTGCTAGATGACTCCCAATCCGGTTTATATGCCAGCTACAGCACCAAGATCGCCCTGATTGCTGCCACTGATGACATCCGTACCCTACTCGACAGAGAAAATTGGTGGCCCTGATCTTCTTCAACCTCTCCACAGTGTTCAACACCATGTCCGATTAGGTGCACTCAGATGGATCACATCTTTCCTCACAGGATGAACCTAGAAAATCTGCCCACCTCCCCTCACCTGGGAACGCAAGAGCACTGTCCACCCTCAAAGTTCATCTCTCAGCCCCACCCTCTTCAACACCTACATGACACCACTAGCTGACATTGTCAGAACCCACGATCTCAACATTATATCCTATGCTGATACTACGCAGCTTATTCTCTCCCTCAGCAGACCCCACCACCACGAAGACCAACTTCCACAACTGCACGAAGAATGTTACCAACTAGAAGAAGGAATACTGTCTGAAGATCAACACTTACAAGACTGAAGTACTGATATCTGGAAACATCACCTCCCCTTGGAATGATAGCTAGTGGCCCACCACACTCGTAACCACTCCCACACCGACAGACCATGCCTGCAACCTCAGCATCATCCTGGACATCCTGAATGAAACGACAGATGAACACAATTTCCTCCACCTGCTTCCACACTGTCCGCATGTGCCGAAGAATCTTCACGTGGCTCCCCTCCGGCACGAGAAAAAGCATAACTCAAACCCTAATTACCAGCTGGCTGGACTACAATAATGCACTGTATGCAGGAACCATCACCAAACTCATGCGAAGGCTCCCGACGAAATAGAACTCAATGGCCAGACTCATCCTCAACCTGCTCAAATGGACCAACATCACCCCTCACCTTAAGAACTTCCACTGGCTCCCCATTCAGAAAAGATTCCAATTCAAGATATTGACATATACCTCTAAATCCCTCTATGACCAAGGACCAGCAAACATGAACCACTGCTTAAACATCCACCAATCATCCAGAGACCTTCGCTCCGCCTCCCTCGATGTCGCACAGGCACTGCGCATCCTCTGAAGCCACAGCAGAAGCCGTTCGTTCTCCTACCTCACTGCCAAGTCCTGAAACAGCCATCATCCTTGGTAGCAGACTTCAAGAACAGACTCAAGATCTAGCTTTTCGTCTGATCTCAGCAACCTAGCACCTGGATACCCTCATGGGTGATTAGCAGAACTTTACAAATACTGTTTGTTTGATACTGTTCATTTGCCAGGGAGAGGTAACAAGCCAAGCCCAAATTAAACTGTGCTCTACCCTCTGGTAGCTTGGCACAGAACAGTCAAGCTTAACTTAGAGGTAATGTGTAAAGTATTTATGCAGCACTTCAAACAGTAATAAAGTGAATCACAACATAAGAAAAACCCCACAATTAAGAAAAATCGAGTAAGTTGTAATAAATAATTTAAGACCAAAAGGACTAAACTATAATCAGTATAACTGGAGATATGCAATTTTAAAGAGTTAAGTGAAAATAGCAAAAAAAGCATAAAACGCAAACTGGGGATGTGCTAGAACAGGACAAAGTCACTAGTTGTGGCCAATCATGATAGAGTGTTGGCTGGCTACAGGGCCCCAGTTAGGCTCTCTGAACAGAGTATCTACAATCCTGGTTGTGAAGACATGCTGAGCCTCGTGTTGAGGATGCATCATGCAGCCGAGGTTATGCGTCGACTCAGCTGCAGGGCTGCGATGTAAGGTCCTGCATCATCATCGAGGATCTGGTCAAGAAGAGGCTTGCGATGAGAGGGCCTGCATTGGAGATGCGTTATGCAGTGGGTGTTCCGATGGGGTTGCGCGGTGCGATGCAAAGTTCTTGCATTGGTAATGTCCATGCTTCAGAGGCAATGTGTCAGGTCTGCTGGGGTTTGTGCCACACAGCAGAGAAGATGTGCTGGTTTTGCTGGATCCACAGAGCACCTTTAGGTGTACTTCCAAGCGTCTAGGATAAGAGTCACACATCGTGGCATTGTAGGACTCCCAGATGGCAGAGTCCAGGTACTGGGTACAAGATTTTTGAAGCATTCTATCCTCTGGGCTCTATTCAGGAGGCCAGCTAACTAGCCCTTGGAGTCACCTCGGGTCCTATGTTCAATAGATACAAGTCAAGTCCTAATCACCCAGGCAAGGGGGCAGCAAGCAGCAGGTTAGTACAGCAGGGCAGCAGTCCTTCCGAACATCAGTCCAGAAGAGTGGCAGTCCTTTTAGCAGCACAGCAGTCTTTATTCCTGGCCAAGTCCAGAGGTCCAGAAGTGTGCTGAAGAGTTGGTGTCTGAGGTTCAATATTTATGCAAGGTGCCTCCTTTGGTGTGAGAGAAGTTTCTAGAGATTTCCATTCGAAGTGTCAAGGTTTCCTGCCTATCCTTCCCTGGCACCAGACTATCTACAGGCAGGAGAAGTTCCTCCATGAGAACGGAGAAGTGTCGCACAGCTGAAAAAATGCCCCCATAGCAGCTGAAAAATAAAATAATAAAGTTTCTTTATTAACATTTTATTTTTCAGCAACCCGTCCTGAACCGAGTGTCAGGACAGGATGGGGCGGGGCAATTTCTGCTGAATGGAGCGCAGGGTGCTCTGCACTTATGTTTAAAGTGTGCATGTCCCTTTGGCTGGCCGTCTTGCAATGGCTAGCCAGACATGCCCATTTCAAATGTCTCCAATGTAGCTGTCTTAAGACAGCTGAGTTAGAGGAAGCACAGGCCTTCAGTGCTCTTAAGAGCACTGCGAGAGGCAGCTCCCTCCTGTCTTGATGCTTCTCTTATGCTGTTTAACAGCAGAAGAGCAGTGCCAGGATTGGGTAGTGCAGTTTCCTGGGTCCAGAGCTTAGAGGAGAGAAGACACTGGAGCGAGGAGGATGTTGTGGCAAGTCAGGAAGATAAGTGACATTTTTAAATTATTATATTAATGCCACCCATATTTTGTTCAGTTCACCACTCTAAATATATGGCAGCCGCCACTCACAGCAGGTATGCAGCCCTTTGTGTGGAGGCAGGACACAGCCTATTCAAGTGTAAGTTGGGCTGTGCCCAGCTTTACCCTCCCATCCTGCCACTGATGGCCCAGCCAGGCACACATAAGCTCACTATTGTGAGTGGCGGTCTGGGACGAATACTTTTAAACTCCTTGCAATGGCTCCTCGTAATGTTTTGCCCTCTGACCTCCTGTTTTTCTGACTCATTTTTGCTGGCTTCTAGGATTCTTGGCACTTTACCACAGCTGACCAGCACTAAAGTGCAGGTGCTTCGTCCTTTAAAACATGTTAATATTGGCTTCCCCACAATTGGCACATTTAAGTTACCTGCAAGTCCCTAGTAAAGTGCACCGTATGTGCCCAGGACCTGTGAATTAAATGCTACTAGAAGGTATGCAGCACTGATTGTGCCACTCACTGCAGTAGCCTTCTAAACATGACTCAGGCCTGCCAGCCACTGCAGAGCCTGTGTGTGCAGTTATAAACTGACATTTCAGCCTGGCAAGTGTACCCATGTGCCAGGCCCAAACCATCCTTTTTATTGCATGTAAGTCCCCCTAAGCTAGATCCTAGTTAGCCCCAGGGGCACGATGCAGTGCATTTAAAACGATGGACATGTATTTCTAAGTTCAGCAAGTCCAGATAGTGAAAAACTCTTATATATGTTTTTCACTAAGGCATGGACTGTCTCTCCCAAAGGACAGCATTGAGATTACCTTAGAACATCTTTTAAGTGTAATTTCCAATTGCAGAACATAGAAATGTGGAGTTTGGTGTCCCTGGACTCAGCTCATGGTAAAGTTGGATTTTAAATAGTAAGGCACATATTTATACTTTTATAGCACCTCATTTGCGTAGTTTTTTGACGTAAAAGCAGCGCAAACTTATAAAATGCAATTGTATTTTGTAAGTTTGCGCCGCTTTTGTGTAAAAAATGACTCAAATGCGGCGCTAAAAAAGTATAAATATGGGTCTAAGTCTGAAAATGCCACTTTTAGAAAGTTGGCATTTTCTTACTTCAACTATTTTCTCCCTTTGTCTGTCTCTGAATAAACGTCTGGGGTTGTTGCTAGATGGGCTTTGTGCATTCCCTCTAGACACTCACACACAAAGGGAGCTTGGATGTTACATTTGCATCATGAAGGCCCATAACCAGGTGGATGGGTCTTCAAGGGCTGGACGTGTGGGAGGAGCTGACACTTACTCATGAATAGGACTGTGCCTCTCCTCACACAAAGGGCTTAATAACCCCCTGTAGAGTGTCTGGAGCCAGGGGCAAGCAAGACAGGAACCTCCTTTGAAGCCCCCCCCCATATCAAAGGCACATTTAGGTACAAGTACTGGATCCCAAACCCAGGCAAGTCAGATCTCTACTGGAACCATGCATACTCTGCCAGGAAGAAGGACTGCTCTGCTGCCAGTAGAGACTGCCACTCTGCCACTGTATTGCTGTGTTGGCCAATTGCTTGCTGTGACTTCCCCTTTGCTACTTGCTTTGCTGTGTCAGCCTGCTGCTTCTTGCCTGCAGCAAGAAGGACTGGACATGTTCTCTACATCCTTGAACCCAAGAGTCTCCAAGGGCTTGCTGGCTTGCCCCTGTTCTTCTGCAGTCTCAGGGATATCAATGACTGCTTACAACTCTCCTGGTGCTGCTGGACTTTGCCATCTGTGAGTCCTACCCTTGCCTGAGGTGCCCCCTCCAGTTCTGGGACTCAGTTATGGGTTCCCCAGCTAAAACCTGCAAAAAGCGATGTATCGCCCCAAGTGCGGCAGAAAAATTGGTGCATCGCATCCAGGATAGAAACGCAGCAGTTGCCCAATGATGACAGACTTGCAGACTGTGCACCCTAATGATGACGCTCTATGCAACCCAATGATAAAACATTACATTCATTTCCAAGGAGTCGACAACGATGCAGTGCCCAGAGTGCAGTGAAAATATTGATGCATTGTTTCCTCGCCGTCGACGCATTGCTCTATCAAAGGTACTGTTCAGCGGACCCTGCATGGGTTCTGTAGCTGTCCTAGTCTCCATCATGGTTAGCCTGGATTTTGGATTTGCACTGGTCCCTCGTGACCTCAAGTAAACTTTTGACCGCTATTGACTTCTAAGCACTGTTTTCGCATTTATTCTTTGAAAATTTCATATCTCGACTTCTACTTTTAGGATTTTTGTCATTTTGATATTGTTTTAATCAGATAAATATTGGCTACTTTTCTAAACTGGTGTTTAGTCTTTTTTGGTGTCTTTTGCTGTGTTACTGTAATTAGATGTTGCACAAATACTTTACACTTTGGCTCTTAAGTTAAGCCTGACTGCTCTGTGCCAAGCTAACAGAGGGCGAGCACAGATTAATTTAGGGTTTGTATCTGACTTACCCTGAGGGTTGTGATCCCTACTCAGACAGGGTGCATACCTCTGCCAACTAGTGACCCAATTTCTAACAAATAGACAAAGCCCAAATGTCAGCTGCACCCAATCATGTCAGCTAGAGACAAGCTTCATGTACTACATGGTTAAGACAGGAAATGCTAACTTTCTAAAAGCAGCATTTTCAAAATTGTAATTTAAAATCAGACTTCACCATAAAAGAGTATTTTTTCTCATTACAGTTGCAAAGACACCAAACATGGACTGTTTACCTGTGCCCATTTGGATGTTACAATTCATGATATGTAATAAGGAAACTCCAGTGTTGTCCTGTGGAAGAGGTAGCCCTTGCAATAGTGAAAAATGAATTTATATATTTTTCACTAACAGGTTATGTAAAACATAAAATGACATGTCCTACTTTTTAAATACATTGAATCCTGCTCAGTGGCTATTTAGGGCCTCACCTAGGGGCGACTTATATGTATTAAAAAATGAAGGTTTGGGCATGGGAAAAAGTTAATTTTGCCAGGTCAAAATGGCAGCCTAAAATTGCATGCACACGCTGTAATGGCAGGCCTGAGTCATGTGTGAAAGGGCTACTTAAGGGCACAATAAATGATGCAGGCCCTGGGTATACGTAATACCATTTTATTGAGGACATATAAGAAAATAAATAGGCCAACTGGGGATAGGCCAATGTTATCATATTTTGATAAGAGAACATATGCACTTCAGCACTGGTTAGCAGTAGTAAATTGCACTGAGTCCTAATGGCAGCAAAAATTAGATCAGAAAAAATAGAAGAGGTGAACGCAAAAGGTTTGGTGGAAGACCACCCTAAGGCTGACAGGTGTTACAACATTTAGCCCCATTCAGGTATAGACCTAACTCTAATTTGGCTTTTCCTTCTTAAAGTCTGTAAACTTTCAGGACCTTTCTGCAGATTGTGGGTGGTTTCTATGTATGGGTGGAGCTTGTGAGTTTGCACTCTTTGGTATTCAACAGAGCTACATGAAAACACTGCTAAATTCTGTAGAGTTCTGCAAATGTGCTAAATAAGGCAATTAATGCAGTTCATACTAATTTTTAGCGCTGGGGTCTTGTTCCATGCCTACAAAGTCAGCACGCACTGCACCATGTGGTGAGCCAAAGAGTGCTGCTTCTCAAGTTGATTTTGCTGCAGTTCGAGTCAAAATGTTCTGACCCCGAATGGTAGCGACCACCAGCGCTGGGGAAATCTTGCTAGGTGCTCTTCTAGTGGCTGAAAATCACACTAGGCAACTCCAAATCTCACTTGCGATTGGCAAGTTACTGTTGCTGAGCCTTATGTGACAAAAACCTCCACCACGCTGCTGTTGGTGGAATTCAGCTGGGTCTCACCAAAACGCTGCACAGTTTATCACCCACCAGTAGTGGTTTCTAAAAGAGATAGTTTCCAGTGGACAACTTTTTCCTGTCACTGCCAATGGAATGGAAAATTGGAGTGAAACTTTTTTGTTGTGGAAGCCATCATGTTAGGTGTAGGTAGAATGTATAAATGTCACAGTCTGCACTCATTACATGCAAAATGTCTTGTCAACATTGAATTTAAAGGCTCATATTTAGTAGTCTGGCTTCACCACCTAGGCCCTCATTATATGTTTCACAGTTCTGGGGGACAGCATCTCACCCATACTAAATGGTACTCTATGGTACCACCCAAACAGAATTATTATTCTTAATATTATTATTGCTATTATTACTAAAATGGTTAGTTTTGCTATTATTATTATTATTATTTATCATGATTATTATTATTATTAGTGGTGATAATAATAAATGTTAAATGACTTGGCTCTATCCGTAACATGATTGGCAGTTTGATCCAGGCATGTGCAGTACCCACCAGGGAAGCCGTGACCTCCCAGTCTAGCCTTTCAAAAATTGGGCACAACAAGAAGACAGCCTGAACGTAGGGTTCTAGTAGGATTATATGTTTTTCAAACAAGCTGTAACTAGCACAATGCATTTGGAAAATGGCTTTATGACAGAGACAGACTTTAAATTCACATCTTTCCTGAACAAGAAGCCAGTGGAGTTTTCTAATGTGCATAGGAATTATCCCACTTACCAAGACAACTCTGTTTAGCAGCTGCATTTTAAATTAACTGCAATGTTTGAATCAAATTCTTTGAAAGACCAACATACAAAGAATTCCAATAGTCCAATCTGCTCAGGATCAGGGCTTGAATCAAAGGTCGCCTAACCAGCTGTAGAATAAAAGAAAGACTCTTTTTTAGCTTCTTCATATTTAAAAAGCAGGTAATGGTAATTTTTTTCACCTGTGGTTCAAAAGATAGTTTGGAGTCAAATACAACCCCTAGGTTGTGAGCAGCAGCTGTCTGCTCGAGGCACAATACTAATGATTGAGACCCTCAATCTGGAGGCCAACAAGAAGCCTTACCAAACAGTAATATTTCAGTTTTATTTGAATTCAGCCAGCAAGAATTATTGTTCATCCAGATAGCTATTTGTACAAGACAATTTTTGAACATGTTTTGTATGTGATTCATGTTTCCTTTCATTCTAATATTTTTAAAATTGTATTATTTGTGTATCATATGCATACCCGTAAAACTGAGATATAGATATTGTGCTAGGGCAGTTCTCACCATCGGGTCTGCTCTGATTTTTTGCTTTTTCACCACCTAGTTGTAGACCTTTTACTGTGAGGGAGCCTTCTAATCATGGACTCCCCCAGAGTAAACTCATGGTAAAATAGACTGCGCCTGTGACCTCTGGGGCCACTTTGCTAAGGAAAGGCTGCTGTGACGCAGCAAGAGTAGGAGGCCCTGGCCTGGTTACACGAGATCATGTGTGCACATGCATGTGCACCCACGTAAGGGCTGTACAGGGAGGGTTTCTGGTATGCGCAGCCCAAGAACTGAACTTAGGGGCCAGGCGCAGAAGGAACTATGCGGAGTGCGTGGTTACCTGGAGTTGGCCTCATGACATGGGTGTACACAGAGGAGGGATAGTCAGTGTGCTTACTGTATATTTACTGTAGGGACACTCCAGTGCATGTCAACATCAGTGTGCTTACTGTCTTTTCACTGTAGGAAAACTCCATTCAATGTCAATGGAAAAGAGTGACCTAGGGCATAACTCAGGTCCCCAGGGCCAACAGAGACAAGAGTCACACCAATGTACACTGTAACCTGTATGAAAAGAAAGATGCAGTAGGTTACAAATGCATAGTTGTACAACTTATGGGTCATCTAGGAATGTCATCATCTTTCTCTGGCTCAACTCAGGATTAGGGTCAATTACTGCTCTATCCAGCTGCCTGAGCAGCACCTTGCATCAATCAGCCAGCTGTCAGCCCCTGGATTACATGGGCAGAGAAACCCTGAAATGAATGTTACAAAGGAGGGGCTGGGTTGCAGAGCACGTGTGTCCCAAGCTCCTGGACGATGCCACTTTGAGCTATCCCAGTAGACTGTGAAGGAAGGAGAGGACAGAGGCAAGGAAGTGATGTAGCATGTCTGGATTGGTCAGAGGTGCAGGTCTGCTGGACACTTCTGGAGAGCTCTGTTTCTTGGCTGTGTTTCACTTCTGGACACTGAGACTGCAGATGGGTGTCATGGACAAATGGAAAGAATAACCCTCTGACTTCCCTCTAGGGCAGGAACTCTGCCCCTGAAGGACTTCAGGCCCAGCAAGGCACAGGCCAGGGCCAGTTAAACTGGCCCCCTTACTCCCCCTGAGGCCTAGTTGGGGGAAAGACTTGGCTGGCACAAGGGAAGTGTGCCGCCCAGAAGGAAAGGAGGGCACCCACAGGAAAGGCTGGTGCAGGGAGTCAGTGGGACTGGCTCCCAATAATCTGGGTCCCGTCTATGCCAGAAGGCATCACCAGGAGCAAAACAACACCAGAACTATCCAAATTGTCCCTTGGGTGCCAGAGATATCCAAAGAAGAAGGTCTGTGACCGTTGACCTACTTCTGAGTGAGCGTGAACCACGTGAGGCTCCGCCGCTGCTCTGCTTCTCCGGTCGAGGAGAGTGGGTCTAAAACCAGATTGATAATGATTAAGGGCCTCATTATGACTAGAGCCCTAGGAAGGAGGCTGCTGTCATACCATTGACCTCCCCCTAGTCATCTTATGATGTTTCCACCAGGCTGACCGGCGGAAACATCATATTACAAAGTTTCCACCGGTCAGACCAGTGGAAACAGTGCCACAGCAATAGCCTTGGCTCCCTTAAGGGATCCGAGGCCAATACTGTGGCACAACAGCACCCTTGGACTGTGCACATTCTGAGGGAGCTGGCAGGACGGCTCCCAGCACTGGATTTCTGCCAGCCTTTTCATGGCGGGACCCTACCATGAAAAGACTGGCAGAAAAAGGACCCGTGATCAGCATGGCAGCACTGAACTCAGTGCCACGGTGCCTGACTACAACTGAGACGGCCACCAAGCCTTCGGGAACTGTGATCCTAGTGGTGGCAGCAGTCCCCTAGTAGTCCAACTGCCAGAGTCATAATCTGGTGGCCGGACCACCGCAGGTGTGGCAGTCCTCGGACCGCCTAATTCGTAATAGAGCCCTAAGTATGTTTTACTCAATAAAACAGGATAAATTATTATTTAAATACCTTTCCAAAATCTTGGTAAAAAATGGTAAGAGGGAGATGGGATGACAATTAGCAAGAGTGTCCAGATCCACCCTGTCTTTCTTTAAGAGCAAGGTGACAATTGCACTTTTACAAAAAGTAGGAACCTCCCAATTTAGTAATATCTATTGCACATAATGGTTATTACTGGACTAAAAGTGGGTACTTGTGCTTTAAAAGTCTTAGGAACACAAGGGTTAAGTGGTGATCCAGACTTAATTGTTGTAATTTTATCAAAGCCAATTTCCTCTGTTAAAGGTAGAAAACTTGACCATCTTAAGTGGGGGAGCTACATTTGCATACGTTTTTTTTACACCAGTAACTGGTGTAAAGGATGGTAAAAATACTCATATTTTATCATAGAAAAAGTCAGAGAGCTCTGAGCAAACTGTTTGGGTGGGGATGGTAATATCATTAATCAGAGAGTTACAGATTTGAAAGAGTTCTTTTGAAAAATTGTTATACATAGCCCTTTTAGCTTGGTAATAATTGCATCTGGTGTTATGTACCAATAATTTATAAGCTTTAACCTTAAGCTTTTAGGCTTTTTCTCAGCTTTGGCATATGTGCATTTCCAAGATCTTTCTTGTTTTAAAAAAAAACTTTTTCTTTTGGCCAGAATCAAGTCATGGGATTAAAAGCGTGCTGAAGGTAGTTCACAATAGGCAGCACCTATTTTAGAGGGTAAAGCCTCATCTAAGGAATTAGACATCCAACTGGTAATGTTTTTAAGAAGTTGCTCATTATCACAATTATCCAATTGGATGGCAGGTATCATGGCTTCCAATTGAAATTCCAATTTCTGATTCTTAAGATTCGACCACGCTTGGTTTTATGTTTTTCGTATTGTTACATTAGAAGTCTGGACATTTCCCACAAGCATGTGAAACAATATTACTTTGTGATTAGACAGGCGATTTTCATAATTAAATGTATATCTATCTGCTTAGGCTAAGCACAAATGTTTTCAGTAATGCTATCAAACTGTTCATTTAAATCACCCAAAACAATCAGATTCCAGATATGCTGCAGAGATAACTTCCAAAAATGAATCTAAAAATGTGTTTGCAGGGCCTGTGGGTCTGTATATCAGCATACCTCTCAGAGAACAGCTGTGATTCACTGAAAGAGAGCTGTTAACATTTTGGCTTCCAATAAGGTAAGTGCAGTCCACGAGGAACATATAGGGGGTGATTCTGACCTCGGCGGTAAAATGCCCTTACCGCCGGTCATAAGACCGCCATAACACCGCCGCGGCCGCGGTCAACCGCCACGGTCATTCTGACCCACAACGGCCAAACCTCCAAAAATCCGTCCTCCACTGCAGCCCGCCACATCGGCGGGCAGCGATAAACTGGAGATGACCAAACCTCCACCGTCACGCCAACAGAAATACGCCCATGCCATTACGACCCACGAATCCACACGGCGGTCATTCAAACGCGGTATTCCATTGGCGGTACACACCGCCGCGGTCAGAATACACACACATCACCAAAACACAGCCACATTGGACAATTTGAAATACACACACCTGATACATATACACACACCACTCCCACACAATCAACCAACTATAAAACACACACCCACATCACCCACAAACCCCTGCGACCCAAATTACTGAGAGAAGGAGAGAGAGACACAGCAGACAATCCATAGCAAGACACACTGAGGCACACTACACCATCACACACACCACATAGTAGCACAAAGCACCACTCACCAACACACTCCTCATCACATACACCACCCCACACCTCACCCACACCACCCCATGGCACCCCAAAGGCACCCACGCTTTTCGGACCAAGAACTCCGGGTCATGGTGGAGGAAATCCTAAGAGTGGAACCCCAGCTCTTCGGCTCGCAGGTGCAGCACACCAGTATAGCCAGGAAGGCGGAGCTATGGCAGCGGATCGTGGACAGGGTCAACGCGGTGGGACAGCATCCCAGGAATAGGGAGGACATCCGCAAAAGATGGAACGACCTACGGGGGAAGGTCCGATCGATGGTCTCCAGGCACAACATCGCGGTCCAGAAGACTGGCGGCGGACCCCCACCCACCCCTCCCGAATTTACATCGTGGGAGCAAGAGGTCTTGACCATCCTGCATCCTCAGGGCCTCGCTGGAGTAGCCGGAGGAATGGACTCTGGTAAGTCCCATCTCAACTACTATATCCCCCCCACCCCACCAGCATGCCAACCCACACCCCCACCCTCACCACCAACCCCCCAGCACACATCCTCCCTGACAATGTCTCACCAGCACAACCCACCCATCCCAACACCAACTCCTGCATGCCAACACAAATCATGGGCACCCATCACCTAAGCATGACCACTGCACTAACCCCTCCCCCCCACTAACTACCCTCACAACACCTCCCTTCAGGGAATGCCTGCACTGGGTGACAAGGGCACCCATAACACGCATGCTATTGCACACACAGAAACAATAACCAAACTCTCTTACCCCATGCAGGACCCGAACGACAACACACCAGCCAGGAGGGTCCAGAAGTGTCCATCCCACCACCGGAACAGGCCCACACTGAGGATAGCAGCTCTGTCGACAGTGAACCTGATGACCAGCCCGGACCATCGGGGACCTCTGGGCAGTCGGTTCCCCTCAGGCAGCCACAGGCCACACCAGACCCGACCCCCTCTGCCGACACCAGCACAGCTCCCACCCAGCGGGCCCATGCCTCTGTCTCTAGGACAGCTCAATCAGCGGTGTGTCTGCCACTACAGGGCACCCAGGCTAACCCAACACCCCAACAACAACAGGGACCTGGGGGCAGTGGTAGCGGGCACACCGTCCAGGGGACAGAGGCCGGGGGAAACCGGGCAGCTCGGAGGGCTGCTGTGCGACAGGGGGGGGAGGAGAGGCCCAGGGAACCCACTCTCCAAGAGGCCCTCACCACCATCATGGGGGCATACCACCACTCCCAAGAGACGATGGCGACGGTACTGGCCAGGTTCACGGAGATCCAGGCACAGCAGGAGGAACGCTACATGGGGTTCAGGGAGGAGCTGAGAATCATCGGGACCGCAATGGGGACCATAGTCCTGGCCCTCAACAGGATAGAAGAGGCGTTGCGGGACCATGTGGCACCACACAGGGCCCCTGTCACTAGCCCGGACCAGGAACAGCCTACCACCTCCGCCGGCGCTAGTGGACAGGAGGCCCCAACACCACGGCAGGCCACCAGAACCCCACCTCCTGCTGAAGAACAACCACCCCGTAAGAGGAGCATGAGATCCAAAAAAAAGACAGAGTAGGATGTCAAGACCCCCACCAGCAGGACATACCCCCTGAACTCTTCCCACTGTCCCACATTGCCACCCTGTCCAACCATGAACTGCCTCTGCTCCATCCTTCCACAGGCAAAAGGACAATGCACCTGTGAGACTGAGAACTGGACTCTGCCATGGACATTACTCCACCCCCCACCCATCACCCTTATAATCACATGTACCAATATCTAGCCCTGTAAATAAATCACATATTGCACACAAATCAGTTTGGAGTCATGCTGTATTATTAGCAAATGTATTACATATTACTGTTCAATATCTGTTCTGTCAATTAGTGATGACAACATACCAATGTCAATACGCTGTAGTTCATGGGCAAACCAAGCAGAAGTCAGGCACTGCGTCATACAGCACTGAGAAGGGAAGGGAAAATCAAAAATTACCCAAAAATATCTGGTGGGAACTACAGAAAGTACAGATGCAGGAGGCTAGAAGCAATTGGGAAATGGCGTGGGTGATTCTTACCTGGGTGTTACTGGAAATACTGTTGTATCACTCTGTCCCTATTGTCTGTGTCGTCCTCTGAGTCTTCCTCCTCTTCACTCTCCACAGGCTCCACGGCTTCTACAACACCACCATCTGGACCATCCTCCTGCAGGAAAGGCACCTGGCGTCGCAAAGCCAGGTTGTGAAGCATACAGCACGCCACGATGATATGGCACACCTTCTTTGGTGAGTACATTAGGGATCCACCTGTCATATGCAGGCACCTAAACCTGGCCTTCAGGAGGCCAAAGGTTCGCTCAATCACCCTCCTAGTACGCCCATGGGCCTCATTGTAGCGTTCCTCTGCCCTTGTCCAGGGATTCCTTACTGGGGTCAGTAGCCACGGCAGGTTGGGGTAACCAGAGTCACCTATTAGCCACACACGTTGTCTCTGTAGCTGCTCCATCACATAGGGGATGCTGCTATTTCGCATCACATACGCGTCATGCACTGACCCTGGGAACTTGGCATTTACATGGGAGATGTACTGGTCAGCCAAACAGACCACCTGGACATTCATCGAATGATAATTTTTTCTGTTTCGGTACACCTGCTCATCGTCTTTTGGGGGTACCAAAGCCACATGGGTCCCATCAATGGCACCAATGATGTTGGGGATATGTCCAAGGGCATAGAAATCACCCTTCACTGTAGGCAAGTCACCCTCCTCGGGGAAAATGATGTAGCTCCGCATGAGTTTCATCAGGGCAGACAACACTCTGCTCAAAATCTTAGAAAACATAGGCTGAGACATTCCAGATGACATGGCCACTGTGGTCTGGAATGACCCACTGGCCAAAAAATGGAGGACTGACAAGACCTGCACCAGAGGGGGAATCCCTGTGGGTTGGCGGATGGGGGACATCAGGGCTGGCTCCAGCTGGGCACACAGTTCATGGATAGTGGCACGGTCAAGTCTGTATCGAAGTATTATATGGCGTTCTTCCATTGTCGACAGGTCCACCAGCGGTCGGTACACGCGAGGATTCCTCCTTCTCATCGCAAGTCCCAGCGGACGGTGCCTAGGAAGGACAACATGGAGCACAGAGTCAGCCAAACCACAGGTACGTACAGACAGCTTGCACAGTTAAAGAATGGCAATGGGTTGAAAGGCGTGTATGTGTGGCAATGCAAGGCCTAGGCCTGTGTGTCGCAGTCAAAATTAAGCCATGTAGGCCCTTGAAATGGCGGCTGCCTGACCTGTGAAGTGGGACAATGGGATGTGAGGTCAATGCGCTGGCGGGGCACACCGTGGCGGTAGGCGGTCGAAGACCGCGGCGCAAAGCCGCATTGGTTAACATTGAAGCCTATGGGTTTCAGGAGCCAATAACGAAGTGCGCCGGCGGTCGCGGTACGCACCGCCGCGGTACGCACCGCCGTGGGCGTGACCGCCATTTTCTATCTGCTTAATCACTCGAGACCTGATCATCCACAGGAGAGGACCTATACTGCAAGTGCTGCTGTGACCTCGGTCTGGAAGATACAATGGCTGCTGCGACTGGGGAAAGGGCCCCTGCCTTCACGTCTGAAGAGTTGGACAAGCTCGTGGATGGGGTCCTCCCCCAGTATGCGCTACTCTACGGTCCTCCAGACCAACAAGTGAGTACACCGGGTGCACATGGAATGGGCTATGCCTGTGTGGATTGGGGTGGATGTAAGTTGGTGGGGTGGGGGGCGAATGAGGAGTGCAACGCCCGACAGATGAGAGCATGTGCCATATGGCAAAGTGGGTGGGGGGGGGGCAATTACATCTAACATGCAGGTCATTGATGATTTCCTCCTTTCCACCCTGTACATGTCTAATAGGTCAGCGCCCATCAGAAGATCGAGATTTGGCGTGCCATCGCCAAGGAAGTCCGGACCTTGGGGGTCCACAACAGACGGGGCACCCACTGCCGCAAGAGGTGGGAGGACATCCGCCGCGGAACAAGGAAGACCGCAGAAACACTGCTGGAGATGGCCTCCCAACCTAGGAGGGGTGCCAGTCGCACCATGACCCCCCTGATGTCCCGGATCCTGGCGGTGGCCTACCCTGAATTGGATGGGCGCTTTAAGACATCACAGCAGACACAAGGGGGTGAGTATCAGCACATTCTCCTATCTTTCTGCGCAGTGGAGGCGTCTGGGTGGGGGAGGAGGGCTGTGGGTGACATTAGGCCAGGGCGCTTTCTGTAGTGTAGTCCTCTCCCTTAGGCATGGCCCTGTGCCCCCGGCCCCCACCTCTGTAGGGTGACAAGTACAGCCATTGAAGGTCCAGCATCTCCCATGTGCGCGTTTGACGTCTCTTGGCCTGTTGTCTTAGTCAGTAGTACTGAGTAGTGTACCCCGAATGCGCGGCTTAGTGCATTAGGCACCTGTGTCTGTCCTCTCCGCCAACGGTGTTGACATTGCATGCACTCAACCTGGTCTTCTTTTTTCTCCCCCCACCCTTTCTCTTCATCTTCTTGTGCATGTGTGCATTAGCATCATCAGGCGGAGGAGATATGGCATCGGAGCACGAGGGAGCTGCAGGACACAAGGCCCCGGTGGGCCCAGGAACAGACACCGAGGGCACCAGTGATCCGGAGGGCGAGGGGAGCACCACGACGGGGACCGCTGGTGAGAGCAGCGAAAGCGACACGTCCTCGGATGGGAGCTCCCTAGGGGTGGCGGCAACATCCGTGCCCCCCGCCTCTACAGGTACAGCCGCCACCCAGCGCACCAGCCCCGCCCTCCCAGCAGCCCCTCAGTCTTCGCTCCGTGCCGGTTCGCCCAGGAAGGCGCGCGTCTCCTTCGCCCCAGGCACCTCAGCCCCTGCCCCTGTTGCCCCTGCTGCCCTCAGTGCGGAGCTCATTGACCTGGTAAGGACGCTCATTGTTGGGCAGACGACCCTTTTGAATGCCATCCAGGGTGTGCAAAGGGAGGTGCAACAGAGCAATGCGTACCTGGAGGGCATTCATTCGGGTCAGGCTGCCCATCAACGAGCGTTCACTGCTCTGGCCTCAGCACTGACGGCAGCCATTGTCCCTGTTTCCAGCCTCCCTCTTCTGACTGCCTCCAGCCTGTCTCTGTCTCCTGTTCCTCAGCCTATCCCATCCACACCATCAGACCAGCCTGCACACACCTCAACACCCAAGAGCAGCTCATCCAAACACAAGCACCACAGATCCCACAAACACTCACCCGAGCAACACCCAGATGCAGACATGCCAACAGCCACTGCCACCCCTGTGTCCCCCTCCTCCTCGTCTCCCTCCTCCCTCCCTGTGACGTCTACACTCACACCTGCATGCACCCCAACATCAGCCAGTGCTTCCATCACCACCTCACCCTCCAGTACAGTCCACACTCGTGCAGTCACCACCCCCACTGCCATGTACACGTCCCCTGTGTCCTCTCCCACTGTGTCTGTCACCCCCTCTTCCAAGACACACAAACGCAGGCAGCCACCCACCCAACAGCCATCCACCTCACGACAGCCTACAGCACCAGCACCTTCACCCAATGACAGCACACCTGACTCTCCTACAACCACCTCCTCTACCTCCACTTCCATCTCCACTTCTCCTACCCTTTACCTTGGCCCTAAAAAACTTTTCCTGGCTAACCTTAACCTCTTTCCCCCCGATGACCTCCCCCATCCATCTTCAAAGAGTCCCAAGAGCACCGCAGCCACCACCAGCCCAGCTTCGGGTGTCACTGTTGTGCCTGGGTTCTGGAGCCCACCCTTTGCCAGCAGTGACACATCGATCAGCAGCAAGGACACGTCCAGCACCCCCCCCCGGCAAAAGGACCCGCTAAAACAAGGACCGCCGTGCGAGGACCGACAGGGCTGCCCCCAAGGAGCAATGTGCGGCCACTTCACCACCCACACCATCTAGGGGAGGCAAGGGCCCGAGAGCCCCATCAAAGGAGCGGAAGGGCAGCAGGAGCGCGGAGAAGGTGGACCCCACATGCCACATCCCACCTGGGAAGGAGGACACTAAGGAGGCCAGGAGTCCGTCCCCGAAGGGTCCAGAAACGTCACGGTCCGAGGGCGACTGAGCACGGAGTCGAGGCCAGGTCTGGCTCCCTTGACCTGCTGGATGAGCACCGCTGAACAGGGCCCGCGGTGCAGAAGAGCACCGCTGAACAGGGCCCCGCCGTGGAGATAGGCACCGCTGAACCGGGCCCGCGGTGCAGAAGAGCACCGCTGAACAGGGCCCGCCGTGGAGATAGGCACCGCTTAACCGGGCCCCGCCGTGGAGAAGAGCACCGCTGAACAGGGCCCCGCCGTGGAGAAGAGCACCGCTGAACAGGGCCCGCGGTGCAGAAGAGCACCGCTGAACAGGGCCCGCCGTGAAGATAGGCACCGCTGAACAGGGCCCCGCCGTCTCAAGCACCGCTCCGCTGGGCCCTTCCTCTGAGGCACCGCTCCGCTGGGCCCTTCCTCTCAAGCACCGCTCCGCTGGGCCCTTCCTCTGAGGCACCGCTCCGCTGGGCCCTTCCTCTCAAGCACCGCTCCGCTGGGCCCTTCCTCTCAAGCACCGCTCCGCTGGGCCCTTCCTCTCAAGCACCGCTCCGCTGGGCACCGCCGTCTCAAGCACCGCTCCGCTGGGCCCTTCCTCTGAGGCACAGCTCCGCTGGGCCCTTCCTCTCAAGCACCGCTCCGCTGGGCCCTTCCTCTCAAGCACCGCTCCGCTGGGCCCTTCCTCTCAAGCACCGCTCCGCTGGGCACCGCCGTCTCAAGCACCGCTCCGCTGGGCCCTTCCTCTGAGGCACCGCTCCGCTGGGCCCTTCCTCTCAAGCACCGCTCCGCTGGGCCCTTCCTCTCAAGCACCGCTCCGCTGGGCCCTTCCTCTCAAGCACCGCTCCGCTGGGCACCGCCGTCTCAAGCACCGCTCCGCTGGGCCCTTCCTCTGAGGCACCGCTCCGCTGGGCCCTTCCTCTCAAGCACCGCTCCGCTGGGCCCTTCCTCTCAAGCACCGCTCCGCTGGGCCCTTCCTCTCAAGCACCGCTCCGCTGGGCCCTTCCTCTCAAGCACCGCTCCGCTGGGCACCGCCGTCTCAAGCACCGCTCCGCTGGGCCCTTCCTCTGAGGCACCGCTCCGCTGGGCCCTTCCTCTCAAGCACCGCTCCGCTGGGCCCTTCCTCTCAAGCACCGCTCCGCTGGGCCCTTCCTCTCAAGCACCGCTCCGCTGGGCACCGCCGTCTCAAGCTCCGCTCCGCTGGGCCCTTCCTCTGAGGCACCGCTCCGCTGGGCCCTTCCTCTCAAGCACCGCTCCGCTGGGCCCTTCCTCTCAAGCACCGCTCCGCTGGGCACCGCCGTCTCAAGCACCGCTCCGCTGGGCCCTTCCTCTGAGGCACCGCTCCGCTGGGCCCTTCCTCTCAAGCACTGCTCCGCTGGGCCCTTCCTCTGAGGCACCGCTCCGCTGGGCCCTTCCTCTCAAGCACCGCTCCGCTGGGCCCTTCCTCTCAAGCACCGCTCCGCTGGGCACCGCCGTCTCAAGCACCGCTCCGCTGGGCCCTTCCTCTGAGGCACCGCTCCGCTGGGCCCTTCCTCTCAAGCACCGCTCCGCTGGGCCCTTCCTCTCAAGCACCGCTCTGCTGGGCCCTTCCTCTCAAGCACCGCTCCGCTGGGCCCTTCCTCTCAAGCACCGCTCCGCTGGGCACCGCCGTCTCAAGCACCGCTCCGCTGGGCCCTTCCTCTGAGGCACCGCTCTGCTGGGCCCTTCCTCTCAAGCACCGCTCCGCTGGGCCCTTCCTCTGAGGCACCGCTCCGCTGGGCCCTTCCTCTCAAGCACCGCTCCGCTGGGCACCGCCGTCTCAAGCACCGTTTATGGTTCACTGTGCCCACCATGCCTCCTCCTTGACCAGTGGAGACTGTCATCCACCTGATGGACTGTGGCTTTGCACTCCCCAGGATGGTCCAGTGGGCAGCCCACCCACTGTAGAGACATTGAGAGACTGTGGCTTTGCACTCCCCAGGATGGTCCATTGGGCAATCCACCCACTGCAAAGACTTGAGAGACTGTGGCTTTGCACTCCCCAGGATGGTCCAGTGGGCAGCCCACCCACTGTAGAGACATTGAGAGACTGTGGCTTTGCACTCCCCAGGATGGTCCAGTGGGCAGCCCACCCACTGTAGAGACATTGAGAGACTGTGGCTTTGCACTCCCCAGGATGGTCCAGTGGGCAATCCACCCACTGCAGAGACTTGAGAGACTGTGGCTTTGCACTCCCCAGGATGGTCCAGTGGGCAGCCCACCCACTGTAGAGACATTGAGAGACTGTGGCTTTGCACTCCCCAGGATGGTCCAGTGGGCAGCCCACCCACTGTAGAGACATTGAGAGACTGTGGCTTTGCACTCCCCAGGATGGTCCAGTGGGCAATCCACCCACTGCAGAGACTTGAGAGACTGTGGCTTTGCACTCCCCAGGATGGTCCAGTGGGCAGCCCACCCACTGTAGAGACATTGAGAGACTGTGGCTTTGCACTCCCCAGGATGGTCCAGTGGGCATGGTGGCTCCTCGTGGATCTGGCGTCGTGGACTTATGTGGCTGTGGTGCCCCCCCCTTCCTTTCCCCCTGAGGTGCCTGTAGTTTTTACATCTGATGCCCCTGCAGTGTTCTCTCCAAAGGACTCAGGTCTCCTGTGTGGGCTTTGCCCTTGTTTCTCAAGACTTTGGCCCACGGACATGCTGAATTCGTAGGATGTGCAGGACTTGGTACTTCAGTTATACACTGATGTGTATGTCATTAGTTTTGTTGTGAATATCTTTCATGGTTGTACGCTAATTTTCTGGAGCTTTTTGGTACATAAATATTTATTCCAAATATGATTATGTCCTAGCATTTTTCAGGGGTGTTTGGGTGGTGTCACTGTGACTTGGTGCTCTGCATTGGTGAGTACATAGTTGGGGGGGGGGGGGGTCGCATATGTGTGTGCCCGTAACCTTTCGTCCTCCCCCTCCCGTGTGTCGTAGGTGCAGTACTCACCGTTGTCGTCTGCGCCGGACTTCGTACTCGTGGTAGATGAGAAGGTAGACGAGAGCAGGTAGGATGTTTAATTCGGGTTCCATGCTGTCCTCCTTCCTCCTGGAGTGCGTAGTGGTGAGCGTTTTCCCGTCCGTAGTCTGTTTCCGCCGTGTTTTTATCGACGGTGCTCCCGCCCCGGAAAAGGTGGCGTATTGGTGAGTTGTAATAGTGTGGGCGGTACATTGTCTGCCGCCTGTCTGTTGGCGGTGACCGCCGCGCTGTTTGTTTGTACCGCCGTGGCAGTCGGAGTGTTAAGGTGGCTGTCTGTGTTGGCGGTTCCCGCCAGGCTCAGAATCCCATTTTTTTTACCGCCAGCCTGTTGGCGGGTTGGCCGCCGCTTTAACACCGACCGCCAGGGTTAGAATCACCCCCAAAATGTTGTCTCTATGAATCAAAGGTACACCACCTCCCACCATAATAGGTCTAATGGCAGTTCATATAATGCATTCTTCGGGTATAGAGAGAGTACCCCGGAATCAGAATCTTCCCTTAACCAAGTCTTTGTAACAAATTTAATAATGCCATGCAATTATGAATGAAACCTCATGGAATGAAGTGCAAGTGTGGAAGATGGCAAGCACATGTCGGAGAATGGGAAGCAGTGTCCTGGCAGGAGGGAACAATGCCTACTCCCCCTTTATCGGAAAAGCAGATGGGACAAGATTGAAAGAAGCCTTGCTACTGTTGCAGCCGAAGCCTAAAAGCAAGTTTATTGGTTGTGGAAATATCAGGTTATTTATAATCAGGCAGAGCAGAATTACATACTGGAATACCACTCCTCCTGAGTCTCACTAAGGAACATGTTAGTCTTTCATGAGACAACATCGCACTTTCATTTGAAATTCACACTCATACTGCAGCTGCAAAGAGGCAGTTAGAGCAGGGAGGGAAAGCACAAGCAATATATTTTCAGTACGCAGGCCCATCCAAAAGAGTACCTGATTGGCCAGATCCTTTAAACACACTTAGGCCCTCATCATGACATTGATGGTAAATCTCGCTGACCGTCGCAGTGACGGCCACCAACATACCGCCACGGAGGCAAACATCCATTCACCAAATAATGACACATACACCAAACTGACAGAATATTGACACATACACAAATCCGGCAGCCCAAAGGTCAGTGTTAAGGTGTTGGTACCAACACCTATACCGTTATGCCAACAAAACAATGCCCAAAACATCCTGACCCACTAATCACCATGGCAGACATTAAATGGGGGTAAACCATTGGCGGTACACACTGGCACGCTCAGAATGGACACCCAAATACTAAACCACACAACATTGGCCAATACCAAAAACATACACCTGACACCAATACACACCACAACCACCCACCTACAGCACTATAAAACACACACCCACATTACCCACAACCCTTTACTAATACAAATTATAGCCAAAAGACTGACACCAAGCCCACTGCGACAACTAGACACACACACCACATACACCTAAACATCCCTCACGCACCCCACTTTATACACACAACCACATCACCCAACACCTTCACACCTATACACACCACACAACACCCATGTCCCCACAAAGGCACCCCTGTTTCACAGATGAGGAGTTGCGGTTCATGGTGGATGAAATAGTCAGGTAGAGCCACAGCTGTTTGGAGCACAAGTACAGTAAATATCCATTCCCAGGAAGATGGAGCTATGATGGACAATCGTGGACAGGGTGAACGCCGTGGGACTGCATCCATGAACAAGGGACAACATCAGGAAGAGGTGGAATGACCTACAGGGGAGGGTACGTTCCGTGGCAGCAAGGTACCAGCTCTCCATCCAGAGGACTGGAGGTGGACACCCACCTCCTCCCCACAGCTCACAGCATGGGAGGAGCAAGTCTTGGCAATACTGCATCTTGAGGGACTTACTGGAGTAGCCGGAGGACTGGATACTGGTGAGTCAAGATTTAATATCCTACCTGCATGCCATCTCACCCCTCACCCTCACTCCTATCACTCCACTCAAACCCACACACTGCACCTACACATCTGACTAACCCCTATGCCAAAAGCTGCATTCTATACCAATGCATAGACAGCCCCCCCAGCCCTGCATGGACACCCATCACAAAAGCATGCGCAGCATAGGGGAACTAACAATCCCACAATACATCACCATACACAAATAAAGGTGGCAGCGCAACAACAATGGTAGAGAGGAAGCTAAGGATGTACAATATGTCACAGACATGAAGCATAATACATCACTTACATCCCCACAGGTGCCCCAGCCAATGTCAGTGGAGAGGAGGTGCCACAACAAACCAGTCCCCCAACAGAATATGCCCCCAGTGATGACAGTAACTCTGGACTACTGGATCTGGATGAACTACCTGGTCCATCAGGGACCACTGGTCAGTCAGTCACCCCAGTCCACTCACAGTCAACCACAGAGCCTCTCCCTCAGTATCCAACACTACAGCACCCACCCAGCATCCCCACACCTCTGTCCCCAGGGCACGTCAATCAGAAGTATGCCCACCTGTACAGGGACCCCAGTCCACACCTCACCCCCAAGACAATCAGGGACCTGAGGCCAGTGGCAGTGGGCACACATTCAGAGGACACAGGCACAGGGCAATGGGGACACTGGGAGGACCGCTGAGCACCAGGGGAGAACAGGCCCAGGGAACCGAATCTCCAGGAGGCACTCACCAAGATCCTGGGGGCCTACCAACATTCCCAGGATATAATGGGCCAGATCCTTAGCAACGTGCAGGAGACCAAGCGGCTGCAGAAGGAACACCATCAGGAGATCAGGGAGCATTTGCAGGCCCTCAACACCACTAAGCTCTCCATAGCAGAGATGCTGGCAGACATGGTCAAGATCATGAGGGAATCAACAGCACACCAGCAGGCCCCTACCACTAGCTATTCTATTGACCTGCCCTCGACTTCCACTGCAGCTAGTGGGCAGGAGGTCCAGCCACAGGACCCACAGGCCACCAGCACCCCTCTCCCTGCAGAAGGTGAACCACCCTGCAAACATTCTCTGTGACGCAGACAGAAGCCAGAGACACTTACCAAGACCAAGACCACCGCCAGGAAGTGAGGCTCTCCTGATTGGCCACCTTGTGATCCCACCCTGTCACCTTGTCCACTTTGAACTGCCTTTACTTCCCTTCCCGTGGACCCTTGGACACTGGACCTGTGCTACAAACAGACTGGAACAATACCCTGGACTTTCCTTTACCATCACCCCATTCCATTGCACATTTCCCTCAACTATTTGCACTACAATAAACACCCTTGAACACAACTTGAGTGACACTGTTTTATGTGTTGAAAATGTGCACTTAATGGAACTGTCACTTCTAGTGCAAATGATCTGAACACTGTGATAGCATAAAAAATAATTACCTGTAACTGTCTGTAGTAATCACATCAGGACACTGTTGTCATATCACCAACATCTGTAAATTGACAAGCCATACATGACAGTAAGTTGAGATTCAAAGGAAGTGAATGCATTCATGCCACAACCACACAGATAAAATCAATAGTTAGAGTAATGGTCAGTTCTACTGTCTCACTTCTGTGTCATTGGAAGTATTGACCTATAACGGATGTTCTGTTGTCCACATCCTCATCCTCTGCCTCCTCATCCTCACTGTCCTCAGGGTCCCCTGCTGCCACAGGGTCATCTCCAGTCACCTTCTCCTACAGAAAAGGCGCATGTCGCCTGAGGGCCAGGTTGTGCAACATGCAGCATGCCACTACTATCTGGCAGACCTTCTCGGGTGAGTAGCACAGGGATCTGCCTGTCAGATGCAGGCATCTGAACCTGTCCTACAGGAGGCCAGAGGTCCTTTCGATCATTATAACGGATCTCAGCCCCTGTCCTGACATTCCTCACAGGGGTCAGGAGCCACAACAGGTTTGTGTAGCGGGAGTCACCAGCAAGTATTGAGGGACACACATTAGCCTTACACAATGCTATGGGGATAACACCTGAAGGCATACACTAACATACAATGGGTACAGACTCTGGCTCACCTATTAGCCACAACCTGTGCCTCTGTAGTTGGGCGATCACATTTGGGATGCTGCTATTCCTCAGAACAAAGGTGTCATGCACTGACCAAGGATACTTGGCAGTGACGTGGGAGATGTACTGGTCTACCAGGCACACCATTTGCACATTCAGTGAGTGGAAACTCTTCAGATTCCTGAACACCTGTTCATTCTGGCAGGGGGACAAACGCAATATATGTACCATCAATCGCCCCAATAATATTGGGTATATGTCCCATTGCATAGAATCCTCCCTTCACAGTGGCCAAATCTTTCACCTGGGGGAAAGCAATGTAACTGCACATGTGTTTCACCAAGGCAGACAATACCCTTGCCAGCATGATTGAGAACATTGGCTGTGACATTCCTGCTGCCAAGCCCACTGTCACTTAGAAAGAACCAGTTGCCAGGAAATGGAGCACTGATAGAACCTGCACAAGAGGGGGGATCCCAGTGGGATGACGGATAGTTGATATCAGGTCAGGCTCAAACTGGGCAAACAGTTCTGTGATTGTGGCCCTGCCCAGTCTATAGGTTAGTATTATGTGCCTGTCCTCCAGTGTAGCCAAGTCCACAGGGGGTCTGTACATGGAGGTTTGTCTCCTCCTCCTATTCATCTGCAGTAATAGGTATCTAAGGGACACAAGAGTGAGTAGGTTGTCACAATTTGAACAATAAAACCACACCCCCAGTGTGCACATAGCAGTAATGTGATGGGACAATGGGAATGGCAATGTATGAGCAATTTTCAGAAATGACGCAGTTATGAAAGATCTGAATGTTATCCACCACCTTGAAATGGCGACCACTTGTCCTGTATCTAGGGACAGGTGGAAGTGAGGTAACTCCGCCGATGTTGGGAGTTGTGGCGGAAAGTGATATTGCACCGCCGTGCAATTCCTCATTGGCTAATCTGGGACTCTATGGAGTACAGTAGTCAATGGGGATCAGCAGTGGTGGTGAGGGTGTACACTGCCACGTACGTGACTGCCATTTTCCATCTGAATCCTCACTTGATTTCTGACTCTACACTGCATGTGCTGCTGTGACCTGTCTCTGGAACCTGCCATGGCCCGTGTGACCATGGAAAGGACCCCTGACTTCACTTTGATGGAGTTGGAGTGCTTGATGGATGGGGTCCTACCCCAGTATGGACAGCTGTATGGGCCTACAGACCAACAGGTGAGTACACCTTGGGCACGATGTATGTGGGAAGGTTGCATGGAGATGTGTGTGCAGGCATCGTGTCATTTAGGGGGTTTCTGGCGGTAGTGTACATGGTGGGCGCTGGGCGATGTGTGTGCCAATGGAGTTGGAAACAGGATTTGTGGGTCACTTGTGTGACAGGCTGGATTGTATGTGTAATGCTGTCCTACTGTCTGTATTACCTCTACAGGTCTGCGCCCATCAAAAGAAGGGCTTGTGGCGTGCCATTGCCAAGGACATGTGGACCCAAGGGGTCTACAGCAGATGGAGCACCCACTGTAGGAAACAGTGGGAGGACCTGAAACACTGGGCGTGGAAGACCGCGGAGGTGCAGCTGGGAATGGCCCCCAATGAGGAAGCGGTGTCTGTCGGAACCTGACCCCCCCGATGGCCCGCATACTGGCGGTGGCCTACCCGGAGCTAGATGGGCACTTGAGAGTATCACAGCAGCCACAAGGGGGTGAGCACAGTGGGTGTTACTACAATAATTGGTAGGTGGCATGGGATCTGGGTGGTGGGTGTGATTTAGTGGGTGCCCCTTAATGCCAGAACAGACATTGCTGCGTGATCCAGCTCAAGCGTAATGGGTGTATAGCAAATGCAGGTAACCTAGCTCGGTTGCATTCCATGTCATTCAGGGCTTTGTGGGTCCCAGGAGTAATGCAGTTGGTGACCCTCATCTTGCTGTGGCATATATCCAATAGAATGCCAGTGCAATGCATAGTGCTCAATCCTGAACCCTGTGTGTGACGGTACTGTGTATGCCAACTGTGGTCTTGGTGCTGTAATTGACCCAGTGCTCCCTTACTCTCCCTCCCCCCCTTTCACCTTCTGTCATCCTGTTCATGTGTGCATTAGTATCATCTGACAGAGGAGCAGGGGTACCAGCGACAGAGGGAGCTGCCTCACACAGGACCCAGGAGGCAGAGTCCACCGACGCTGGGGGAACCAGTGGGACAGAGGGCGAGGGGAGCACCACAGCGGAGACAGGAGGTGACAGCACTGACTCAGATTCCTCCTCCGATGGAACCTCCCCCGTACACCACAGTCCTCCCAGTAGCCCCTCAGGGAGTTGCCCGTGGCCCTTCACCTAGCAGGATGGGCATCTCCTTCGCCCCATGCACCTCAGGCCCTGCCCCAGTGAGCCCTGCTGCCCTGAGTGAGGAGGCTATTGTCCTCCTGAGAACCATCACTGTAGGGCAGTCAACCATTGTGAATGCCATCCAGGGGCTGGCATCCCAGATGCCGCAATGCAATGCATTCCTGGAGGGCATTCACTGTGGATTGGCGGCCCAACAAAGATCAATTCAGGATCTGGCCTCCTCTCTAATTGCAGCCATTGTCCATGTTCCTACCGTCCCCCCTCCAACTACCACTTCTCAGTCCCAGTCTCCTCAACCCCAATCCATCTCATGCACACATACAGACGAGCATGCACACAATACATCACACAAGAGTGACACAGTCAAACACAGGCACCACACTTCAGTCCACAAGCACTCACACAAACAACAGACAGTTGCACACACATCCACCTCCACTGCCTCCACTGTCTCCCCCTTCACCTCCTCCACCTCCTCCACCTCCCTCACAGTTACATACACACTCACACCTGCATGCACTGCTTCAACAGTACAACCAGCATCACCACTCCAAGCAGCACACACACCTCACTAGCAGACACATCTACAACATACATCCATGCGTCCCCTGTGTCCTCTCCCACACTGTCTGCCCCCCTCCTAAAGGACACAAACACGGGCACTCAGACACCCAACAGCCATCCACCTCCCATTGGCACACTGCCCATGCACCTGCACCCAAGTCCACCAGACGTACTCCTCCAGCAACCACTCCCTCAACCTCCACTCCCATCCCTCCTTCCTCATCCCGCCCCACCATCCCTCAGACGTTTTTCCTTGCCCAACTTGACCTCTTCCCTCCCCGTCCTGCCTGTAAGAGCAGGGTCCCAACAACGCAGCCCTGCACCTCAGACAAACAGTCCAGGGGGACAGTGGAGGCACCTCCTAGTCATGACAGTGAAGGATCCCACTCCACTAGCCAGGAAAGGGAGGATCCCACTCTACCAGCCAGGAACGGGAAGGATCCCACTCCACCAGCCAGGAAAGGGAAGGATCCCACTCCACCAGCAAGGAAAGGGGAGGATCCCACACCAACAACCAGGAAAGGGAAGCATCTCTCACCTCCTGCAGAGGCTGGCAGGGTACCAATGCCACCATCACCAATGGGCACGGGGCCCTCATCCCCTGCTGAGACACAGCAGCCCTCGCCTCCACTAGAGGCTGCCTAAGAGGCACTTTTCCAAGCTGAGAAACAGCAGCCCTCACCTCCAGCAGAGGGCATGTAGGCCACCCTCCAGGGACTGATGTACAAGGAGCCCTCTCCAGAACCTGTGGGCAAATTCCCCACTTCAGAGACTGTGACCTTACACTCCCCAGCATTGGGAAATGGGCAAGGTGCCCCCTCCAGAAGCAGTGGGCAAGTTCCCCACCTTAGAGACTGTGACTTTGCACTCCCCAGCACAGAGAAATGGGCATGAACCCCCTCCCGAACCAGTGGGCAAGTTGGGCATGGAGCCCCCTCCAGAACCAGTGGGCAAGTTCCCCAACTCAGAGACTGTGACTTTGCACTCCCCAGCACAGGGAAATGGGCATGGAGTCCCCTCCACAACCAGTGGGCAAGTTCCCCACCTCAGAGACTATGGGCCAGATGTATCAATCGATTTTGCATTTGCAAATGGTGCGAATTGCAAAATTCGGCCGTTTGCAAATGCAAAAATGCCTTTCAGAATGTATGAAAGGCATTCGCAGTGCAATTTTAAGGAATCGCTAAAATAGCGATTCCTTAAAATTGCGACACCATTTAGAGAATCGCAAATTGCGATTCTCTAAATAGGAAATCGCAAATAAGGAATCCTTATTTGCGATTTCTTAAGCATATGTATCAAGCATTTCCTAAATGCGAATTGGGCATTTAGGAAATGCAATTACCACCAACAAAAGTTTGGTGGTAACCATGTGCAAATTTTAAAAATGCATTTTAAATGAATTTTCAAAATTGACATGTAGTGCACACATGCCCCTAAGGCATGTGTGTGCTTCACATGTCCGTAAAAATATTTTTGGGGTGCAGCAGAGGGGGCCTTAAGCCCCTAGCACCATGGGATTTGCATTACCTAAATTGCGAATTCCTAACTGGAATTCGCAATTTAGGAAATGCAAAAACATTCGCAACAGGCCCATAGGTGCAAATGGGGTCGGATTCTCTATTTGCGATTCGGTAATAGCATTTGCGAATTTTAAGAAATCGCTATTACCGAATCGCAAAATTCATGCATACCATTTTGCATTTCTTAAATAGCGATTTCTTAAAATTTGCTATTTAAGAAATGCAATTTCGTTTTTTGATACATCTGGCCCTAAGACCTTGCACTCCCCAGCTGTAGCAGGCTGGCCTAGCTTATAGTGGGTATCAATTGTACTTACACCTCCTTGTGCCAGGTCCAGTTATCTCTTATTAGTAGATTAGAAGTGTTCTAGCAGCTTAGGCTGATAGAGGTAGCTATAGCAGAGCACCTTAGACTGAGCTAGGAGACATGCAAAGCTCCTACTATACCACTTATATCAGATAGGTACCATATCATAAGAAAGACAATACTCAGAGTTACTAAAAATAAAGGTACTTTATTTTAGTGACAATATGCCAAAAATATCTCAGAGGATATACTCCCTTAGGAGGTAAGTAAAATACACAAAATATACACACAAACCAAAATCAGGTAAGTTAAACAGTCAGAAAGGAGTGCAAACACTGTAGAATACAAGAGGATGCAATAGGCCTAGGGGCAACACAAACCATATACTAAGAAAGTGGAATGCGAACCACGAATGGACCCCTAGGCTAGTGTAGTTTGTAGAGCGTTGCTGGGAGTGTAAGAAAACACAAAGGATGTCCAGGATACCCCACCTCAAGACCCTCAAAAGTAGGAGTAAAGTACTACTATTTACCCAGAAACACACGAGTCGTGATAGAGGATTTTGCAAAGACCACAACAGACTGTAAAGCGCTGAAGATGGATTCCTGGACCTGAGGACTTACAAAGGAAGGGGACCAAGTCCAAGAGTTGCAAAAGTGTCCAGGGGGGGCAGGAGCCCACTAAACCCTGTATGAAGGTGCAAAATGGCTGCCTCCAGATGGAAGAAGCTGAAGATTCTGCAACAATGAAAGATGCTAGGAACTTCTCCTTCATGCAGAGGATGTCCCACGGAGTGCTGGAGGACGCAGAGTTGTTTCCTTGGCAAAATACCACAAAAAAGCCTTGCTAGCTGCAAGAGTCGCGGTTAAAGAAAAAGGGTGCTGCCTGGGCCCAGGAAGGACCAGGATGTCGCCACTTGGGAGAGGAGACAGAGAGGGCCCTCAGCAATGTAGAGAGCCCATGCACAAGAAGGTAGCACTAGCAGAAGTCCTTGAATATAGGTTCAAGTCTGAACATGGTTTCCATCTCAACACTGCAAAAGAGGGTTTCATGACACCGGAGATCAACTCAGGGAATTGAGCATTACAGGACAGAGTGCTGGGGACCTAGGCTAGGTTGTGCATTCAGGATTTTGTGGAAATGTGCACAGAAGCCCTTGTAGCTGCAGTTCACATGGTGCACAGGATTATTGTCTGGAGAAGGGAGGCAAGGACCTACCTCTTCCAAGTTTGGACAGTTGGACCACTGGACAGTCTGAGTCACTTGTTCCACCACCTGTGTTCTAGGGGCCATGCTCGTCAGGATGAGAGGGGTCCCAGAGTACCGGTGATGCTGAAGTTTGGTGCCTGCTGAAGCAGGGTGAAGATTCACAGGAGATTTCTTCGAGGCTTCCAGTGCAGGATGAAGGCAGGCAGCCCCAAAGCATGCACCACCAGGAAACAGTTGAGAAAGCCGGCAGGATTAGGCACTACAATGTCACTGGTAGTCTTCTTGTTACTTTGTTGCAGTTTTGCAGGCGTCCTGGAGCAGTCAGCTGTCGATCCTTGGCAGAAGTCAAAGAGAGAGTTGCAAAGGAACTTTTGTGAAATCTTGCAAGTCGTTATCTGAGGAAAAGTCACTGGAGAGACCCTAAATAGCCCTTAGAGGAGGAATGGCCACCTAGTCAGGTAAGCACCTATCAGGAGGGGTCTCTGACATCACATTCTGGCACTGGCCACTCAGAGGCCTCCAGAGTGCCCTCACACCTCTGGATCCAAGATGGCAGAGGTCTGGGACACACTGGAGGAGCTCTGGGCACCAATCCTGGGGTGGTGATGGACAGGGGAGTGGTCACTCCCCTTTCCTTTGTCCAGTTTCGTGCCAGAGCAGGGACTGGTGGTTCTCTAAACTGGTGTAGACTGGCTTATGCAAGGAGGGCACCATCCTTTAACATCTGTTTCCAAAGGGAAAGGGTGTAACATCCCCTCTCAGAGGAAATTCTTTGTTCTGCCTTCCTGGGACTGGGCTGCCCAGACTCCTGGAGGGCAGAATCCTATCTGTGGGGTGGCAGCAGCGGTAGCTGGAGAGAAAACCCCAGAGAGCTGGTTTGGCAGTACCAGGGGTCCATAGTGGAGCCCTGGGGATGCATGGAATTGGCACTCCAATACCAGATTTGGCATGGGGGGACAATTCAATGATCTTAGACATGTTACATGGCCATATTCTGAGTTTTCATTTGTGAAGCTACATATAGGTATTGACCTATATGTAGTGCACACGTGTATTGGTGTCCCTGCACTCACAATGTCCGGGGAAATAGCCCTGAACTATGTGGGGGAAACTTTGCTAGTGCAAGGGTGCCCTCACATTTAGTAACTTTGCACCTAACCTTCAGCAAGTGAAGGTTAGACATATAGGTGACTTATAAGTTACTTAAGTGCAGTAAAAATGGCTGTGAAACAACGTGTGTGTTATTTCACTCAGGCTGCAGGGGCAGTCATGTGTAAAGGTTTGTCTGAGCTCCCTATGGGTGGCAAAAGCATTGCTGCAGCCCCTAGGGATCTCTTGGAACCCCAATACCCTGGGTACCTAGGTACCATATACTAGGGAATCATAATGGTGTTCCAGTGTGACTGTTGAGATTGGTAAAAGTGGTCACTAGCCTATAGTGACGAATTCAAAGGCAGAGAGAGCATAAGCACTGAGGTTCTGGTCAGCAGAGCCTCAGTGACACAGTTAGTCACTACACAGGTATACACATTCAGGCCACAAACTATGAGAACTGGGGTCCTGGCTAGCAGGATCCAAGTGAGACTGGCAAAAACAAACTTACATACATGTAAAAATGGGGGTAGCATGCCAGGCAATATGGTACTTTCCTACACCAGCACAGAGAAATGGCCATGGATCCCCCTCCAGAGCCAGTGGACAGGTTCCCCACCTCAGAGACTGTGACCTTGCCCTCCCCAGCACAGAGAAAATAGGCATGGAGCACCCTCCAGAGCCAGTGGGCAGGTTCTCCACCTCAGAGAATGTGACCTTGCACTGCCCAGCACAAAGAAATGGGCATGGAGCCCCTTCCAGAGCCAGTGGGCATGTTCCCCACCTCAGAGACTGTGATCTTGCACTCCCCAGCACAGAGAAATGGGCATGGAGCCCCCTTCAGAACCAGTGGGCAAGTTCCCGACTTTAGCTAAGGTGCCCCACCTCACTTTCCCTGAGGTGCCTGTCCACTTCCGAGATGTTGCCCCTGCACAGTTTTTTGCGGAGTTAGTCAGGATCAAGTTGGGGCTTAGACTGTGCCCTGTGGAGATGTGGGCCTTTTGTACTTTGGACTGGGCATTGGCCCTTTCTGGACAATTGTTCATATATCTTTGTTTTTCAATTGGTTCATATGCTGGCTGTTGCCATGCAATTACAATCTCAGTACTGCCGACCTGTAGTCCTTGTATTATTATGCTGTGTGTCCTGTGCCATTGGTTTGCGTCTGCAGCTGATTGTGTGTATGGTGTGTGTGTGAATGGTTTGTGTTGTGCGTATGTGTGTCACTCTCCTTTTCCTCCCTCCCTCCCTTGTGTGCTAGCTGGCTGTACTCCCCGTCGTCGTCTTCGTCGACATTGGTGTTCCAGGTGGAGCATGGCATAGAAGAGCATCAGGAAGACCTGAAGTTCCGATTCCATGGCAGCGTTTATCTTCTCTGTGTCTCTGTTGGTGAGTCATTGGTCTTCTGTGATTTTTTTCTGCCAGGCTTTTAATGGCATCGGTACCCCCCCGGAAATTGTGGTGGTTTGCTGGGTCATGGTATGTTTTGCGTACCTTGTCTTCCGTCTGGCTGTTGATGCCTATCGCTCTGGTGCGTGGTGTTAACACCCTGGTGGTTGGTGCGGTACATTGGCTGTCTGTGGGTGTTACCACCGCCACTTTAACAATCACCGCCAATGTCATAATGACCACCTTAATAATGAATTACACTTAACCTGTCACAGTCTTAAAATACAACAGACAGCACTACATGAAGCTCTTCAAAGCATGTCTCAATGAACACCTACACCGATGGAAATGGCAGTAGAACTCTACAAACAATGCCACAGTCAGATCATTCAAGTAAAAATGATGCACGACTATTGCCTTTTTTTTTTAGAAAAGCTCAATAAAACATACTTGGGTGAAAGGCCCCTTGAAGAAAAGTGTAAAAATCGACATTGCTTTGGGCATTGACCATGGAAAGTGAAACAAATCACACATTAGGGGCAATTAATAACTCACATTTGACAGTTTATCATGTCACATGGCTAGCAGGTATGCTACCGCTGGACCAAAAGCGGCAATCTCATCCCATTTCCTACTATCTTTTCACAGTCTTGCAAAATTATAGACCCAATGATTTTTTTCAATTTTTGTAGTTAAAAAAGTTGTAGCTGGTCACAACCTGGTGACTGCCGGATAGACTAAATTAAAAGAAATCTGTGCATGTGGTCGTAAACATTGCACTTAAATTCCAAAATAAAATGTTCCCTAAAATCCTTGTTCTTAGAAGAGACATGGAACCCAAATAAAATGATTTGTATATATCTTACTGTGTGTTCGCTGCACTTTTTGTGGCTTAAGGAGCGTACGACTCACACTGGCCATTGTTCAGCACGCCTTTTACATTACCTGGCATGGATCTCAGCAGCTGCTATTTGAAACAAACGTGAAAGGTTGAGCTTAAAAATGTTAAAATTCTATGGATTTGCATAAAGCTTTCAGCGAGGAATAAGGACGCCTGTACAATTAGCAGCAGTCTCAAAGTTACTGAAAACAATTCAGTCAAGCATAACTATTGAATTAGTATGTGATTTATCACTGTTTTTTTTTAAATGCATAAAGGTTCTCGAGTTAATTATAAACAGATTTGCATTCCAAATTAAAACTGCCCTGCTAATTTATTAATCATTTATTTAATGTGTTGTATTATGTCACTCTCAGTAGGGACACGAAGGGAATGGTTCGGGCTGCAGCAATAACCTTGACAATGGCACGAATGACCGACGCTGTCTTTCAGAAAAGATGTGCAACTGCATCATATTCTTGGACGACAAACAAAAGAAAATATTATTCGTCACTGAGCTAGCATGACAGTAATTCATATATGTAATTTGTGTTTTCCAAAGGGTAGTTCACAGTATAATTAATAATTAAGAGCCAAAAGTAGGAGAATATATGTGTTCATACGTGTTCATAACTTATGCTGCCATACTAACTGAACATGGGCATGGGCAAACAAAGCTTGTGGGACAGTCAAAAGTAGGCCTGGGTGGGGTATGCGAAGTCGCAAAAAAACTCTGTCATGCTACGCAGAGTTCCGCAAGCGGGTAAAGTTTCTTGCTGTACCTATTCGCGTGATGTTTAATGTCAGTGGCAATGCAAAGTATGTCCTCTGTTTTAATACCTATTTTCCCCTAGTTTATTTTTTATATATCACTTTTTATCTTTCTCTTTTTATTTTTGAACTTCTTTTCATGTTTTTTTTTTGTTTTTTAGTTTTTCATTTTTTTATTTTAGTTTTCTCCCTTCCTTTTTCCTAATCCTTCCTTATTTACCTATTCCCCAAGTCCCCAGCACCATGGCACAGCAGTGGAGGGGCAGCGTCAGGTCCCTAACCGTCAACTGCCTTCCTTGACGGCAGTGGCGAGGGGTGCAGCCCTGCGCCATATTTTCTGAAGTAAAGGTGGCTGCCTTGGTGTTCTATGTGCAGTGCCACCTCCCCTCTATCTTCTCAGCAAGCGGAAGGCCCGGTACTGGTTACGGGCTCCAGGAGCACTAGCAACACTGGGAGAGGGTGTGCCGTGCTATTTGCCTCAGCTCTGGGGTCCAGCAAACCCAGCAACAGCTGACACACCTGTGGGCCGACATCCTAGATTGGGAGACGGACCTGCTCGAACTGCTAGGCATCGACGTTCTGGGACTCATGAGTAAAAATTAATTAATAGTTATGTTCTATGCTAACAGTATCTTCCCAAATCGCAAGCATGCTGCTCACACACAGGTACGCTAAGTTCATGTTACAAATATGATATTATGTGATCGTCATCTAAACAGGTGCTCAGCGCTATCTAATTGTATTTGTTTTTGGTGCTTGCTTGGGCTGATCAAGTAGTGCAGAGACTCCTCCTGTACCCTGTCTAAGATAGTCATCATTAATATATCATTATTTATGAGTTTGCATGTTCTCTCACTTCTCTGTGCCTTTATTTTTGCCAACTGCCAAGCAATTTCCCGGTGGTATGTAGTAGTTTTTCATGCATCCAATCTCTGTATTGAGATATTGAGATATTGAGAATGACATGAGAACTGTAGAAATCATTCATTGCAATTTATTAGTAATTCCAAAAATGCAGTTTAGGAAATTTGGAATACAGTTAGGAAATTTGGTATTGGATGGTCCATTATTCTAGTATTATTATTATACAGGTGCTCTGAACCTCTGATGTAGAAATGTTACTGTGTTTGCCTTTCCTTTAAAGAAATTAATAGATTGGAGAGATTATTACATAACAGTACCGCTTTTGTAATTTGTTTTCTCACATCATCCAGCGTCCAGGGGCAGGAAGAGGGCTGGTGGTGACAAGGTGGGCAAGGCAGCCTGGGGTAACCCCTCCACAAGTGCTGGTGCAGATGGCTCTGTTGCCCCCAGTAAGTCCTCCTGTTGTTAATATTGACATTTATTGACATAACTCTTTCCTATCCAATTAACTTTTTACTGTGCCTGTCTCCTAATTTGTTTCCAACTCCATTTCAAATTATCTGTTTTGCAAATTCTTCTTATCCCAGCATTATCATATTTACTTATTTTCTACATGTCAAGTTTCTTTACTTCAAACTGTCTGGCTATACCTGTCTGTAGCTTCCTTTTTTCTGCTTTGTCAGTGAGCTTTCCCTCCCCTGTATCTTATCTTGTGGGGTGGTGGTAAGGCTCAGCGAACACATGTACTGAAGATTGCATGCTCATGTAAGGTATTCTACACAAATTTTGTGAGAAGGCTTTCTTTTTCTTGCTCCAGACTGTAGCTCAATCATTAAAAAAAGGGGGAAAAAAAGTTGTTTTTAAACATGGTCATGTAATTGTTTGTACCCTCCAATGTATGTATTAGTATACTAGCAGTTGATGACCGTGCACCATGGTTGGAAGTATGAGGAGGATGGCCTCATTGCATTACCCAACCAGCACCATATGTCCTTCATTGACCAATTATTGCACCCCTTTATTTCTCTTGAAAGACTCAGATTCTTCAATAGCTAGTTCAGCTCCTCCGTTACCATTTTTTCAATTGAGTACCTGGCTTTTGAAAAATTGCCAATCAACAAAATGCCTACCTGATATTTTGATTGAAGAGCATTTGTAACCGAAATATAGTGATGTATTGCAGTTGTATTTAGCTATTACAAAAAAAGAAATAGGGGGACACATATGTTGTGTCTGAATTGTGTAATGTTTTTTCTAGCCGCACCAACCACCCGTGCTGGGGCCAACAGCAACAGCACCAGCGCTGACACAGCTGTGGGAGCGGATGAGGAGGGAGTCTCGGCGGCGGCAGTGGTGGGCGGTGGTAAATCCTATTGCTTGCTTATTAAGAATTAGTCAGATGGTTACTGCAAGGGTGTACTGGTGTTGTTAACTCACTCATCAACACCCTGCTTTTGCAGATGCAGACTAAGGTCTATAAAAAGAACTTGAACTATGACGTGTTTTGAAAAATTGAAAGAAGGATGGAAGTAGAATGGATGTGAGAAATATAATATGAGTGAAAGGATGTGTGTGTGGATGAAAGGGTGCATAATAATAATCATATAGGTGGATAATGAGGAGGATGATAGAGTGCATGGATGGGTGAAGGGATTACATGCCTGGATGGGTGAACGGACCTATTGGGTGGGTTAGGTCTCTTGGAGGGGTAAATTGGTCAAAGCATGCATGGATGGTTATTGGGTAAGTGGATGTTGGTGAAAAGTTAGGAGAGAGCCATGTTTGGAATTTGGATAGTTTTAAATGGCGAAGGACTGGATGAGAAAATGTAAAGCTTAGCTTAAATTGTGTGTACCAAAGCCAAGGGTGAAGAATAAGAGTACTTGAAGAACACCTTTGCATTGATGAATAGATAAGAATGAAGAAACAGGGAACTCTTCTAAATAGGGGCTTTCTTCTCTCCTACTTTACTTGCTTGGAATGGGTTTTATCAAAGGTTTGATGCAAAGGTTTGGATGGTATTTCAGAATATTCCCTTGACTCACAGTATTTTTCAAGTGAGGCAGGTAATATGTATCCCAGCATTCATTTACCATCACCTCCCTCCCTCGCTATGATCTTTCACTAGTGTCACCCATGATGACCTAATCGGTACTACAATGTTGGCTGTGCAGATTGCGTCTGTCAGCTTAAGTTAAGCTAATGCTTCTACCACATCCACCCCACCAAGTGTGTGATTAATCAATGGTGTAAATTATTCAGTAACACCTCAATCAATCACACAGCCCGGGGGAAGAGGGTTAGGGATTTGGTCAATGGACGGAAAAGGGATTTTGGGAAAGGTGTGACAAAAAGATAAACACTACACAAACACAATATTAATCTGGGAAATGATCAATAGCCTGTTCTGGGAGCAATACAAAAACATGAATATATATGACACAGGTAACTTTTCATTCTGTCAGCCCCAGTGGACCCAAGTTGTATAAAATGTTCGGTCACCTACATGTGCAAAATAGTACATATAATTAATCTTGATGTGAAGCTAACACACATAGGGGGTCCTTCTGACCCTGGCGGTCTTGGACCGCCAGGGTGCAGAACGACTGAAGCACCGCCAACAGGCTGGCGGTGCTTCAAAGCCCATTTCGGAAAACCGGGGCCGGCGGTTTCCCGCCAGTTCTGCCCCGGCTGGGCGAATCCGCCAGGGCAGCGCTGCAAGCAGCGCTGCCCTGGGGATTCCGACCCCCTTCCCGCCAGCCTGTTTCTGGCGGTTTACACCGCCAGGAAGAGGCTGGCGGGAACGGGTGTCCTGGGGCCCCTGGGGGCCCCTGCACTGCCCATGCCACTGGCATGGGCAGTGCAGGGGCCCCCTAACAGGGCCCCAGCCTGCTTTTCACTGTCTGCCTAGCAGACAGTGAAAAGTGCTACGGGTGCAACTGCACCCGTCGCACACCTACAACACCGCCGGCTCCATTCAGAGCCGGCTTCAGTGTTGCAGGCCGCCTTCCCGCTGGGCCGACGGGCGCTAACAATGTTAGCGCCCGCCGGCCCAGCGGGAAGGTCGGAATGGCCCCAGTGGTCTTTTGACCGCGGGGCGGCCATATGGCGGTTCCCGCCAGGCGGACGGAGACCGCCGCCCGCCGGGGTCAGAATGACCCCCATAGTTCTAAAAAAGAATATTGAAACAAAGATTATAATAGTCTGTTTTGCCAAATTGGGTGGTACATCTGCAATCTTCTTGGATTGCCAGCCTGAAGTGGTCCGATAAGGTAAATATGAGTGTTATGTGCAGGAGAAGAGAAGGCCTGTGGATTGTAAACCAGAAATGATTATCATGATATTGTAAAATCAAGAAGGATGGAATGGGAGGTTAGTTTCATGAGGAGTAGTGTACCAAGAAGACCCAGAAGTGACAGAGCTGGAGGAAATACCTTTGCGATCATTTACCATCAATCACAGGCAAGTGTCATGCTTCTCATAACACTTAGCCTAGAGTACTGCAAACTGTGACATTATTATCCATCACATGTCTTTCTCCTCCAGTTTCCTGCAACAGGCCCCCCATCCAACCACATAGTTTCAAGTTTGAGACAACCAACAGACACACACAGCAGCATTGATTTTCCCAAACCAAGTAATTGATGCACCTCCCACCACCAGTCCACATATTAGAGTAGGCCTCTGTGACTCATCCTCACATCATCTATGTTGATTTCTAAGAATTAAGAACTTCCTTCTTCTGGCAGTTATTTAAGTTATCAAATCAAGCTCTGATTCCTTCCATCATCCTCCAGACTCTGATTAAAGATTTTTATGTCCAACTTCACACCAACTGCTCCCGAGAATTAGAGTCTCCTGACCCAAGATAGACTCAACTGCTTAATATCAAGAAAAAACATTGAGTATTTTTGTTTCTGGACTAGAATTTTGTTTGTTGGCTAGATAGACTGGTCGACTCTTCTTTGACACATGTGAACCAGAAAGGAAAGCACCAGAAAACAAAGCAGTGTTTCATAAAATTTCAAAGGGAAAGGAAAACAAATCACCTTCAGAAAAAAAAATTCTCACCCATTATTAATTTTATGCCACCAACATTGTAAATCGATCACGACACAAACACAAGCCTGGGTAATATATTTAAAAAATATAAACACCCACTCTCACTATCTGCCATCACTAGACATGAGTCACATGAATCATCTCAATTCTCAGCAATGAAACAAGTATTCCTCATATCAATCGTTGAGGCATATAGCATTACTTACCTGTTTCAATCCAGCATAGTGGCACATTGCTGATCCTTTTTGATTCAGGAAACAAAACACACATTGGCCAGTAAGTTGTAAATCAAATATCTGGGGCAGTCCTGTTAGTGGACAAAAAGGTTGGATAGGCACAGATGGAGGAAGGCATTGTCTCTCAAATCTCCTAGAAGTGATTTTGGGGAGTTAGGGGCTTCTTCAATGCACACTAGTCCAACCCCAATTTGGCCATACATGTGCCTGAAACAGTTACAGTTCATTAGTCTTTTAGATAGAAACAAAAAATATAAAATAATAAGGTTCCACCATATAGCTATTTGTTTCTCAAAGCAGTTAAACAAAAGTGGGAAGTAGAAAGTTCCATGGTACACCAGGTCTAGTCAGGGAAGTAGAGTTCTTCCTCAAGCTCAGGTTGTTTGCCCAGAAGTTGGTCAGCTACACACTACCATGACCTAAGTCCAACAAATCATCACCCTCATCCACTTCCTGTTGTACTTCAGGTATGCTGTAATTTGGTGGTATAAAGTGCTAATTCATTTAGATCATAGTCAATCTCTCGACATTTTGAAATGAGAGACTGGTCCTTGGCACTGTGACAACCACACCAGCTGCACTGAACACACGCTCAGCAGACACACTGGATACAGGAGAAGCCAGGTACTTTTTTGCCAGCCTCCTAAGTACTGGCCATTGGCGCCTCTTCCCACACCAATGCACCAATGGGTTTTGATCCAGATAGACCTTCCTTGGGTCATCCAGGTAAGCCTGGACCATCCTCTCAATAGTAATTGATGCTGAACCTTGCTTGAGCGCTTTTGCTTTCGCCTCAAATGCAGATTTTGGGGCTGCTGCTCCTGCTACTGTTGTTGTTGGTGGTGTTGATTTTGGCTGTTGCGAGCCAACAGCACTGTCCGCAGGCTCTATGGAAGTGGTAGGCTGCAGCCCAGGTATTCTACCCGTGAGTGGGCCTCTAATTTCCAGCCATTCTTTTTCTAGGTCTCTGGCTTACTCAGCAATCCATGTCTTGTATTTTGATACATCCCCATCAGAAAAAGGAACGAAAGTAGGCAGTAATTGTTTGTACAGAGGGTCCAGAATTGTGGCACAGATGTAATGTTTGGATGACACAATGTCTCTTTGCAGCCTTATGTTAACAGATAAGCGAAGGATTAAGCTCTCTACCAACTCCGGTGCATCTGTTTTTTCATCCACACCTGCATACGTTTCAGAGACCTCCATTAGCTGTTTCTGCAGCATATGCACCAATGGGATAGCTTGGCCATGCTACAGTCCTCCTTGCTAACTTCCTGTGTGAAAAGTTTAAAAAGAGCAGCATCTCTGTCAGACATTTGACCAGGTCCCATTGATCTATTTCAATGATCATACCTTTCACAGTTGCATCCCCTCTTTGCATGACATATTCATTGATCAGTCTGTACTGCTCAAACAGATGGTGTAACAAGTAATAAGTTGAATTTCAACATGTTGGCACCTCCTGTATTAGGGCTTAAACTGGCATTCTATTATCACGCTGGTTAGTATTCAGAAGCTTGAGGGCTTGAAAAGAATGGCTAAAATGAGTGCAGATTCTTCTGCATGTGGACAGTAAGTTGCTGACTCTGGGTTCTTTTTTTAGGAAGTCCTGTACAAAAATGATGTTTATGCTGTGTGCGAAACACAGGACCCTTAAATAGCCACCATCTGACAGGGTCTTAACTATATTACCGCCATTGTCTGTGGCAACAAATCCAATGTTAAACCCTCTGGGGTGCAGCCATTCAAAGACCTTGTTGTTAAAGTCATCCAAGCTTTATAGGATTGCTCCATGCAAAAATAGCTACTGTTGCATGCTTCCAGACACCATTAAAAATGTCAGCTGTGTCAACACCTGCAGACATCATTTTTCTAAGCCCCACAAAAGAGATCCAGTGTGCAATGATGCACATGTAATCAGTGGCTCTGCAACTGATCCACCTGTCTGTCTTCAGGTGGATTGTGTGGACAGCACTCTGCTGCAAAGCTTGCCCAACCAATTCCAGCATATCGTGATGTAGCGCTGGAACAGCAACTCTGGCAAAATAGGTCTGGTTAGGAATCTTCCATTTTGGGCAGATATCTCCCACAAATTCTAGAAAACCCACTCCTTTCACAAAAGAAAAAGGAAGGAGGATCAATGCTAACATTCTAACTAGCTTTCCATTGCACAAATGTGCTGTTGGATGGTTATGTTCGTCCTGTCCCTCCTGCCTAAACATGGCAGTAATAGTAACCTGGATTTTTTTTCTTTGCTGGTGCCATTGATGCAGGCAACTTAGAAGGTGGTAGCAGGATCAATGTGCACCTAAGAGGGGCAGCCACTGTATGTTCTTGCCTTGGTATATCAACATATGCCATTGTGATGTTGCTGATGTGGGCGAAGATACTACTACACTGCTGGGGACAGGGCTGGTTTGTGTAAAGAAAATGTCACCTCTTCTTCACCTTCTACCATGATCGGATCAGAGTCTTGAACACCTTCACTAACACCAATTGCAGGCACTTGGCTGCTAAGGTGCGTCTCCCAGTGGATTGTGTGGTGTTTTCCCAAATGGGTTGTTTGGCCACCAATTCTATAGTTTGTACCAACCCTACCATGATTAACACTTGCTGTGCAAATGGAGCATATGGCAATATTTGGCTCCTTTCCACTAAATGTGAAGAAGTTCCAAACTGGGGAGGTCAGCTTTTTAACACTGGGGTCACAGACAATGTCTGAAGAAGTGGCACTAGGTGGATGTTGTTTTGATGATGTTTGCCTCTCTGCAGTGCCTTCTACTGAAGAGGCTGCAGATGTAGGTCACATCCAGGGCCTTGTAAATATAAAAGCAGGTGGAGGTGGAGGGATCTGTGCCACATCCCTCAGAGTAGGTTGAGAAGATGGGGTAAAGTTTGACTCCACTGGGGCTGGGCTAACTTCCATGATGACTGGCTCGTCATCAGGCTCATCATCCTCCACTTCTTCATCCATAACGCTAAGACTTTCAGGAACCTTCCTTTTCACTCCTTGTCTCTCCTGGCATGTCTCAGACTGAGGTGGCATCCAAGTGGAGTCTTGATCATTAGAACAGGGGCATGAAGAAGAAGATGGCGGATATCTGGAAGACAGTGGATCTTGTGAAAGAAGGGCTTTTCAGGCTTCCTCTGTGTGAAGCTCAACATCCTGATGTGCTCATACTTAAGCAGGAACTGCTATTGGTGGCTGCAGCTCTTGTTGTCCACTGGCCTGAGTTTCCAGCAATGATTAGGTACTACTTTGAGAAAGAGATAAGTCCAATTCAAAGTCATTGCTCATCAGCGTTCCTGTGATTAAAGAGGCTGCCTCTGTGCCAGACATGGGTTTGAGCCTCATTTAGAATGGGGCTACTGATGCAGGAGTGCTGCTCCCAGCTTGATCCCTTGAGGCTGGTGGAGCAGGGCACTTTTTTTGCTAAAAAAAGGTCTGAGGGGACGTACCAGTGGTGGGAAGCTCCTTCTTGTCACTGGCCACTTTCTTGGTAGCAGCTTTCTTTGGAGCCATCTTAAAGCTGTCAGTTGGCAGTAGCACTTAGCTTCACAAGCTGAAGAGATGTCCTTGTGGTTGAGAGTGTGGTCACCAGTCACGTCGTGCATAGGCCTTCTCTCTGGCAATACTGTGGGTAATGTCTCTTTCTCTTCGTGCATCTAAAAGCAACCATGTAAGAAGGATTAGTGAAACTTGGCATTGTTGCAGTTTCATTAGTAGTAGAAACAATATCATTTAATGGTTACTTAACTAAAATTATAATTAATTATGAAATACAGTGTATCCATTCGTAAAACCACACCACCATTAACTTTCATTATCATGTACAGTCATGAAGGATAAGAAAGAGCAATAACTACAACATAGAGAATGTAACTAAACTTTATCTGTCTGCATCAAGTTGGCATGTGACATGCAGAGAAGTGCTGTTGACAAATGGAATACTAATCCTTGAATAATGTAATGTATTGCAACTGTTTGCCTATGGCAGATGTTGGACCTGGCCCTTGTGGCAGGTTCATCCCCTGACATTTTGCCTCCTTTCTCCTAATTTTTCTGACCTCTCACTGTTGGCTCTAGGACTCTGAGCACTTTATCACTGCTGATCAGTGCTGAAGTGCAGGTGCTCTCCAATCTAAAGTTGGTATGATTGGCTTATACCTAATTTGTATATTGAACTTACCTATAAGTCCCTTGTAAAGTGATATCCCTATCCCCAGGGCCTGTAAATTAAATGCTACGAGTGGGCCTTCAGCGCTACTTGCGCCACCCACTGAATTAGCCTTTCAAACCTGTCTCAGGCCTGCTAGCGCAGGGCCTGTGTGCACAGTTTTCTGCCACAGGGACCTGGCATCTAAATTTAGTTGCCAGGCTCAGAACTCCCCTTTTACTACCTGTAAGTCATCCCTAAGGTACGCCAAAGCTAGCCCTATGGGCAGGGTGTCATATAGGTAGAAGGCAGGACATGTGCCTAGTAATGTGGCCTGTCCTGGTAGCGATAAACAGCCTAACTTGGTGTCTCACTGCTGTGATTGCTGCCTTCTCATAGGATTGCATTAGACATGCCCTGCCTTATGTGTAATGGGTATTGTCTGATTTATGAGGGGTAGTGTAGGCATGTTTGGTATGGTTGTCATGGTGGTAAGAAATACTGCTTACTGGTGTAGGTGTATTTTTTATTACTATTACAGAAATGCCGCTTCTAGAAAGTGAGCATTTCTATGTGCTTATGATTCTGGTGTTTTGCAGCTTGACTCCAATCCACGTCTGGCGTCTGGGCAGAGTGACAGTTGGGCTTTGTGCATACTTTTCAGACAGCCTGTACACAGGGAGGGTGGAGGTATTACAGAGGTGCATCTACATACTGAATAGTCTTCCTGGGCTAAGAGAAGGGAGAGGCGGGGCACACCTACATTTGTAAAGGCTGTGCCCTGGCCTCACACAATAGGGTTGTTTACCCCCCACTGATGTTTGGAGCCTGTGCTGGGGGAGAGAAGGAGCGGCACTCCCAGAATCAGTTGAAACCCCCTCTCCTACTCATTGTAAAACACACTGTAAACTGAGTATAAGTACAGGGGAATTTTCCCCACAATGTAGACATTTTTGGGACAAGAAACATTCTTGGAACTGGACAGAAGGCTGCTGGGAGGACTCACCAGAGACCGCCATGGACTGCTGCTGTTGTGCTGATCTATGACCCACAGGAGGAACTGCCACTGCTTGCATCCACTTTGTGCTGGCCTGTTGCTGGGCCCCACTGCCCTGTGCTCAACTTTGTGCCTCCAGGGACTAGGTGCTGTGGTCCCTGCCTCCCTTCATACCTCTGCTCTTCAGCGCAAAGGAGCGCTGTACCCTGATTACAGGGGGCAAAAGGAGCACTTTTTCTTTTAATCTCTTTGGGTGCCTGGAGAAGCGCCTTGCCGTGTCCTCCAAACACACCTGGAGAAGAGCCCCGCCGTTTTTCCCCAAAATGCGCCTGGAGGAGTGCTTTCCGGGGCCGTGCGAGGGAGATTCACCACCGCAATCTGGATTACTCAAGCACGTCTGAAACGCACGTCTTCTGGTGCCCCTGGGGCACGAAACAGTGAAGATTGGAACAAGCGTGCTCCCAACAGTACCCCTGGGGCATGGTAGGCCATCTAGAGGCCCTCCCGGGTTACAGACCGGCACCTCTTTTGGCGCGCTTTCACCGCAGCGGCCCAGGAAGAGCAAAAGAGCGGCTCGCGCACCGTGTTGGGTGTGGCTGCCTCAGAGCAGGAGGGAAGCCTCATTGGCGGCCCCTGCTCCACTCTTTACTTAGGCAGCTGCAACGAGGACGAGAGTGGCTGCCTCCACCTTCGCAGGGCATGGGGGTGGAAAGGGAGTTCCTTTCCCCCCGGCCATTACCTTAGGGACACAGATGCCCCAGCGATTTTTGGGCAACATTTGGTTTAGTGCCCCCCCCGCAAGAGGCACAGTTGCGACCTGTGTGGGGCCCACTGAACGTGTTGGCATCTGGTTCAGGTGCGGGCCCCAATAGAGGCCTGACACTCATCACCGGAGGGGGTGAATACCAAATCCACCCCAGAATCAATGCATGGCCCCGCTTCACAACTAGGAGCATGGGGGGAACCCCCTAGTTATCCTCTTGGCACTGGAAGTGCCATTTTCACCCTAAAAACAGGTACTGATTCAAAGGCATAACGTAATTCTTATTTTTCTATCATGGACTGGCTAGAATTGCTTTACTAACCTGTTTTTATGATGTCACATATATGTTCTGATGTTCCTTTTATGGGCATGACATGCTGATATATGTTTTTATGACTTGCCATATGTGCTCTAATGTTCCTTTTATGGATATTTTTGATGTGTTCATGACAAGTACATATCATTATTTATTGTGATTCCTGACTACTGCTAATGTTGCAGAATCCTGAGTACTTACATGTTCTAATGTGACAACTTCTTATTCTTGCAGTGTATTAGTAACTTGTGTAACGTTCTGACAACAGCTAAGGTAGCAGGGTATTACTGACATGCACTGTTTGGTCTAATTATGTTTTGTGCAATACAGTTTATTTTTACATAGCTCAGTGTTGTGTTCACTTTGTGGTGTACATCCTGCGTCATGTGAGTTGTGTGTGTTGTGCCAACACTTTACACATTGCCTCCGGGTTAGGCCTGACTGCTCTTGCCAAGCTACCAAGGGGGTGAGCAGGGGTTATCTTGGATGTGTAACTTCCTTGCCCTGACTAGAGTGGGTAGATTCTGCCTTGCTTAGGTGCATACTCTAGCCAACCAGAAACCCCATTTCTAACAGCAGACATGAGGCTAATGGGGAGAATGGGAAAACACTTTTTTTAAACTTTTTTTAAAATTCTACAACCGAGAAAAAAAATATATATATATTTAAATAATATTATTATTATACTGTTATTATAAAATTAAATAAAAGTTTGTGAAATGAATTAGAAAAAATAAGAATTTTTTTTTAAAATAGATTTCAATTGCTGTTGTATTAGGGAAGCGGGGTTTGAGAGGCAAGGTGTGGTGGAGGTGAAAAATGCAAAAAAAAGAATATAATAAAATATAAAAACCTGCTCAGACAATACATTCAGTAATAATCATTGATCTACTAGTAACACACAATATGGCCGCCAGTCACATGGTCAAACAACAACCAGCAAGGAGGCATGGCCACCACAACAAAGAAGAACACATGCAGGCTTAAAGCACACTGGCTGCATAAACAAAATGGCAGCAAGCCACATAGTCAAAGATCAAACAGCAAGGAAGGAGGCATGGCCACCACAACAAAGAAGAACACATGCAGGCCTAAAGCACACTGGCTGCCTACACACAATGGCAACCAGCGACATGGTAAAACAACAACCAGCAAGGAGGCATAGCCATCAAAACAAAGAATACATGCAGGTCTAAAGCACACTGGCTACCTACACAAAATGGCCGCCAGCCACATGGTCAAATAACCAGCAAGAAGGCATGGCCACCACAACAAAGAAGAACACATGCAGGACCACTGGCTGTCTACACAAAATGGTCTTCAGCCACATGGTCAAACAACAAGCAGGATAAATAGAAAACAAAAAGCACATATAGGTATAGGATTATAATTAACTATACCAAAAGGGCACCTGGTCACATGGCATGGGGAACAAAGACAAATGGTGGCCTATGACAAACACTCTCACACACTGGTGGTCAGACAAAGAAGGCATTGGTGCAGGAAAAAAAAAAAAACATTAATTCAGTAATTCCAGAAACTAAAATTAAAGGGACCAAATATTGTACAACAACAACACACATCATACAAAGGCATCAAGTAATAATACCCCGCCATACACTGTTTGCAGAAAACAAATGTGAAATATCACCAAATAACTTTTTTTTATCTTTAATCCAATACCATCTATGGGGTTTCAGTTCCACAGAAACCACAAACAGTTGTTCCATAATGCACCCATGACTAGTACTGGCCGTAGAGCTGGAAGGCTTACTCCATTAGCAGGCTAGGCCACTTAACATTAACATAGTGAATTTAATGAATATTGCAAATTTACAAAACAAAACATGGAAAAAATTTAGTGAACTGTAAAACTTATTTCCTTTGTGGAGCAAAAATTACAAGTAAATATAAATAGTCCCCAAATGTAGGCCACCCACCACAATAAATTTTTAAAAATGAATAAAAGTACAGATAAATCCTGGTACATGTCCTTTATCAAACAAACAAGTTGTTCAACACCCGTATACAAGTCTTTTTTAACTTACTTGTGCAATATCAAATACAACAAAGTCCTTAAATCCAATGGTAAATCAGGAGACAAAAACACATGATCCTTCTTGTAATCTATGTGAAAAGTGACCAGGAGATGGGAAAAGCAGTGGGAGGAGGAGGAGGAGCCTGCTAGACAGGAACAGGAAGTTGGAGTCTCTAGGGCACTTCCTGCTGTTGGAATTTTTTTTTTAAAGTACTTCTTGCACAACAATATCAACGCGAACGGTCAAGATCTTTTGCCCGCAGTTGAAGATTTTAGCTGCTTTAACTTCGCCAGATTGCAGCAGCAGTCGATCACGGTCACTCGTGCTCGCCTACATCACAAAAGATGTGCCAAAAGTCACTGTTGCGGTGCTAACTCTTGGAAGCGGGTAAAAATTCTTGTTTGTGCTTGTGAGAGACCGGAAGTCTCTCGTCTCACTTCTTGTGCTCATGAAATGATAGTAAGCACTTGCCAACGGTGGAAAGACTGGAAAAAACTATGCTGCATTGCAGAATGAGGAGTTGTCAAACTCTGCAGACTCCGTCAGTGGAGTGGAGTTTTTTGCCCAGGCCTAGTAAAAAGGTGGTTATTTTGTCAAAGAGCTTATTAAGCTCTTCGACTTGGCACTGTTCTTGTAAAGAAGCCAACTTTCTCACATGTGGGGATGTACTTTCGTTTTTTTGGACCATTTTTCAAGCATAAAGTGGATGTGTGCATAATCAATTCACTTGTTACTGCACAGGAAGGTGTTTCGGGTGAGTATGGCAAGAGAGATGATCATTAAGGAATGTCACAAATAACTCAGTGTGTGTCTGATTCATTTGATTTAATTATCACTTTTTGACTACTGCTAGTAATAAAAGATTAAGGGTCATCTGTACCAAAAGACTAGTTGCAAAAGATGGTTGCAAATTACACACTGAGGGCCTAATTTGGATTCTAGTGGATGGGTTATTCCAGCACAACGGTGAGGGATATCCTGTCCACCGAAATACAAATCTCATTATTTCCTTTGGAATTTATATTTTGGCGGATTGGATATCCGTCACCGTTGTGACGGTGTAACCCGTCTCCCAAAATATAAATTAGGCCCCGAGTATGTGTGACTAGTCTTTAATTTTTTCATGCAACCAATTTACTATGAGGTCACATCACAAAATGTGCAGTCATGTGGAATCACAGAATGACCGACCTACTGAATATTAATTAGGCAGGTCACAATTTGCGACCTCTTGTAATTGGGTACAAACACAGGGACAGTGATCAGCAAGGAACAGGAACCACCATCCAAGTTTTTTGCATTTCCTTAAAGGGTTTTGTTTGTTAAAAGCAGCCTTGTTCATTATAGAAACCTGTGCTACTTAAAAAAAAAAAAAAATACGGCTTGGGAAACCTTTGAGGACAGAAGGCAGTTGTGTCTTGAACTGCTGACTACTCCCTCCCCGAGGTCACCAGACACCATTCACAAAATGGAAGGTGTCCCAAGGTGACACCTTCACCTTTGCAAAACCTTTACCATCTCATTCGAGATGTTGGTAACTGATCAATGGTTGTCAACCATAGTTGCTTGACATACCAAGTCACAATTAGATTAGGGTACCCCTTTCACTCACTTTACTAATTGTGATTCATACAGGTTGCTAAGAAAGTATTTTCCAACTAGCTAAATGAGTTTAATGCATACCTGAAAGACATTCTGTGGTCACAAATGCTGTAATTTTGTCATTCACAGGATTTGTTCACTTGGACCTAAATGCTTGGCAATACTAGACCAGAGATCCCTGTCCAATATTTGAGTTGTTCCATCCATACTACATAGCCAGCAGTGGAATAGGCCATGGACAGATTATTGAGCGTAAAGGCAATTTTGTTTCCAGAGAGTGAAGAACCTGTTCCCTAATATCAGCGGAGGGGTTTTTAATGTCAGTCACAGGCAAGAATACAACTGGGAATACACATACTTTTGAAATGGAGTCATCACTTCACTTAACATGATTTTACTAGAAAAGGGAGGTTAGGGTTTGACTGGATGTTGGTCAGTATCTTTGGGGGAGGTGATGTTTCAAAAGGCTGTGAGGATGACATGGCATTAGGGATGCTACCTGAAAAAAGGAGGAATTGATTATATCAGTTGTATCTCATGCCAGAGGGAAAGGAAATTGTTTGTGGGAGGTGACTCTGTTAGGGAACTTAGCTTTTGTTTGGAGGGTCACATTTAGAGCTCAAAGGAGAGTGTGGTTGTAGAGGTAAGTTGGGTGCGCAAAGTGGTAGTATTAGTGGAATTATAGGTTTACTAGAAGGTCTCTGTTTCGATGATTTTGAAGGACCTGATGTGAAAGGGGAATGCTATTTCTATTCTGAGGGGCTAATGCAAACAAATGAGTGGTGTGATCAAAACTGATGGTGTACTGCCAGGTAAGATGTTTTGAAACCATGTGAAAAGGATGCAGTGTATGCCCAGCTATTTGAATATGGGAGCATACCACTTGAGTAAGGGTAGGGTGGTGGTGCAAGGTAGTAGGGTTTGAGGAACATGACGCTGAGGTGGGACACCAGTTGCCCTGAGAGACCCTGGGCTCATACGCATACTGACACACACAAAACAGATCTCAAGAGGCTTCATCCAAATACAGACACACCCACGACACAGAACATCAATAATCACACTCCTTAGCCTGGGTACCCACCAATGTGTTCGCCACACATGAATCTATGTATTTCATGTCTTTATTCATCAGTGCGTAACAACAAACTCACTATTCTAAACCCCTATTCACTTCATCACGTTCCAACACCTACATCACAGCCCTGAGTACTTCAGGAGCTTAAAGTGCTCCATCATTTATATTCACATGACACTACATCTCCCCCTCTCTTAATTAAAAAAAATAAATTTTTACAAATATCTACACAGTCATAGCTCTTCGATAAGCCTTCTTGGCACTTTGACTACTTGTTGTGATCGCGTCTTCCGAAACTTAGAATCAGCAATAGCAATGTCCATCATCTGCATTTGCAACATAGAAGCAACACCAGTCTGGGGTTTTCCAATTGCCCTTACTGAACCAGTCTCTACATTCACATCAGCATCTGTGAGTGATGAGCCACCTGTCTGAAATGTGAGGAATCTCGTGGAAAGGATTTCCCAGGCCATTGAGCAGTCACCATGTGTCCTTTGCTTGTTACAACATGGAATGGCTCAGCATCAAATGGAGCATCAGAATTACGTTTTCTCAGCTGATGGATGAGCACTTGATCTCCTATTCTGAAGACACTGGGTCTGATTTCGATATTAGTGGACAAGTTACTCCATCACAACTGTGATGGATATAATGGGAATACGATTTCAGCAGACGGGATGTCCGTCACAGTTGTGATCAACTGCCAATATCTAAATAAGGCTCGATGTGTTTTAAATGTTTTCTCTTGCCTGCATAGTCCTGCATTTTCTTTATATGATACACGTCTTTTGTAAAAGTTTCTTATTCAGTTCTCGATCCGGTTTAGTCCATTGAGGTAACTTGATCATCATTGTTCTCTCCAACATCAACGTTGCATGGTTTTCACCTGTGCTCGAGTGAGATATCGAACAGTAAACTCATAGGGTGCAATTAAAGACAGTCTTGAGGTTTTTCTAATGCATCTCGCTGAACAGCTTTCGTTTATGTACTCAAGAAATGTTCTACAAGGCCATTAGCCCGTGGGCAAGCAAAGAGGTGTGCTCTTCTGGTGCTTTACATTCAGCAGATTAAGAAAGTCTCTGAATTCTTGACTACTGAAAGGTGAGCCATTGCCAGAATTTAGAATCACAGGAATGCCCCTGTCACAAAGATGTCATCTAATCACTCAATTACTCTTTCGTGAGTGATGGATGATAGATCTTCAACTAATGGAAATGTGAGTGTTCATGGACAACCACCATTAGGTGATGTACATTGTCAAGTAGACCAATAAGGTCAACAACAATTCTCTCCCATGCATGCTTTGGCAACTTTGTTATGTTTAAAGGGTGTTGAGTAGTTTTTGATGAGAGGGAGTGGCATAGATGACAGGCCTTTAATTATCTTTCAACTCTTTCGTCAAGATGAGGAAACCAAACTCGATCTCAGAGAGCTTGTCTTGTGGCAACGATTCCACAAAACAGTTCAATTATCTGTTGTCTCAGACTCTCCAGAATGACAATTTCAAACCGCTCAGGACAATGCCTTCTTGTGCCATGGATAGTTCATCTTTGACATTATTAAGCGTCTGGTATTCACAGTCATTGGTAAAAGGTTGAGTATGTTGGTTCCATGACTGATGGGTAATAATGTCCTTCAATTTTAAAGTGGAACTTTCTTGACTCATGGCAGTGACAATTTGTTCCAATTAAATGGCAGCAGGTGTGTTTAATATCACAATGAAATGTATGTATGCTTCAACTGACTTAGAAGGATTACTTGACACTGCACAGGCATTCTAGAAAAGTAGTTGGCAGGCTTTTGATCTTTCCCAGGACGGCGCACAATTCTGTAACAACTCCTGTAATCAGAGACCCCAACGTTTAATGAGTGGAGGCATCTTGGCCTTTGGATTGCCGAAGATGGTCAGCAATTCTTTATGATCTGTCACAAGCATAAAAGGTTTTCTGTATAGAAACACATGGAAATGTTTGCAAGCCCACACTACTGCTAAACTCCTTTTTCAGGTTGTGAATAAGCATGTTCAGTCTGGGACAAACTCTTGCTTGCATATGCCACATAATGTCTCCATTATAATGGGCAAGGATGGCACCTAACCCTACTGTGTAAGCGTCATCAACAACTTATGTATGTAGTTTTGAACAAAAATATGCCATTTTGGCAGCATTTTCAATAGTTTTTTAGATTCTCTTAAATCTTTGCTCGTATTCATGTGACCAGTGAAATAAAACATTATTTTTTGTCATCTCTCTCAAAGGAGCACTCAAAGTGGCAAAGCCTTGTATGTATCTGGAACAGTAACTGGCCATTCTGAAGAATGAATGTAACACTGAAACATCTTGTGGAGGAATGACAATTGACAGCGCTTGTGCTGTAGCTGGATCGGGTGACATGTCCCCATCACAAAAAATATGCCCAAAACGTTTTAGCTTTGTCTTCTTGAAGTCGCATTTCTCAGCATTCAGAATTAAACCTGCATCAACAAGAAGGTGAGCGCGTTATTCGCTTGTCAGCGCTGCTGTGGGGGAGCTTTTTTAAACTTTTTAAATATATATTCTTATTACTAGTGTTGGGATACTGCTTTGGGGCTTCATTTTTATTTTCTTAAATTTTTTGTTTTTAACCTCTTTTTGAGCAAGGTGCTGTTTCAGCGCCTCGCATCGGGAGTGAGGGTCTGTCAGAGCCCTTCTTCCGGCTACCAGAAACTCTTTATCGCTCAGTTAGCGGTCCAGCTGACGTGGGGCTCTTTGCCTGGCGTCATAAATGACTGCAGCTGAGCGGCCGTGCACAGAAGGTGAGCGCGTTATTTGCTTGTCAGCGCTGCTGTGGGGAAGCTTTTTTAACTTTTTAAATATGTATTCATATTACTAGTGTTGGGATACTGCTTTGGGGCTTCATTTTTGTTTTCTTTTAATTTTTGTATTTTAACGTCTTTTTGAGCAAGGTGCCGTTTCAGCGCCTCTCATCGGAAGTGAGGGTCTGTCAGAGCCCTCCTTCCGGTGAGCAGAAACTCTTTACCGCTCAGTTAGCGGTCCAGCTGACGTGGGGCTCTTGGCCCGGCGTCATAAATGACTGCAGCTGAGCGGCCCGTGCAGCTGACGCGCGCAGTGGGCGCGCCTAAGGCAAGCCGAAGGCGCGCCTAAGGAAAGCCCGTCTGCGCCCATCCGTGCCCGAACGGGCCCAGGGGCCAGAGATTCTGCCCTTTTTTTCAAACGTGCGGCCCCTCAGGGGTTTAGCTGTAAAGCTAAGAGTATGCCTTGCAAGCATAAGGTGCCAATTGACCAAAGGTCCGTCTGGACCTGTAAGGAATGTAATTGGGCAGTACAAGCTCCATTAACCCTGAAGGAGGCCAGAGTTGAGCATAGGAGGTCTCTGATGTCTGGAATATCAGCTCATGAGAACACGCCAGCCTACGGTCAGCCGCTTTGGTACGCTTTGGTAATCGTCCGCTCAATCCCCAAGCATAAACTGGAAATTTGCGAGTTGATTGATACTTGGCACATTGATTGTCTGTTTATAACAGAAACCTGGGGCAAAATAGAATCAGACCCCGACTTTGTTGCAGCATCTCCCCCAGGGTATACCTACTGCAGATTAGATAGACCCCGAAGTCAGGGCGGAGGTTTGGCTTTCATCTGTAGGGCTACTCTCATGTGCGTTTGGTCCGGCCCCTCCGCTGAAACGTGCAAGATGATGGCTTTTAAGATTTCTCAGACCAATGGTATACTGTTGGAGGGCTTCTTGATTTATCGACCACCGGGCCCTCTTACAAACATTGTCCAAACTTGGGTTAATCTGACAGAACCTATGGTTTTGTCTCCTAAGGCAATTATCTTAGGAGATTTTAATATCCACTTCGATGAGACCTGCAATCCAGTGGTCAGGGAGGTCTTAGATCTCATGGAGGCCCTGGATTTGACCCTCAGTGTCTCGGCAGCTACCCATAGTGCGGGACATATATTAGATGGGGTTTTTGCTTGTACTTCCCTACAGTTGGCTCTAACTAATACCCAGTTAAGTTGGACTGGTCATCACCTGTTAAGCTTTAAAATTGATACCACTCATCCCCCTGCTTTGTATGAACTGGAGAGCGAAGTAATTAGGCAATGGAAGCAGATTAAAGTGGAAGAACTAGCTCCTGCCTTAGAAGAGGGTTGGGACAGGGCCAAGAAGTTGGCTCAGCCCCTGCTTGACAGCTTCCATCAAGGTGTTGAAATGGCCATGGCTCAATTGGCTCCCCCTAAGCCGTAAGAAGCTTAGTCAACCCTGGTTTCCAAGCAAAGTTAAATCTTTTCAGAGAAACTACCAGCAACAGGAGCGCCGGTGGAAACTAAACCCAGTCCCAGAGGAAAGGGTTGCATTAAAGTCCACCCTCAAAGCTTACAAAGCGGCGCGTTTTAAGGCTAAATCTAATTTTTACACTGCTAAAGTCAAGGAGGCATTAAATGCCCCTAGAGAACTTTTTTAAGTGATAAAGACATTATCCACTCCCTTTAGGCCATCCGATCTGGAAAAGTCCCAGGAGTTCTGCGATAAGGTTGCTAGGCATTTTGAGAACAAAATCCTTCAAATACATGCTAACTTTGTTCCTCATGAGTTTTCCAGTGAACACTTCTCTGTGGTGTCCCCGTATTCTAAAGCTAGCTGTAAAGTCCTATCTGACTTACATGTTCCAACCCAAGATAGTATTAGAAAGCTGATTCTAGAAATAGAGTTGGGTTCCCTCTGGATCCATGGCCCAATTCTATTTTTAAATTGGCCCAGATCTGATGGCTCGGGCTTTAGTTCCTATTTTTCAGGAGGTTCTAAATTCTGGGACAAATCCCTCTTCATGGAAGGACACTATGGTGGTCATTCTAACCCTGGCGGTAAAAACCGCCAGGGCGAATGACCGCGGTAGCACCGCCAACAGGCTGGCGGTGCACCGCTGGGCATTCTGACCGCGGCGGTTCAGCCGCGGCCAGAAACGGAAAGTCGGCGGTGTACTGCCGACTTTCCGCTGCCCTTGAGAATCCTCCATGGCGGCAGAGCGCGGGGGATTCTGACACCCCCTACCACCATCCTGTTCCTGGCGGGTCTCCCGCCAGGAACAGGATGGCGGTAGGGGGTGCCGCGGGCCCCTGGGGGCCCCTGCAGTGCCCATGCCAATGGCATGGGCACTGCAGGGGCCCCCGTAAGAGGGCCCCAAAAAGAATTTCAGTGTCTGCCTAGCAGACACTGAAATTCGCGACGGGTGCTACTGCACCCGTCGCACTCCAGCAACTCCGCCGGCTCCATTCGGAGCCGGCTTCATCGTTGCTGGGTCTTTCCCGCTGTGCTGGCGGGCGGCCTTTTGGCGGTCGCCCGCCAGCACAGCGGGAAAGCCAGAATGGCCGCCGTGGTCTTGTGACCGCGGTGCGGTCATTTGGCGGTAACCGCATTGCGGGCGGCGACCGCCGCCCGCCGCGGTTAGAATCACCGCCTATAGTTGTTCCCCTAAAGAAGAAGCCAGATGGTGATAGTCAGGATCCAAACAACTTACAGCCAATAGTGCTCCATCCTTTTCTGGCAAAAATTTTAGAGAAAATCTTGAATATGGAACTGGTGGCATTTTTAGCGGAAGTGGGAGGCCTTGACTCCTCTCAACATGGTTTTAGAAAGGTGCACAGTACGGAGACTGCCCTTATTTCATCCTCCGATGCTATTCAGAAATTGGCAGATGAAGGTCAAGGGGCCATCCTAGTATTATTAGATCTATCAGCGGCGTTTGATACTATCTCCCCTCATCCACTGATGTCCCGCCTTTGTCAAGTAGGGATCAGAGAGCGAGCCCTTAAGCTTCTGGAAAATTTTCTGACAAACAGATGGACCGCTGTTAGTTGTGGTAATTGCAAATCCACACCTTATCTACTACCCTGCAGGATTCCACAGGGATCTTCTTTGAGTCCTACTTTGTTTAATGTGTATGTTGCCCCGCTGGCAAATCGGATTTGATCCTTTGGATTTATCCCGACCTCCTATGCGGATGATGCTCAGCTCATCGTCCCCATTAAAAAGCCTTGGGAGAGGGTTGCAGATTGGTTCAACAATTGTATGCAAGCAGTTAGTAATTGGATGAAGACTAAGGCGGTGATTCTAACCGCGACGCCGCCCGCCATGCGGTTACCACCAAATGACCGCACCGCGGTCACAAGACCGCAGCGGCCATTCTGGCTTTCCCGCTGTGCTGGCGGGCGACCGCCAAAAGGCCGCCCTCCAGCACAGCGGGAAAGACCCAGCAACGATGATGCCGGCTCCGAATGGAGCCGGCGGAGTTGCTGGAGTGCGACGGGTGCAGTAGCACCCGTCGCGAATTTCAGTGTCTGCTAGGCAGACACTGAAATTCTTTTTGGGGCCCTCTTACGGGGGCCCCTGCAGTGCCCATGCCATTGGCATGGGCACTGCAGGGGCCTCCAGGGGCCCCGCGGCACCCCCTACCGCCATCCTGTTCCTGGCGGGAGACCCGCCAGGAACAGGATGGCGGTAGGGGGTGTCAGAATCCCCATGGCGGCGGAGCGCGCTCCGCCGCCATGGAGGATTCTCAAGGGCAGCGGAAAGTCGGCGGTACACCGCCGACTTTCCGTTTCTGGCCACGGCTGAACCGCCGCGGTCAGAATGCCCAGCGGTGCACCGCCAGCCTGTTGGCGGTGCTACCGCGGTCATTCGCCCTGGCGATTTTTACCGCCAGGGTTAGAATGACCACCTAACTGTCTTAAAATGAATGCTTCCAAAACCGAAATTCTCTGTTTTGGGCCAGGAAAAGCGTTATGGATTCCACGTTGGTGGCCCTCCGACTGCCGTACCCTTCCTGTTCCCACTAATATCAGTAGGAATCTGGGCATTCTTTTTGATGCTCATTTATCCTTTAAAAGTCAGGTAAATCACACCTTAAAGACTTGTCTTTGGCTTATTAAAATGCTTAGGAAAATCTTCCCTTATCTCCAGCATGAATGGAGAGTTTCGGCTATTTTAGCATTGGTTATGTCTAAAGTAGATTATTGTAATCCCTTATTTTTTAATCTGGACAAGGTTCTGAATGACAAGTTGCAACTGGTTCAGAATTCGGCTGCTAGAGCGGTTCTTAACCTCTCTCGATGGGCATCAGTCAGAGGGAGCCTTAAACAACTACACTGGCTCCCAGTGGCTCAGCGTATTATCTTCAAATCGGTCTGTTTGACTCATAAAGCAACTCACAGGATCGGTCCTCGCTACCTTACCACCAGGCTCTGTTGGCATGTCCCTAAGAGAAATCTGAGGTCTTCCAAAGCCTACAGAATCCAGGTCACCCGCACTTACAAAGCCAAATGGGGTGATAAAGCGTTCACCGTGGCTGCTGCAAAATGTTGGAACTCACTTCCTTTGAACATCAGGCCAGAACCCTGTTACCTAAGGTTCAGGAAACTGGTCAAAACTTGGCTCTTTACCCGATAGCCTCTGCTCTGTTTTCGGTTTGTCCTCCCAAGTAATTCTCTTTCTCTCTACCGTCTGCTTTTCTGGGTGGTTTCCTCGGCTTTGTTATCCCTTCTTTCTCACCTTCTATATCAGCTCTTCGATGCTCTTTGTGAGTCGGAATGCGCTATACAAATAAGATATACAAAATACAAAATAAATGACATACATATATTAGAGCTTTATTGTGTTCCCTCTGTGCAGCTCCAAAAACTAATACGTTGCTGAAGCAGATATGCTAATTAGAAATTATTAATGAATGCTTATGTGTTTTGATTTACAAAAAGTTCATAGAGAAATTAATCGTAGAGGAAATAATGTGCACGTTTGAAAATGTGCCCAGGGAGAATGGTAGCCACTTATATGAACTTGTACTAAAATGATTCATAAATGGGTGAAATAATGAAAATGTGTAATAATAATGTAGTAATGTGCCATAATGAGATGTATAACCTATGTTTTGTATTATATTGTAGAGTTAACTTAGCTGAAGTTGTGGCATAGTTTTTCCCAGGCCTCATGCAGAAGCTGAAATATTAGAGCATGCTGGAGGAAAGCGACTATGATAAACTAACCTTGAACCACCCAATGTTAAAAACTGCTTAGATAGAATTTTCTGCAATGTACAGTGTACAGACAGACAGGAGATGATGGAATCAAGGGCCATATGTACAAACACTTTTTCCCATAGACACATAATGGGTAAAAACCTTTGCTACATCTGGCCCCAAATTGCTACAATTATGTGTAGAGTAGACGAGATGTGCTTTCCCAGGACTCAAACAATAGAGACACTGACTGAAGAGGAAGATGAAACATTTTCGATACCTGATGAGCCTAATGGTGAGGACATTGAACAGTGAACCAATCAATGAACTGAGAACGGCAAAATACTAGAACTGATAGATTTGTTGAATTGAATGTGTTGGGTAGCGTCACGTATGGTGATTAATTGACCAATTAGGAATTAGGGGAATGGACTGAAGATCTCTAATAAAAAGTCATGACAAGGGGCTAAAACTTCAAATGCGAGAGATGAGAGAGATGCAAGGGGTGAAATGCTAACATCAAGAGACGCGGTTCGAGATTCTGTTATTGGGCTTTTGCACCTGAAAGCCAGATGCGTTGCTGATCAATTTATGACCTGAAGACGAAGCCTGACTTTGTTGCTGATCCATTCCGTGGATAAGTAGCTATGACAATGTGACTGATTAACTTTTGTGCCTTTTCTTCTAGGTACCAACTGTGCTGTTTTTAAAGTTTTTCTCTTAGCTAGATGTTTTCCAAATTCATGTTTTCTAAATTGTTTTCGTATGAAGTCCTGCATGCTGTTGCTAATTTGGGTTAGGTAGGGAATCTTTGGGTGACATTGACAGTGACAAATGAGTGACAAACTGATTGCTGTACTCTGCTATTGATGTTGACATATTCCTCTTTGTTAGCTTATGTCGATGCCTTAGAGCATATGTTTTCTCAAGTTTTGATTAGATTGTGTTATTTGTGGTCGCTAATAAACTAATTCTAACCTGATTGAATAAAGCTTGAGTTAACCTTATGCACTAGAATTGGAACTAATAGAGAAATAAAAATTGTTAAACATGTGTAGAGTTGTGGTTATTGATGAGTTATATTGAATATTGATAACATTGGTCACTACGTGGCTAGGATGCCCCATCCGATCAAATAGGTTCATCGGCCTATACGTGTCCCCTTGTAAGTTTACTTACTAAGGACCAGGTGCACTAGCAAGGTCATCACTATAGTTGAAAGTATCAAAGACAGGCTGTGTGATACATCTAAAGATATCTTGAAAACTCTCTGCAACTGATGATGACACACCGAAACTGAAGCCCTGATTTATACTTTTTTTGCACCACATTAGCGTAAATTTTTGACACAAAAGCAGTGCAAACTTACAAAATACAATTGCAAAAGCAGAGCAAACTGACAAAATACAATTGTATTTTGTACGTTTGCACCGCTTTTTCATCAAAAAATGACACTAATGCGCCCCCAAAAAAGTATAAATCGCCCCAAGTATTTTGTATCGAATCTGACCAACATGTGTAGAAAAGGTTGTAATGTCCCTGCAATTCTCCTCCATTTCTAACTTATTATATCATTTAATTAGATCAAGGCAAGAGAAGACTTTTGTACCATTCAATTACGTTGTCATATCAGCAGGGTGAGGACCTGGATGTTGTTCTCTTTTAATTGTCTCATTTGCTTAGTGCATATTCACGCAGATGTGTACACCTCCTTCTCTTTCCTTTTTGGGCACTACCTTGAAGGGAGAAACCCATGGTGTCAGACCAAGAGAATGTTCAATGATATCATGCTTAAGAAATAATTTGAGATCCTGTTAGACTTTTTCATCCTTGGCGTGGTCTCCCTTAACTTTTTGCCTCTGTTCCCTAGGTTGTTGATGTGTGCTAGACTCTGATTTTACTGTTTTTGTTACTCTGGGCACTTTACCACTGCTAACCAGTCCTAAAGTGCAAGTGCTCATTAACAAAATGTGTATGTAATTGGTTTATCCATGATTGGCATATTTGGGTTACTAGTAAGTCCCTAGTAAGGTGCACTATAGGTGCCAGGGCCTGTAAATCAAATGCTACTAGTGGGCCTGCAGCACTGGTTGTGCCACCCACATAAGAAGCTCTGTAATCATGCCTCAGACCTGCCATTGCAGTGTCTGTGTGTGCAGTTTTAACTGTAAATTCGACTTGGCAAGTGTACCCGCTTGACAGGCCTAAACCTTCCCTTTTCTTACATGTCAGACACCAGTAAGGTAGGCCCTAGGTAGCCCCAAGGGCAGAGTGCAGTGTATGGTTAGGGTAGGACATATAGGGGTTCATTCCTACCCTGGCGGTCCGAGACCGCCATGGTAGGGGACGGAGGAAGCACCGCCAACAGGCTGCCGGTGCTTCTGGGGCTATTCTGACCGCGGTGGTAAAGCCGCGGTCAGAAAAGGGAAGCAGGCGGTTTCCCACTGGCTTCCCGCCGGCTTCCTGCTGCCCCTGTGAATCCTCCACGGCGGCGCTGCAAGCAGCGCCGCCATGGGGATTCCGACCCCCTTCCCGCCAGCCTGGTTCTGGCGGTTTTCACCGCCAGAACCTGGCTGGTGGGAACGGGTGTCGTGGGGCCCCAGGGGGCCCCTGCAATGCCCATGCCACCGGCATGGGCACTGCAGGGGCCCCCTAACAGGGCCCCACATTGATTTTCAGTGTCTGCTTGGCAGACACTGAAAATCGCGACGGGTGCAAATGCACCCGTCGCACACCAGCAACTCCGCAGGCTCCAGTGAAATATTGCTAAATTCGTTTTTTCACTGTTGCAAGGCCTGCCCCTCTCATAGGTTAACATGGGGGTTACCTTTAAATCTGATTAAAGTGTAGATTCCCTTTGGGAGTGGATGGACATGTGGAGTTTGGGGTCTCTGAGCTCACAATTTAAAAATACATCTTTTAGTAAAGTTGATTTTAAGATTGTGTGTTTGAAAATGCCACTTTTAGAAAGTGAGCATTTTCTTGCTTATACCATTTCTGTGACTCTGCCTGATTGTGGATTCCCTGTCTGGGTCATTTTGACAGTTGGGCTGGTTGCAGCTCACACTAGACAGTGACACAAAGGGAGCTGGGGTGTAGCCTGAATATCCTGATGAGCCATCTGTGCTAGGAGGGGGGGGGAGGAGTGGTCACTTACACCTGAAAGGGCTGTGCCTGTCCTCACACAATGCAGTCTCTGACCCCCTGGTGAGTGTCTGGGGCCTGGCCTGGGCAAGGCAGGATTTCACATTCCAAAGAGACTTTACTTTGAAGTAGGCCTACTTCAAAGGAGAAATTGGGTATAAAAAGGGCACCCAAAACCACAGACTTTAGATCACTTCTGGACATCAAGAGGAACCTCTGCCTGGAGAAGAGCTGAAGAGCTGAGGAGAAGTGCTGGCCTTCCTGTGACTGTGCTTTGTGGAGCTATCCTGCAGTTGCTGCTTCGGCCACAGTAAGAGGGCAAAGACTGGACGTTGTGCACCTTCCATATTGTGAAGAAATCTCCAAGGGATTGATTTGTAGCTTGCCTCCTGTTGTTTGAAGTCTCAGGGACAGCAAAGACTTCTTTCTGCCAGCACCTGGACTCTCTGGAGAGACTCCTGCTCTGACAAGTAGTGCCCTATCCAGTCCCTGGGCCCTTGAAAGGAAAGCTGGTGGAAATCCAAGGAAATCGACTTCGGACGACTTCGGACCGACGCCGCTGATGAATCTGGTGACGCTGCGATCCCCGACTTCGCGCATCAACTTGTTTTCACTCTTCACCAAAGGTACTATACTTGGGGGTCTACGCGACTCCGTGTCCGGCACCGCTCGTGTCGGCTTGTTGGGAACGACTCCGTCACGACGCCGTGTTAACACCTCATTGAAGCATTTTGTGTTTCTAAGCGCTATTTTTCAGTTTCATCTTTAAAAATTCATTACTTCACTTGAGATTTTTACCTTCGGACCTAGTCTTTTTTTTTAGGTGAAAATCCTTCAACTGGGGCAAACCTGGATCTTGATCCGACGTCCTTTGGGCCCTCCTCGGATTAGCTGGCTGACAGGTCCCGGTCAACTTCCTATGTTCGGAGATTTTCTTCACTGAGACAAACCTGCAAGTCAGACCGGGTCGCAATTGAGGCAAGCCGGCTAGAGTTGCCGCGGAGGGTTGGTCCCTCTATGGAGCTTTTTTTCAAATGTTCTCCAAACTTCTCCAAACTTCTGGATCTTCTTCCAGATGTTCCTTTAAGGTTCTTTGGGGCCCACAGCTCACCCAACGTTCCAGAAGCTCTGAGATGATCCTTGGTGGTGTGGACTACAACTCCCAGAATGCACCTGGCGCAATCTTCTTTTTGGACACTGGACAGTGGTCAGCTGGTTGGTTTCTTCCGGAGTTGGTGCAGGGGACTCTGGTTAGTAATTTTTCACCTGTAGCAAACAGGGAGTCCCTCCTTGAACCAGTTGAAGCCCGGCAAAGTCCTTCTTGTGGTGAAGCCCAAGTGTTCAGCTGGTGCAGTCCTTTAGAGTGCAGGGTCCAGGTGCAGGCCAGGGGTCCAGCAGGGCAGTCCTTCTTCTCCTGTTGTTCTTCCTTGTTGGAATCTGATGGGGATCTGAGGTGTCGTGCAGGTCTGCCAGTTTTATCCTTGCTCCCGGGTGAAAAACAGGGGGGCCCTGGTTTGCCAATCAGGTGCCCCCTGCGATGACCACTTCCTGGGAAGTGTGGCAAAAATCAATCCAAGGAGGCAACATTCCTCAAAAATCCATCATGGCTGAAAGTGATTTTTAGAGGTTACATCTGGCTGAGCCCACCTACTGGTGTGGCTAAACATCCTAAACACACCCCTCTCCTGCCCTCTCCTAATTTAATCAAGGGGGCATCTAACTGTCTGGGTTTGCAGGATTTGGGGGTGTTGCTGGGTTTGCTCCAAATGTCCTTCTCTTCCTTTGAAGACCAGTTTGGCAGCCCTCTCCCTTCCTGCCTCAACATCTGCTGAGGGGAGATCTCCTCCCACAGGCACATCTCTTTGTGTGAAGCCAGGCCACTTCACACCTCATCAAGGCAGCCTGGCCAGGCTTCCAGAGGCTGGCCAATCAGAGCACAGCAGCAGAAACACTGCAGGGCTGAAGTTGGCAACTTTTTAGGTAAAGTTTAAAACTCTTTTTCTGAACAAGTTATATGAAATCCAAAAACTGTAAGTTGTGGGATTTATTACAACAATTAATTTGATACCAAACTCTTGGTATCTGTCATGTAAGGGGACTTTTAAAATTACAATAAAGTCTCCCCATTCTAGCCTCTGGAGGCCATTCACTACAATGAGGGAAAAACAAATTTGGCTGTTTTACCTCACCAGGGCTTATAAAACTATTTTTATAAGGTCCCTGCATATAATTACATGGCACCCAGCCCCAGGGGCACATAGGGCACACCTTCGGGGTGACTTATATGTAAAACTAAGATAGTTTAATACTTTGGAACCACTTTTAATTCCAATGTCGAATTGCATGTAACTTTAATTTAAAAGCAGCCAGCAAGGCAGGCCTGCCTTTAAATGACACTGGACACCTCAGCAGTGCACCTATGGGGGCACTACCTATGCTGGGGTCCCTAAACCTCCATGCCCTACCATATACTGGGGACTTATAGGTAGGTTAACTTTGCCAATTATAATTAGCCTAATTTGCATATACACTTTACACAGAGCACTGGCCCTGGGACTGGTAAGCAGTACCCAGGGCACAGCCAAGAGTCAGTAACCACCAGTACCTGTCCAAAAAGTGTGGGGGTGACAAGGGCAAAAAGGAGGACTTTCCTACACTGCCCCCCCCCAGATGAAAGGTGATGGGTACTAACCTACACCCTGGTAGTCCTCATCGGCTTCTCCCAAGTCTCTCTCACCAAGCACAATGGGCCTCTTACAGGGTGCCAAAACAGTAATTCAAAGGGGCTGAATCCAACCCCCTTCTGTGGCACCTCTCTGGAGGCAAACAGCAGGCATGGGAGGAGAACATCCCATCTCCTCCTAAGTTTGTCAGACAAACCCATGATCATGCCATTCAGGGTCTTGTTAAATCTTTCCACCAGACCATAAGTGAACTTATAAGTAACACCACACTCATCCCACATGGCTTTCAGATAGGCAGACATAAAATCTGTACCCCTATCTGAGACCACCTCCTTTGGGAACGCCACTCTGGTGAAGACACCAAAGTAGGGCCCTAGCCACTGTGGGAGCAGTGACTGTCCGGAGGGGTATTGCCTCAGGGTACCTGGTGTCATGGTCCACAACCACCAAAATGTACCTGTTGCCTGAGGCAGTTGGTGGGTTTAGAGGACCAACAATGTCAATCCCCACCCTCTCAAAGGGAGTCCCAACCACTGGCAGTGGTATCAAGGGAGCCTTTGGCTTTCCCCCTGCCTTGCCACTGGCTTGGCAGGTAACACAGGAGCTGCAAAACTCCCTGACTTTTTCTGACATTTTGGGCCAATAAAAATGGTTGATCAGCCTGTTCCAGGTCTTGGTCTGTCCCAAATGTCCAGCTAAGGGAATATCATGGCTTAAGGTGAGGAGGAATTCTCTGTACTTCTGGGGGACCACCACTCTCCTGGTTTCACCTGGTTTGGGGTCCCTTGCCTCGGTGTAGAGAACTCCATCCTCCCAGTAAACTTTGTGGGTCCCACTGGTATCCCCTTGTTCTTGCCTGGCAGCAGTCTGCCTTAGTCCCTCAAGAGTGGGACACTCTCTTTGTCCCTGGCACAACTCTTCTCTGATGGGCCCACCTGCCCCCTGCAGTTCTGCCAAGTCAGGCAGAGCTTGCAGGGGAAGTTGCCCTCCCTCAGAGGTCAGATCCTTCCCCTCAGATTTGGATTCCTCCGGATCCTCTGTACTTGTGGGGGCTGGCAAGCCAGACCTAGTGCCCTTTCTCTTCTTCTTGGAGGCTTGGCCCATTGTTCCAAGGTCCAAGTGTCCAGCACTTCCCTGTTGTGCTGCCTGTGACCTGGTCACAGCAAATACCCATTCAGGGAGGTCCAGCATCTGTGCATAGACCCTTCGCCCCACCTCTGACCATTCAGATGCTTCAGGATCATTTCCCAGCAGACACTCTACTGGGAGGGCAGGAGCTACAGCTACCTTCTTAGGGCCAGTCAAACTTCCCCATTCCAGGCTCACCATGGCCATGGGATGGAGTTGGGTTCTGCTATCTGCATAAGTCACTTGGTGGAAAACAGCAGGTAAGACCTGTTCTGGAGAAACCAGCTTCTCTGTGACCATTGTCACACTGGCTCCTGTATCTCTCAGAGCTTCTACCTCAGTCCCATTGACTTTAGGCCTCTGCCTATACCTCTCCATGCTGGGAGGTAAGGTGGCCATAGTTGCAACGTCCACCCCACCCACGGATACTATGGTGACCTCTGTGTATTCCGATCCCAACCCTGGGCCAACTTCCACCCCCATTCCTACACTAGCAATCCTCTGGGATTGCCCACCAGTGGGGGGGCTTCTTGGAGCAGATAGCATCTTGTCTTTTGTGTCCAGGTTGATGACACTCAAAGCACTTGCCGGCCTTAGCCAGCTCCTGAAACTTTCCTGCTTTAGCAGGATCATAATGCTTCCCCTGATACCCTTTCCCCATAGAAGTGGAATGGCTCGGGGCTCCCCCACCCTGAGAAGTTTTTGGGGACTCTTGTGAGGACTCCTTGGGCTTTTTACCCTCTTTCCCTTGGTTCTTCCCCTGGTTAACCCTAGTTCTTAACCGGTCATCTGCTGCCTCCCCCAGCTCTCTGGGGTTGGTCAACTTAGAATCAACTAGATACTGGCGGAGCTTCTCTTGGGCACAATTGGTTAGAAGGTGCTCCCTCATAATCAAATTGTACAGCCCCTCAAAGGTACTTACCTTGTTGCCCTGTATCCAGCCCTCTAGTGCTTTAACTGAGATGTCCACAAAGTCCAGCCAGGACTGGGTGCTTGTCTTCCGGGTGTCCCTAAACTTGAGCCTATACTTTGCTGGTGTCAGACCAAACTTTTTAATCAAGCATCTCTTCATACTGGGGTATGAATCTGCCTCCTCCCCCCTCAAGGTTAGGAGCCTATCCCTCCCAGAGTTGAGGACCAACGCCCAAAGAAGTGAACCCCAGTGCTGAGGCTTGACTCTCCTCATCTGGAGGGCCCTCTCAAAGGCCCCCAGCCACTTATCTATGTCATCCCCCTCTACATAGGCAGGAACCACCCCCTTGGGTAATCTGGGGCAAAACCCCCCACCCATGGACACCTCAGCTTCTCTGTCGCTGCCACCATCTCTTTTATCTTCCCTTGCCCACTTTTTCTTTTCTAGGGTCAGCTTTTCTGCCTCCAAAGCTATAAATGCTAGTTGGGCCTCCAGCTCTCTTTCTGAAGGGACCCCCTTCCCCCAACTAGCTTTGGGTATGACCCTAGTGACTGTGTGCAGTGAGGACCTGTCTTCCTCCTCCTCACTTAGGCTCAGATGCCCTCCCTCCCCTGAGTGGTTGGAGCTAGCATCCTCCCCTGCTTCTTCCTCCTCTGGAGCTTCCTCTGAGTCTACCTCTTGGGCCTCAGCCCATGCTGTCAGGGATTTGATCAGGACATGCTTCCTGAGGTCAGTGGTTGCAGGCAACCCTCTTTCAGTACACTACCCCCTAAACTGGACTTCTGTCAGCGTGGGTAGGCTAGCCAGATCAAGCTCCATGGTTCCCTAGTTTTGTGTCAACAAAAACGTTTTGCAAAAATTGGAAACAAGAATTTAGAAAAATCACAAAAATTCAATAATTTAAATTAATCCAAATTAAAAATTAAAAACAATTTTTGCACTAGGACAACTTAAAGGATTTTTAATTTGTTCTACTTAAAACTATAATGTGATACTGAACACAAGTACAGAATCCCACCACACCAAACAATGTTGGAAAATGGGTTATTGGTAAGGGCAGGTAAGTACCTACACTTAGCAATAGGCCACTAACCTCCACTTAGGTCCAGTTAGTTCTCAGTAAATTAAACCCAGCTCAATCCTTGGTAGCTTGGCAACGAGCGACAAGGATTAACTTAGGAGACAGAGTGTAAAGCATTCAAATATCACAAAACAGTAATTAAAATAAAACACAGGAAACAGTTTAAAAATCCAAAACCAATTTATAAAAATAGATTATATTGTTATCTTTAAAATGACACAAAAACGAATAAAATCGGATAAGGGGAACCGGAGATATGAATTTTTAAAGAATTATTGTTTTCTAGCGCTTAGAAAAAAAAAAGCGCCAATCGGCTCATCTGGCCGCACCTCGAACAGGGCAAAGTCAATGTTTAAGGCCGACCGCAATGGAGCCCGGCTCGGCTACAGCCAGCAGGAGGCCCAGGTCAAAAGATTACCTTCGGACTTAGTCGTTTTTCTGAAGATTTTCTTCAGCAGGACGAACCTGCCAATCCAATCCGACCTGCTGGAACTCTTCTCCGGATACGCGTCGCGGGAGCCATTGGTGGAGATTTTTACCTTCGGACTTAGTCGTTTTTTCGAGGTGAAAACCTGGATCTTGATTCGACGTCCTTGGAGCCCTCCTCGGATACGCTGGCTGGGAGGTCCCGGTCAACTTCCTACATTCAGACTTAGGCCATCATTATAACCCTGGTGGTCAGTGTTAAAGCGGCGGTAATACTGCCAACAGGCCGGTGGAAAAAAAAATTGGATTACGACCACGGCGGAAACTGGCAACATAGACAGCCACTTTAACACTCCGACCGCCACGGCGGTACAAACAAACAGCGTGGCCGTAACTGCCAACAGACAGGCGGGAGACAATGTACCGCCCACCCTATCACAAGATGCCAATCTGCCATCTTTTCCGTGGCGGAACCAACACGAACAAAAAGACAGCGGAAACAGTACACAGAAGGGGAAATCACTCACCTCTCCACACCCCACGAGGAACCAGGATGCCATGGAGCCAGAACTTCACATCCTGCCGGCGATGGTCTTCCTGCTCCTCGATCAGGAGCTCTAGAGATGGCGGCGACGACCATGGTGAGTACTGCACCTACAACACAGGGGGGGGAGGGAAAAGAGAGTGACACACACACGCAACACCCCCACTGCCACCCTCACCCACAACACCATACACACAAATACATGCGGCAACATTACATACACACCCTCCCACCCCTCCTTGAATAACGCAAGGACAAAAGGAATTGATTTGAACAATTGTAATCAATAAAAATCCAGTACTCAAAACTCTAAATACAGAATATACAAATATGTACACCAACTACACAAGTCCGGATAGTGCACCAATCATTGTCCATGGACCACTGGGCCAAAAATGCATGGGCGAGGCCCACACATGATAACTGACTCCAAACAGAGAGAACACTGGAGGGGCATCAGATCGAAAATAAACAGGCACCTCAGTGGGAGGGGGGGGGCACCTCAGCCTGATGAACGCACGACGCCACTGCTCCACGAGGAGGCTCCATGCCCATTGATATATCCTGGGGAGTGCAAAGCCACAGTCTCTCAAGTCTCTCCAGTGGGTGGGTTGCCCACTGCTTTATCCTGGGGAGTGCAAAGCCACAGTCTCTCAAGTGTCTCAAGTGGATGGGTTTCCCATTGTTTTATCCTGGGGAGTGCAAAGCCACAGTCTCTCAAGTGTCTCAAGTGGGTGGGTTTCCCACTGCTTTATCCTGGGGAGTGCAAAGCCACAGTCTCTCAAGTGTCTCAAGTGGGTGGGTTGCCATCTGCTTTATCCTGGGGAGTGCAAAGCCACAGTCTCGCAAGTGTCTCAAGTGAGTGGGTTGCCAACTGCTTTATCCTGGGGAGTGCAAAGCCACAGTATCACAAGTGGATGCCTTTTTCCACTGGTTCTGGAGTGGGCTTTGTGCCCAGAGTGCTTCATCCTGCCAAGGACAGAGGTAGTGGATGTGTTTCTCCACTGGTTCTGGAGGGGGCTTGGTGCCCAGAGTGCTTCATCCTGCCAAGGACAGAGGTAGTGGATGTGTTTCTCTACTGGTTCTGGAGGGGGCTTGGTGCCCAGAGTGCTTCATACTGCCAAGGACAGAGGTAGTAGGTGTGTTTCTCCACTGGTTCTGGAGGTGGCTTGGTGCCCAGAGTGCCTCATCGGACGAATGACCACTGGGGATGACATCCATGTCTGCGGTGGCTCCACTGGCTCAGGATGTCACGGGGCCGCTGGCAGTGCTGGCTGCGGGCTCTGTGGCAGCGGTACTGGCTGCGGGCTCTGTGGCGGCGGTGCTGGCTGCGGGCTCTGTGACAGCAGTACTGGCTGGGGGCTCTGTGGCAGCGGTGCTGGCTGCGGGCTCTGTGGCGGCGGTACTGGCTGCGGGCTCTGTGGCAGCGGTGCTGGCTGCGGGCTCTGTGGCGGCGGTGCTGGTGGTGGGCTCTTTGGCGGCGGTGCTGGTGGCGGGCTCAATGGCAGTGGTGCTGGCGCCAGGCTCTGTGGCGGCGGTGGTGGTGGCGGGCTCTGTGGCGGTGCAGGTGGCGGTCTTCTCTGCCGTACAGGTTGGCTTCGACGTGTACAGAAGGTGTGACACTAGTCCCTCAGTCGGTGCCACCATGCCCTCTCCTGACCTGCCCTTTAGTTTCTGGCCCTTCCCCACCCTGGATGGTGGCGCAGCTGTTGTGCCACTATCGCTTTTCGTTTTCCCTGAGCCCTTGGTGGCAGGTGTTTTCTGCTTCTCCCTCCGGGATGTGGGCAACTTCTTTTGCTTTGCAGGTGGCGGAATGTCCTTGTCTCCGCTCGGTGGCACACTGGCAGCCATGATGGTTGGCGCACTCCAATAGCCCACAGTTGCTGGCACCACTGTGCCTGGGGATGTGGTGGCTGAGGTGCTGGGTTGGGACCTGGAAAGCCTGGCCGTAGGGGACGGATGAGGGGGTTTAGGGAAGAGGTCAATATTAGCCAGGAAAGGTTTTTTAGACACACTGGGATGGGAAGATGGAGGGGGTTTGGGAGTGGAGGAAGAGGTAGTGGTTGTTGGAGGTGTACGTCTGCTGAATTTGGGTGAAGGTGCATGGGCTGGAGGCTGTTGTGAGATGGATGGCTGTTGGGTTGTTGTGTGCCTGCGTTTGTGTACTTTGGGAGGAGGGCTCACAGAAACACTGGGAGAGGACACAGGGATGTGTGAATGGTAGTGGGGGTGGTGAGTGCACGTGAGTGGTGTGTGGTGATGGGAGTGCTGGTGATGGAGGTAGTGGCTGAAGATGTAGTGCATGCAGGTGTGAGTGGAGACGAGACTGGGAGGGAGGAGGGAGACGTGGAGGAGGGGGACACATTGGAGGCAGTGGATGTTGGTATGTGTGCATGGGTATGGTGCTTGTGTGAGCGCCTGTGGGATGTGTGGTGCTTATGTTTGTCTGAACGACCTTGGGTGTTGAGGTGTGTGCATGCTGGTCTGATGGCGTGCTCGGGATAGGCTGAGGTACAGTGGATTGGGCCTGGGTGGAGGAAGTTGGAGGGGGGAGGCTGGACACAGGGACAATGGCTGCCATCAGGGCAGAGCCTGAAATGCTCTCTGTTGGCCTGCCTGGCCAGAATGAATGCCCTCCAGGTATGCATTTGTTTGTTGCAAATGCCTCTCAACACCCTGGATGGCATTCAGAATTGTAGACTGCCCAAAAGTGAGGGATCTCAGGAGGTCAATAGTCTCCTGAGGGCAGCAGGACTGACTGGGGCAGGGCCTGAGGTGCCTGGGGCAAAGGAGATGCCCACCCTCCTGGGTGAGAGGGCACGGGACACACGCTGAGGGGCTGCTGGGAGGGCTGTGCTGGTAGGGGGGATGGCGGCTGCACCTGTTGATGCGGGGGGCACAGAGGGGCTCACCACCGCAAGGGAGCTACCATCAGAGGAGGAGTCGCTGTCACTGCTGTCCCCTCCTGGCCCCGCCGTTGAGCTCCCCTCACCCGCCGTCCCACTGGTGGCTTCAGACTCCGTTGTTTCGCCCTCCAGGGCCAAGTGGGATGCAGCTCCCTCCTGCTCCGGTGCCACTGCTCCTCCGCCTGATGATGCTATTGCACACAAGAACAGGGAGACCACAAAAAGGGGGAGGGAGACAGAAGAAAGACATGTTCAGTGCATGCAACACCACTACCGCTGGCGGACACTACAGACACAGCAGACCTCTGCACTATGCCATGCACTTATAGTTCCTAGATTATTCACATGCCCATGGGGTACAAGGCCCTGTGCCCCCTTGATGCACACATGGAAGTCACAGGATCCTGACTAGGTGTAGATGGCACTAACCACTAGTGGGGTTGGGGTGTCACTGAGCCTGCCTCACAAGGGATCTTGCCTACCAAGCTCGCCCTGGCCTAGGGGAACCCACTGGCCACCTCCCCTACCCAGACACCTCGTAATGCGCGCAGAGTCAGATGATTGTGACTGTACTCACCCACTTGTGGCTGCTCTGATGCCCTCAAGCCTCAAGCACCCATCCAACTCCGGATACGCCACCGCCAGGATCCAGAACATCAGGGGGGGTCATGGTGCAACGGGCACCCCTCCCACGTTGGGAGGCCATCCCCAGCTGGGCCTCCGCTGTCTTCTTGCTCCAGCGGCGAATGTCCTCCCATCTTTTCCAGCAGTTTCGTGCTCCGTCTGTGGTGGACCCCCAGGGTCCGGACGTCCTTTGCGATGGCACGCCAAATAACCTTCTTCTGGTGGGCGCTGACCTAGAGTAATAGTACAGCGGAAAAGGATAATCTTTACCCTTCCGGACCGTCATACTCATTGGCCCACGTTCCCACCCTTGCCCTGACGCACATACACTCACCGTCTGCTCATGCAGGTCTCAGTCCCCCACATCCCATGTATCTTCCATCCACACCACTCCAAACAGGCATTGCCCATGCAGCATGGTCACAGTGTACTCGCCTGTTTGTCTGGTGGACCGTAGAGTAGTGTGTACTGGGGTAGGACCCCATCCACTAACTTCTCCAACTCCTCCGAAGTGAAGGCAGGGGCCCTTTCCCCAGACACATGAGCCATCGTCGCTTCCAGACCCAAGTCACAGCAGCACTTGCAGTGTAGGTCCTCTCCTGTCGAAGGTCAGGTATAAAGTGAATGAACAGATAGAAAATAGCGGTCACGTCTGTGGCGGTGCGTACCGTCACCGCCGGCGTACATCGTCATTGGCTCCTGGGACCTATAGGGTCCAATGTTAACCAATGCAGGATTGCGCAGCGGTCTTCGATCGCCTACCGCGACGGTGTTGAACGCCAGCGCAGTTACCTCATGTCCCCTTGTCCCACCTTACAGGTCAGGCAGCCGCAACTTCAGGGTGCCACATGGTATTATTAATAACTGTGTCACACCTATCTAGTTCTTGCATACACACAGTAACAGGCACATTGCTGATTAATAAATGTGTGTACATTACATTTTGCAATACCTCAGTGTTGGCTGACTCTCTGTTTGCTGTTCTCATCCATAGAGCACGACCGCAGGGGCAGGTGATGAGATGGCGGCATCCTCCGGTGTACAGACCGCTGATGGACCTGTCGACAATGCAAGAGAGACACGTAATAGTCACCTACAGATTTTATTGCGCTACAATACATGAACTGTGTGCCCAGTTGGAGCCAGACCTGATGTCAGCTATCCGTCATCCCACAGGGATACCCCCTCTAGTGCAGGTCCTGTCAGTACTCCATTTCCAGGCAAGTGGGTCTTTTCAAACAACAGTGGCCATTGCATCAGGGATGTCTCGGCCAATGTTCTCTAACGTGTTGTCCAGAGTGTTGTCTGCCCTGCTGAAACACATGCGCAGCTACATTGTTTTCTCTCAGGTGGAGGATTTGCCTACAGTGAAAGGTGACTTCTATGCCCTGGGACATATCCCCAACATCATAGGTGCCATTGATGGGTCACATATGGCCTTGGTATCCCCCGCAGGAGTGAACAGGTGTACAGAAACCGGAAGAGCTACCATTCGATGAATGTGCAGATGGTGTGTTTGGCCGACCAGTACATCTCCCATGTGAATGCCAAGTTTCCTAGCTCAGTGCATGACGCTTACATTCTGAGGAATAGCAGCATCCCTTATGTGATGGGCCAACTCCAGAGGCACCGTGTGTGGCTAATAGGTGAGGACAAGGACCCTATACCCTGTGAATATTTATCTGGGTCTGGGGTTGTCCCTACGGGTTAGTGTGTGTCTAACAGTTGTCCCTCAATATTTTCAGGTGACTCTGGTTACCCCAACCTGTCATGGCTACTGACCCCAGTGAGAAATCCCAGGACAAGGGCAGAGGAACGCTACAATGAGGCACATGGGCGAACTAGGAGGATTATAGAAAGAACCTTCGGCCTCCTGAAGGCCAGGTTCCGGTGCCTCTATATGACAGGTGGTTCTCTCTACTACTCACCAAAGAAGGTGTGCCAGATCATCATGGCCTGCTGTAGGCTGTACAACCTGGCTTTGCAACAACAGGTGCCTTTTCAGCAGGAGGATGGTCCAGCTGGAGGTCTTGTGGCATCTGTGGAGCCTGTGGACATTGAAGAAGAGGAGGCAGAAGAAGAGGATATCGACAATAGAAACAACGTTATCCAGCAATACTTCCAGTGAGACACAGGTAAGAAGATATCACTGCCTCCCACATCTCATACTATTGTTTGACCTATCATTAGTCTGTCATTTTCCCCCACCCAGTGTATGGACCCTGACTTGTCACTTTACCTTTCCATTTAACAGATGTGGGTCCCACTTTGTGACCTCTGCTATATTTCCTCGTGGACTAGAGCTGTGTTACATCGGTATGTTGACATTTAAATTGACATTGCTATATTCCATAGTTATTGCAATTACACATTTGTGAAAGCACAGACTGACTCCAGAATGATTTGTGATTGATGTGTGTTTATTTTTGTGCAAATAAGTGGAGGGGGTTTTAAAATGGTCAGGGGTGATGGTGGAGGAATGTCAATGGCAGATTCCAGTCTATTTGTTTCACAGGTGTATTGTCCAAAGGGGCATAGGAAGTGGAGCAAGGGCAGTTGAAGGATGGACAGGGTGACAAAGTGGGACAGAAGGATGACATTCAGGGGCGTCTCATTTCCTGGCGGGGGTCTTGGCAATGTTCTCTGTCTTGTTCCTGGATCTCAGGGACCGTTTGCGGGATGGTTCTCCATCTGCAGGGGGTGGGGTGCTGGTGTCGTGGTCCTGTGGCGGTGCCTCCTGTCCACTAGCGCCAGCGGAGATGGTGGTGGGCTGTTCTTCATCCAGGCTAGTTTCAGGGGCCCCTTGTTGTGCCACAGTGACTCTCCTGGTGTTGACAAGGTCCTGCAGCACCCCTACAATGGTGACCATGGTGGTGTTGATGGACTTGAGTTCCTCCCTGATCCCCAGATAGTGTTCCTCCTGCAACCGCTGTGTCTCCTGAAAGTTGGCCAGTACTGTTGCCATCGTCTCCTGGGAATGATGGTATGCTCCTATGATGTTGGAGAGGGCCCCGTGGAGAGTGGGTTCCCTGGGCCTGTCCTCCCCCTGTCGCACAGCAGTCCTCCCAGTTCCCCTGTTTTCCTGTTCCTCTGTCCCCTGAACCGTGTGCCCACTGCCACTGACCCCAGGTCCCTGATTTTCTTGGGGTGGTGGGTTTGCCTGGGTTCCCTGTAGTGGTGGACACACTGCTGCTTGACGTGTCCTGGGGACAGAGGGATGGGCCCGCTGGGTGGGTGCTGTGGTGGTGTTTCCTGAGGGGGGAGGCTCTGTGGTGGCTTGTGCCAGTATCAGGGGAACCGACTGTCCCTAGGTCCCTGAAGGGCCGGGCTGGTCATCTTGATCCAGTTGTGCAGAGATGCTGTCATCACTGTGGGCTTCTTCTGTGGGGTGGACTGGACATGTCTGGAACCTCCTGCCGGTGACGTTGGGTAGGGGTCCTGCAGGGGTGTAAAGGCATGATTATTGCATCTGTGTATGCCATTGTGTGCAATGGGTGTGTGACCCTGTACTCCAGTGCTTGCATTCTTGTCAAGGTCCTTGTGTGATATTTGGTTTGGGGGTCTATGTGGGTATCTGTTGTGGACATGCTTTGGTGATCGGTGTCCATGCTTTGGTGTTGCATGCAGGGCTTGGTGTTGGGATGTGTGGGTTGTGATAGTGGGACATATGTGAGGTGTTGGAGTGATGGGGGTGAGGGTGGGGGTATGTGATGGCATGTAGGTAGGGTGAGGGATATTATAGTTAAGAGTTGACCTACCAGAGTCCATTCCTCCTGCTACTCCTGCGAGGCCCTCAGGATGCAGTATTGCCAAGACTTGTTCCTTGCATGTTGTTAGTTGTGGGGGGAGAGGTGGGGGTCCACCGCCAGCCCTCTATACTGCAATCTGGTGTCTTGAGACCACGGAACGCACCTTCCCCCGTAAGTCGTTCCACCTCTTCCTGATGTCATCTCGTGTTCTGGGGTTCTGTCCCACTGCGTTCACCCTGTCAACGATTCTGTACCATAGCTCCATCTTCCTAGCAATGGAGGTGTGCTGCACCTGTGATCCGAATAGCTGTGGCTCTACCCGGACGATTTCCTCCACCATGACCCTGAGCTCCTCCTCAGAGAACCTGGGGTGTCGTTGAGGTCCCATGATGTGGTGTGGGTGATGTGTGAGGTGGTGTCAGTTATGATGTGTGAGGGGATGTTTTTGTTTGTGTTGTCTGAGGCGTGTGGATGTTTTGTGAGTGATGATGTTTTGTGCCTGTGGATGCTAGTGTTGTTTCTGTGGGTGTCTCTCACTGGTCTTCTACCGCAATTCTGGTCGTAAGGGTTTGTGGGTGATGTGGGTGTGTGTTTTATATTGGATTGGGTGTGTGAGAGTGGTGTGTGTATGTATATCAGGTGTGTGTATTTCGAATTGTCCAATGTGGTTGTGTTTTGTAAATGTGTGTGTATTTTGAGCGCAGAGGTGTGTACATCCAATCGAATACCGCGGTTGAAAGACCACCACGTGGATTCATGTTTCGTGATAGTGTCGGCGTATTCCTGTTGGCGTGACGGTGGAGGTTTTGTTATCGCCAGTTTATCACTGACCTTTGGTGTGGCGGACTTGTGTGGGTGTCTTGATTTTGGCAGATTCCGAGCTGTGGGTCGCAATAGCTGTAGCGGAATTCCGCTGCTGCAGCAGTGTGTTGGTGGTCTTCTGCATGGCGATAAACGGGATTTACCGCCAGGGTTGTAATGAGATCCTTAGTCTCTTTTTTGGAGATTTTCTTCACCGGGACGAACCTGCAAGTCAGGCCGGGTCGTGGTTGAGGCAAGCCGGCTAGATTTGCCGCGGCGGGTCGGTCCCTCTATGGAGCTTTTTTTCAAATGTTCTCCAAACTTCTCCAAACTTCTGGATCTTCTTCCAGATGTTCCTTTAAGATTCTTTTGAGGTCCACAGCTCACCCCAAGGTTCCAGAAGCTCTGAGATGATCCTTGGGGGTGTGGACTACAACTCCCAGAATGTACCTGGTGCAAACTTCTTTTTGGTCACTGGACAGTGGACAGCTGGTTGGTTTCTTCTGGAGTTGGTGCAGGGGACTCTGGTTAGCAATGTTTCACCTGTAGCAAACAGGGAGTCCCTCCTTGAACCAGTTGAAGCCAGGCAAAGTCCTTCCTGTGGTGAAGCCCAAGTGTGCAGCTGGTGCAGTCCTTCAGAGTGCAGGGTCCAGGTGCAGCCCAGGGGTCCAGCAGGGCAGTCCTTCTTCTCCTGTAGTTCTTCCTTGTTGGAATCTGATGGGGATCTGAGGTGTGGGTGCAGGTCTGCCAGTTTTATCAGTGCTTCTGGTGTGAAAAACAGGGGGGTCCTGGTTCTCCAATCAGGTGCAGGGTCCTTCCCCCTGTGATGACCACTTCCTGGGAAGTGTAGCAAACATCAATCCCAGGAGGCAACATTCCTCAAAAATCCATCATGGCTGAAAGTGATTTTTGGAGGTTACATCTGGCTGAGCCCACCCACTGGTGTGGCTAAAAATCCTAAACACACCCCTCTCCTGCCCTCTCCTAATCTAATCAGGGGGCACCTAACTGTCTGGGTTTGCAGGATGTGGGGGTGTTGCTGGGTTGCTCCAAATGTCCTTCTCTGCCTTTGAAGACCAGTTTGGCTGCCCTCCCCCTTCCTGCCTCACCATCTGCTGAGAGGAGATCTCCTCCCACAGGCACATCTCTTTGTGTGAAGTCAGGCCACTTCACACCTCATCAAGGCAGCCTGGCCAGGCTGCCAGAGGCTGGCCAATCAGAGCACAGCAGCAGAAACACTGCAGGGCTGAAGTTGGCAACTTTTTAGATAACATTTAAAACTCTTTACCTGAACAAGTTATATTAAATCCAACAAATTTAAGTTGTGGGATTTATGATAACAATTAATTTGATAGCAAACTCTTGGTATCTGTCACGTAAGGGGACTTTTAAAATTAAAATAAAGTCTCCCCATTCTAGCCTATGGAGGCCATTCACTACAATGAGGCAAAAACGAATTTGGCTGTTTTACCTCACCAGGGCTTATAAAACTATTTTTATAAGGTCCCTGCTTATAATTACATGGCACCCAGCACCAGGGGCACATAAGACACACCTTAGGGGTAACTTATATGTAAAAATAAGGTAGTTTAAGACTTTCTAACCACTTTTAATTCAAAAGTCAAATTTGCATGTAACTTTAATTTAAAAGCGGCCAGCAAGGCAGGCCTGCCTTCAAAATTACACTGAGCACCTCAGCAGTGCACCTATGGGGGCACTAGCTATGGTGGGGTCCCTAAACCTCCATGCCCTACCATATACTGGGGACTTATAGGTAGGTTATCTTTGCCAATTATAATTAGCCTAATTTGCATATCCACTTTACACAGAGCACTGGCCCTGGGACTGGTAAGCAGTATCCAGGGCACAGCCAAGAGTCAGTAACCACCAGTACCTGTCCAAAAAGTGTGGGGGTGACCAGGGCAAAAAGGAGGACTTTCCTACAGAATTTATCTGTGTCTTTGAGCAACAAGACAGACAGCTTCATTAATATGCAGTTATATTTTCATAGTCTTAAGGTTTCCTAACTCATAAAACAATGAAGGAACAGCTTACTATTTCATGATGAGCATTCTTGGTATAGATTACTGAGATTCAATAGCCATGCTGAAAATAAGTACACAGGCACTTGCCACTGTACTTTTAAGCAGGTGGAAGGGCACTTCCACTTTTGTTTTCTTGTGTTTCATAGTTGCTACAAATTAAAATTGACTTTTCAAGGGTGTGGATGCAGCCCAGGTGTACACTTTGGTTTTTGATGGTGCCAGTCATGGCAATGGAGATAGTTCATTATAATTCTCCTAAAGCACAATATTTATCGACTCACCACTGTTGATGGTGAAAGGTATGGAACAACTGTTTATTTTCCATGTAATCTTCAGACAATGTTTGGATGATGTTGGTACTTTTTCATGTCGACTTTTCTTAGCTGTTACTTCTCTTCAGGTCAACATGTGCAAATTTTTCTGAGATAAACATTAACTTTGCACAGTCATCTTCTTCACTTTCACTTGATACTGATACTGACAAGCATTTAGACGATGATTTAGATGACAATCAAATTTCTTTGTTGTCCATTTGTCTCAATCAATATTGTTGCTTGGTCTTGTGGGTGTGCGTCAAACGTCGCTTCTGGAACATTCGTTTGGCCATTTTGTTGTCTCATCATGATGCACTTAATTTTTCTTTTGCCTTACAAACCATTACATAATGGTTCTCCTTCCCAAAGCCTTTGCATATCTGTCCAATGGAAGGACATTTACCTTTGTGTGGCAATGACAATCCGCACCTGAATCAGAACTTCTTTTTCTTCGGAGACATCATCTTGTGTCCTTCAGCTTTGTGTTTCTGCTTGTTTCTCATGTTCATGTTTCTCATGTTCATGACTGACTCACTTTGGGCACCTCTGGCCTCCATGTCAGCAGCTTGCTGTTCAGCATGCTTTTCAGCTCTGGTAGCCATGAGAACTCGCTCCAGACTCATCTCTTAGCATTCATCATCTGAATTAATGCAACAAACATCCATCAATAACTCTGAGGCATATCACTTCTTCATCATTAAGCATTTTGAATCTACAGTGTTTGATGAGCGTATCCAATCTCTGAACAAATTTGTCTACGGTTTCAGCAACTCTTTCTTGACTGACTATGTACCTTTCGTAATCTACATTCGGCATTGGATTAAAAATGAGATTAAAAGCTTCTTTAATTTGACATTACGTATCTTCATCAACTGGTGCCATTTTCTTTATGAATTCTTTACATTGTCACCAGTTATCTGTTTCTTCCAATGCATCAATAAAATCATCAAAAGTCACTATCCAAGCAGTCCACCTATCACCAAAATGTTGCTTTTTGGTGGTATCAAATGGTGGTGGTGGCTTCAGGAAGGCGGTAGCATCATAACTGTTCATAGGATTGGGTAACACTCAACTGGAGCTCTCTTGGTGGTCTTTGTGAATTTGCACACCATCTCTGAGACCCTATTCTGTGGAACCTTGACCTCTTTCTTAGTCTCCATTGGAAGAACTGCCTTTTCAGATGTTTCTTGCCACTACAGGTATCAATGGCTCCATTAGCACAACCCTGGGGACTTCCCCTTGGGACACTTCCCAGTGCTGTGGCCTGGTGACTCTCTAATCATTTCAGGTAAGCAACCTTTCTTTGTATCTGAATTTGTTTCAGAATTGTTGCATTTTCAGGAATTCTCTTGCACTTTTTTGACACCTGGTTGATCTCTGCCGAGAAGCGCTCTACTTTTAAAACCTGGTTGACTCTGCCTTTGGCAGTAACTCTCCATGTACTGTGTATCTTTTTATTGCATAGCAGCGTGGTACCTCTCTGTACGGCCTTGCCAGTAGGTTCTTGACCAACGATGCATAGATGTTTCAAACGCACCGGCTGGAGTTGTGCTTTTACTCCGCATACCTCAAACGTCAATTCTGCACTTCGATGAAGGCACATGTGGCACGTACAAGCAGTTTGCTTGGACCACAGCAAACTCTCTGGGAGAGCACTGTCGAACTTCAGATTAATTATCCCTAACTTGTTGCCAGTTGTAGCGTCCTCCCCAGCCTGGGTACCTATCAATAAATATGCCACATACAGAGTGGTACATGTCTTTATTTGTCAGCATGTAACCACAAACTCAACATTCTAAACCTGCATTTACTTCACCATGTTTTAACACCTACATCACAGCTCTACTGAGTTCTTCAGGAGCAAAATGGGTTCAGTCATTTATATTCATACGACACTACAATACTCACACAGGAACACCAGAGACACTGACCGCAAGGGACCATACACCTAAAGGTGCCCAGAGAGACAGAACACCATGGATAGAAATATAGACCGAACAGGGACACAGACTAAAAGTCTCATGCATATTCGGAGACCAACATCTGGGATACACATGCACACAACAATAACACAGAAGCAGTCACGGCAGTCTCAGAGACCAACATCTGGGATACACACAACAATAACATAAATGCAGTCTATGCAATTGTGGAAACCAACAACTGGGATACACATACACACAATACCACAGAAGGGAAGTACCATAGGCTTCCAGACACACAAAGAGAACTGAATACAAGTGGTCAGACGCAGTTACTGAGTAAAGTACAAGCACCATGGAACCATTTTGTGCAACTGGTGCCTTCAGTTCAAGTTCAACTTGTTTGAGTACATTCTTCCAATGGAACTAAGCAACCTTAACAGTTAACTGTCTGTGCTGTTTCGTGCGGAACTCTTACCTTCCAGCAAACCTTTCAGGTGGACCGTGCACCTTTACATGAGTAGAACTCATGCTACATCAACTTGTTGTTTTAGAGACAATATAAGTTTCAGTCTGTTCTGTGTAGATGTATCTGGTGTGAAAGGTTATGAGATCAATATGTTAATCCACTTTCATTGCTTTACAGTGATTGCTTTTATCATTCAAATCTGATTTGCTTATAATGTTTTTTTTTTTTAAATAAGAGGTATGAAACAAAAATTCATTGGTCATAGGGTAGAATGTGATGCTATTAATTGTGTTTGACCAATGACTTTGTGTTTCACCACTGCACATATTAGTTGCTCAATGTTCACCAGTAGCACTTTATGGGGGTCATTACGACCCTGGCGGCCGGCGGTAAGTTGGCGGTAACACCGCCAACAGGCTGGCGGTGTTCCGGCAGCAATTATGACCGTGGCGGAATTGTCACGCCCATACTGCCGGCCCCTCCAATATACCGCCAGGATTCCGCCTGGCGGTCATAATCCCCAGGGCAGCGGTGCAAGCACCGCTGCCCTGGGGATTATGAGTCCCCGACCGCCAGCCTGTCTGTGGTGGTACACACCGCCATTGAAAGGCTGGCGGTAAGGGGACTTGGGGTGCCCCTGGGGGCCCCTGCACTGCCCATGCACTTGGCATGGGCAGTGCAGGGGCCCCCAGGCATAGCCCCGTCACGCAAATTCGGGCAGTGAAATGCGCGACGGGTGCTACTGCACCCGCTGCACATCAGCATTGCTGCCGGCTCTATTACGAGCCGGCTGCAATGTTGATGTGACATTTCCGCTGGGCCAGCGGACGGTAACACTGTTACCGTCCGCTGGCCCAGCAGAAATGTCATAATAGGGAGAGAGGAATACCGCCGGCAATGGCGGTATTCTGTCTCCTGTGGCCTCAGCGGTCTTTTTCCAAGACCGCCGAGGTCGTAATGACCCCCTACATGTTTTGTTCAGCCTATTGGCTTTGACATGGCATTAGCCATTACATTCTGTATTCAGTTTTGTTGCCTATTGGTTTTGACATGGCATTAGCCATTACATTCTGTATTCAGTTTAGCTGCCTATTGGCTTTGACATGACATTAGACATTACATTTGATATTTAGGTTAGCTGCCTATTGGCTTTAATGTGGGGTTAGACATTGCATTTGAGACATTGCAGATGAGTCGTGTTTTTCCAAGCTGTGTTTTTCCACAAGATGGACCAAACTCTTTTCTTCACACCAGACCTCAGCTGATAAGAGCACGTAGATTTTGTGTTTACCTCGCAAGCCAGTCTGAGAACGAGGAGCTCGGGAGAATTGGCCACTCTCCAGGTTTCTTCGGTTCTCACACTGAGTTTGCTTTTAATGATGACTCTGGGCTACAGCAGGGGAGATTGAATGTGCTTTGACTTCAGACAGGAGCTAGACGTCAGTTGCCTGTCTCCCATTTTGGTAGAAAATTTCTTTCTCGCAGTTGACCGGAGTCATCAACTTGCAGACCCCAGAAAGATGAAACTGAATATAGGCCCTACAGCCTTACCCATACGGTGATGAATTTTGACTTTTATGCTTTGCTTTGAAGTTATGCTATGATATAATCACCTATATTTGCTGTGTACATTGCAACTGAGGAGTACTTTGATGTATTTTGCTTTCATTGCTGTGACTACTTTTGAACGTGTGCTTCCAATCTACTAATTTCATCTCTCAGGAACCTCGTTGTGGAGAATTAATAACAATAAATGTCTTCTTTAAACTAAGAAGTGCATTCCAGAGAGGTTCTGTAAGCTCGGTTATGAGATAAGAGGGAAAGCAGAACACTGTGTTCACTGGGATCCTGCTAACCAGGACCTCAGTGACTGCTCTCGCATCTAAATATGGTTGCTGGTAACTTTTTATCCCCACAATTGGCATACTGGTGCCCCCATGTAAGCCCCTAGTATATGGTACCCAGGTACCCAGGGCATTGGGAGACCACGGGATCCCTATGGGCTGCAGCAGTTATTCTGCCACCCACAGGGAGCCCATGCAAAGGGTTCTGCAAGCCCGCCTTTGCAGCCTGCGTGAAACGGGTGCATGCATCAGTTTTCACTACAGGTCACTGCACCAGGTCACTGTAAGCCACCCTATGGCAGGACCTCTCAGCCCAGAGGGCAGGGTACAGGTACCTGTGTGTGAGGGCACCCCTGCATTAGCAGAGGTGCCCCCACAAACTCCAGATCCATTTTCTGAGTGTGGGGATGCCATTTTACATGTGTACTGGACATAGGTAACTACCTGTGTCCAGCTACATAATGGTAACTCCAAACCTGGGCATCTTTGGTATCAAACATGTTGGAATCATACCTCAATATTGTTGCAAGTATTGGAAGTATGATTCCATGCACTCTGGGGGCTCCTTAGAGGACCCCCGGCTCTGCTACCACCAGTCTTACAGGGTTTTCCGGGCAGCCCAGCTGCTGTCACCCCTCAGACAGGTTTCTGCCCTCCTGCTGCTTGATCTGATCAAGCCCAGGAGGTAACACCCTCTCCCTTTAGAACTAGGTGTGGCTGGCTTGGGAGGGGTAGCCTCCCCAAGCCACTGGTTTTCTTTGAAGGGCACATTTGGTGCCCTCTGTGCATAAATCAGTCCACACCAGTTCAGGGACCCCAAGTCCCTGCTCTGGCACGAAACTGGAAAATGGAAAGGGGAATGACCACTCCCCTGTCTATCACCACCCCAGGGGTGGTGCCCAGATCTCCTCCAGTGGGTCCCTGTGTTCTCCCATTTTGTTTCCAAGGTTGGCAGGGACCTCTGGGAGCATCTGAGTGGCCAGGTCAGGCAGGTGATGTCAGAGCCCCCTCCTGATAGGTGCTCACCTGGTTAGGTGACCAATCCCCCTTTCAGGGATATTTAGGGTCTCTCACTTGGGTGGGTCCTCAGATTCGGCTTGCAAGATTCCAGTAGGACTCCAGGATTCCGCGACTGGACCCTCCAGGAACTGACAATGCTGCTACAACGAAGAAGACTCTTCTGCAACTTGGTTTCCACATCTCCTGCCAGTGCATCCTCAGAAGACTGCAACGCTTCAGCCTGCACAAGAAGAAGAAGGAATCTCCCTTGGAGTGAAGGAGTCACTCCCTGGAACCACAGGCACCTACCGCAAGCAACAATTGGCTGCCTGGATCTCCCCTCATCCTGAGCTACATGGATCCTGAATTATGAGGGGTGGCCTGGAGTAGTCCTCTTGGTCCTCTCTGCCAGCTGTCCAACTTTGGTGGAAGTAAGCCTTCCCACTCAGGACAGTAGCCCCATGCACCTCGTCTCTTGCAGCTGCCAAGGCTTGTTTGCATCTCCTCCAAGGGATCTTCAGGCGACGTATGGCTCAGTGGGATCTTCTTTTGTAGCATTGTGTGGACCTCTTCTGCGACTCCTGTGTCCCCTTCCTGTGGGACTCATAGGTACTGCCTCTGCTCCTGTGCACTCTCTGAGACACTAAGGGTCTCCTGTGACTCCCCTTCCTGGGTTGAGTCCTCCTGGGCCTTGCTGAACCCCGGCAGCACCACCTTTCCACTTACCGCAAGTTTGCCTTTGCCAAGGGTTGTTGGTGGAATTCCTGCACCGACACCCATCTGCAGTCTTCCTTCCAGCGTGGGACCTCAGCTGCATCCATCAGGAACTCTTCTTTGGCTCCAGGGCTGCGATGCTGACCTATTCTTCATCACTGTCGACCAACTCCTCCAACTACAGCTGAGTGGGTAGTAGCTCCTACTCCTCCTGGACTCCACTGTGACTCTTGGGCTTGGGCCCCTCTCTCCACAGGTCTTCTTTCTTCAGGAATCCACCACTGGTTTTCTTGCAGTTTTCTCTGGGTGTCTTCTTTTTCCTCTTTTCCTCGTTTTGGGTGGTTTGGGGGAAATCCAGTGATTTATTCCTGGACTCCTGGTCGCTGAGGGGTACTGTGTTACTTACCTCTGGGGTTTTCTAGGACTCCCAGCTCCCATCTGCATCTTTTACTTACCTAGGTGGGGGGTACCTTATTCACATTCCATTTTTTCATTATATGGTTTGTGTGTCACTATTGGTTATTGCTATTTGCACTGTTTTCTAACCTTTTATATGCCTATTTCTGGTTGCTAATGTATATATTTAGTGATTACTTACCTTCTAATGATGGGCTACCCTTCTAGTATTTTGTGGTGATTTGTTCCAAAAGTACTTTTATTTATGTACAACTGAGTGTCTTCTTTCATGTGTGAAAGTGCTGTATGACCACAGTGGTTTTGCATGAGCTTTGCATGTCTCCTAGATAAGCCTTGGCTGCTCATCCACAGCTACCTCTAGAGAGCCTGACTTCTAGACACTGCCTACACGTCACGAAGAAGGGATACCTGGACCTAGTATAAGATGTAACTACCATAGGTACCCACCACACACCAGGCCAGCTTCCTACAGGCACACTGACGTCCAGGGGTACAAATATAGGCAGGCCAGGAGCATGTTCCAGGAGCTTCGGAATACTGGAGCCAGGACCCTAGCTTTCAAACTCTAACAAACTCTCCATGTAACCAGGACCACTAAGATCAAATTGTGTTATTTAAAATAGAGTGAGGTGTCCAAAAATGTGGCAGACACTTTGTAAGGTAAACAAAGAATGAGGACATTAAAGCAACTACCAAAAGTAACACAAGAGATTTGTCAAAGGAATAGATAATGCTGCCTTTTTGCTCTACGAAAGTGTTCCCTCTTCTTATTGTTAAAACACATACACATGCGCTTGTGCGCTCACTCACAGTCCCGCAATCGCAGTCCCACAATTTTTGAAGGGACGATCTCTTTTGTTTGAGGATGCAAATAGTATGCAAATTGGATGAAATAATATGATTTTAATGAGATAGCTAATAACCTCTACTGAAAACCATCAATCGAGTTTTCAAAGACACCAGCTCAATCTAAAATCTTGTCAAAGATGAAAGGACCAGAATATTAAAACCTTAATTAGGAAAGAGAAGCCTGCATTGATGCAAATGCTGACATTTCTTCTCTCATCACGGCAAGCTATATATTGTGTGTAATCTTGCATGCTAATTAAATGTACATAACTGTGTGACATTTTAAGGAGAAGGTTCACTTGGAAAACCTGGAAATAATCAAAGAGACCTGTGAAGGAACTTGCAAATAAAGTTCTATTTTCCCGGAAACTATAACTTCATCAAGTTTAAGAGTGCTCCGTACGATGTAACAATGAAATATTTATGCATACCGATGGCTGTGGCTTCAAAGTGCTAGTGCTTACCTTTGGTACTTTTGTTTCCAGAACCCTTAAATGGCCGTATATTTGCTTCTACCTGTCTACACTCCACTCTCTAACTTATACTTCGGGTGTATTCATTCTGTAATGTCTTTTATTCTGAAATATAGGGAAAAAATGTGTTCCTATAGGTAAGACAGACCAGGGCATGACCGGAGAAGGAAAATTTAGTTCTGAAGGAAATGTACCACTGTTATAGAATCAAACTCAGCAAGCAATGAAAAAGCTAAGAGGTATTTCACTAAGCTACAGAGCCTTAAGGTCCTACTAGATTTTCCGCTTGACGCAGATATAAGTGCTTCAAAAGTTGTTGACAAAGTTCAAGGTGTTAAATACATGTGCTTGGAAAATCCTTCTAAAAGTTGCAAGACTGCAAGGCATTACTGGTTGTCCCGCTGAAGTCAGATACAAATCTTTCATAACTTTACAGTAGCACAGTGCCTTACTAGGTGTCACTCTGGAGCCACATACACGTGATTGAAAAGTCTTTAACAAATGTGCAGCAGCACACGGTTTTAAAAATAAGATGCATGAACATTGTTCCTCAAAGCAGTATTACTACAAGGCATTACTGGGTGTCCACATGAGATCAGATACAAATGCTTGAAAGTCTTTCACAAAGCTGCAGTAGCACCTGCTAAATAAGTTGTCCCTCTGAAGACAGATGCACGTGCTTCAACAATGTTGAACAAAGCCGTAGTATCAGAAGCTGTTACTAGAAGTTCCTCTCGAGACAGATAAGTGTACTTACTGTGCGATGCTGGAGAGGCTTTGGCCCTTATTAGAAGTTGTAGAGGTATCCACTGCCACCTCTATCTTAGGATACAAGGGAACTATGAGAGAAACCGCTTTGAATGTCTTCTCTGGTTGAATCTGTGACAGAATAATTGCAAAATAACTCAATTGCTTTTATTTTCAGCAATGTTGCCCATAGAGCGGGTGTGGCTTCATTGTGTCAATACTGGCTCATAATGCTAATCATTATTGTGGCTTTCAGTGAATGTCTTGTATGTTATGGAAGATGGTGAAGACACCCCTGAAATACTGAGAGGGTCATTATGACTTTGTTGGCAGTGGCGGGCCGACTGCCAACATGCTGGCTGATAAGATCGCCATATTATGACTATGGAGTTATTCGCAACAAAATACAACCAAATCACAGCTGGCACCGTCAGTGTAGGCAGGCCGCCATGGACGGCGGTAGGCAACTTCAGGCCGGCGGAGACCATGTTTCTGCTGGACAGATTACGAGGCTGCACACTACCCTGGTTTCCGCTGCGGTTGCACCACCACGAAACCCTGGGGGAAACTCTATAAATGGAGATACTCACCTTCAGGAACACATGCCCGTCCGGAGCTGCCATGGAACCTGAACTACACATCTTCCCACTGCTCCTGCACATACAACGACTCTAGAACCAGCAACGACGACAGCAACCGTGAGTACACAAATCTGTCACTGTCGCATATTGGCAAGATATCAATGCACACACAACATACACACCCTGAAATGGTGGTGATGGCGACACACACACGTACTTCCACACTGGCACTCATATTCACACACAGACACATACATGCACGCACAGACAGGGTACACACACCACAGCCAACACACACTTCCAAAACACACACCAACCCACAGACACACAGCTCTGGCACAGTCAAACACAACAACAGGCAACAGCACCAAATCACACAACTACACCACAACCGCAACGCCAAGCAACCACAATACACACCCCACCTGGCAAAACATACATATAACACTACGTAACACCACCAGAGAACCAATAGACACAATCACACAGCCATACAACCAGGCATACGTCATACCACGCAAACACATTACACAACAGTTCAGACATACCAATCACCACACACACGTATGCACACAGTAAAACCACACAAGGGCACACAACACTGCAAGTAACAAATGTCAACAAAATCAATACATACAATATCAACATAAATGCATGTCCCAAACACTTACATGTCCAACACACAATACACAGCCATCACTGAGGGACAAATGCAAAGCACACACCCACACATGCTAACCAGACACAAGTGGTAGCACCGCCACCACACACAAAAAAATTCCCTCACACACAAACGAAAGCAGGCAAAACCATAAAAGCCATGTGGAAGGAAAGGCTGGATATATATGTAACCTTGGAACCAACAATTGGTTGCCCCAGACAGATAGTAATAAATAAATAAATATAAAAATACAGCACTATGTACAATATGAAAGGCCAATAGGCTAGTCCAAACAACAATGTGCACAATGCACATATGGGACATCTGAGTGCCCCTACATGATTCCTGACTGCTATATTACCTCCACTGGTAGGGGCATGAAGAGGGCAGGCAGGTACCTCATGGATTGGGGGATTAAGGGGGGGTTTGGACTTTGGTTTGGAAAGGTGGCCTTTGGGCTTGGACTTGGGAGGGGGGCTTAGGGCGGGGTTTAGGTGAGTGCTGAGAACACTTGGGAGGGGTTGACTTCTTGGCGGGGGAGGAGCATGGGTACTAGCAGGGGGCAGGGGAAGACTATGAGGTGGTAGGGCTGGACTTGGGGAGGGACACAGACCTTTTGGGGGTCACACAGGGTGGGGGAGGAGTAGGGAAAAGTGACAACTCCAAGAGGAAAAACTTCTTCGACAGACAGGGATGGTCATGGAAAAACAGTTTGGGAGTGGATGGAGAGGGAGTGGTTGTAAGAGGTGTTTTGGTGGATGTTTTGCGTGCATGTGCGTTCAAGGAATGCTTCTGTGTGTTGTATGTCTGTTGGGTGGGTGAGTGTGGGTATTTGTGTGCCTTGGGAGGAGAAGGGAAGGATGAGCTGGGAGATTCCGGGGTGGGTGGGTGACTCTCTGTTGGGGTGGTAATTGCAGGTAGGCTGGATGTGCTGCATGTGGGTGTTTGTGGTTGTGGTGTCTGTGGATTTGGTAACTGGGGTGGATGTCTACGGGTCTGCTATTGCACTGACTGGTTCAGTTTTGAGTCATTGTTGTATCAGTGAATGTCGGTTTGGTGTCTGCAGGTGTGTCCAGTGTAGTGTCTGTGAAGGTGGGGGTGGTGTCTGTGCAGGGAGTGGGTGTTGGTATGTCTGCAGGTGGGTGTTGTTTGTGTGCATGCCGGTGGTGGGTTTTGTGGTGCCGTGTTTGTCAGCGGTACCCTTGGATGTTGAGGTGGGTGCATGCTTGTCTGTCTGTGTGCTTTGGCTGGGACTAGGAAGAGGGGTGTGGGATTGGGAAGAGGGAGGTGGAAGGGGACAGGAGACAAAGGGTGACTGACTGCCATCAGTGCGGAGGTCAGAGCCTGAAATGATCTTTGTAGGACAGCCAATGCCCCGTGAATGCCCTCCTTGAATGTATTACTGTTGTACTTGAGTTGCTAGTCCTTGGATGGCATTCACGATGGTCGACTGACCCACAGAGATCCACCTCAGGAGGTCAATAGTCTCCTCACTGAGGGCATCAGGGCTGACAGGGGCAGAGGTGCCTGCAGCGAAGGAGATGCCCACCCTCCTGGGTGAGTGGGCACAGATAACTGGGGGAGAGCTACCGGTAGGGCAGTGGTAGTAAGGGAGTAGTGGACAAAGATGTTGCTGGGGTGGTCCCAGAAGGGTCCGCCACTGCTAGGGAGTGTCCACTGGAGGAGGATTCCGAAGATGATGAAGCAGAAGATCCGGTCTCCCCGTGGCATTCCCCTCGCGCTCTGGGCCACTGGGTCCCTCGCTGTTGGTGGTCGCAAACCTCCGGGTCCCGTGGCCAGCAGCATTCCGACTCGTCTGTGCCCCATTACCTTCACCTGCCAATGGTGATGCACACAAATAGAGAGAGACGGAGGGAGAGACAGAAAGGGTTAACATATTCCCCACGTACATACATGTAAGCATGCAGAACTGTAGGTAAACATCTCCTGGCTAGGCTGTCTCTATTGGCAATACGCATGTCCTACATCATGTTACATCATGTTACTGCTATCCACCCCTTTATGTCATCCCTCACACCCATATTGAAATCCAAGTAAGTTAGCATGACTGGAGTAATCCAAATGATCACAAGTAAAGCCGTGCCAGCATGCTCAAATGCCCGGGCTGAAGTTGAAATATCTAGCACAATCCTGATCATACCTCTCCATACTCCTATCACCCATAGAAAGAGCAGGTAACTGACCACAACACTTCAAGCATGTCCTGAAACTACACCTGACCAGTCCATGGCCCTCATTACAACCCTGGCGGTCAAAGACGGCCAGGGCTGTTTTGGAGTTTGTACCGCCAACAGGCTGGTGGTACAAACTTGGGCATTACGACCGCGTCTGAAGCGCCGCGGACGCACCGCCGGGACCGGCGGTTTACTGCCACGTTTGTCCTGGCGGCAGCGCTGCCCAGGGGATTAAGAGTCCCCCTCCTGCCAGCCTTTTCATGGTGGTATGAACTGCCATGAAAAGTCTGGCGGAAAGGGGAGTCGCGGGGCCCATGGGGGCTCCTGCACTGCCCATGCCTCTGGCATGGGCAGTGTAGGGTCCCCCTGCCAAGGCCCCATGAAGCTTTTCACTCTCTGCCTAGCAGACAGTGAAAAGCGCGACGGGTGCAACTGCACCCGTCGCACAGCCGCAACACAGCCGGCTCCATTTGGAGCCGGCTCCCGTGTTGCGGCCCAGATCCTCGCTGGGCTGGCGGGCGGAAACCAGGTTTCCGCCCGCCGGCCCAGCGGGGATCTCAAAATAGACCCCGCGGGAGTGTGGCTGAATTGGAGGCCGCCCGGCGGTTTCCACTTGGCGGGCGGCAAGTTGAAATGAGGGCCCATGTCCATTAGTAATGTCCCTTGATAGTGAAAACTACTCAATTCACAGACTACACAGCACCTGCCAATCATATCACATGGCTGGCCAAACTCTCTGTACACATATGCGAATATGGATACATTAACTGATGTAGCCATAGAAAGTGGGACTCTCATGCAGGTGACATTTGATGTGTAGAATATGTGTCTGTAGAACAGGCATGTCATTGCTGTTACAAAATCACAGAGAAATATCTGCATTCACTAAAACCAGATACACCACATCACTTCCTGCAAGCATGTACAGCCCCAGTGGCCTACATAACACACATGATATATCCATAGTTAATCATTGATTGCAGTGCCATAAGAAATAAACTTCGGGCAGCCGCAAAAGACATCACAGTGCACTTAGCATTCCACTTGACATGTAATTACAGTTGGACTGGACGTCTTGACAACATGAGTAAACCAACGTCACTCACACCATTCCTGACATGTGATTACCTGTACCTAAGTCCAGACAACAGACTTGTCAAATGACATGTACACAGGATGCCTACATGGACCTACACAACTGCCATTGCACTGAAAACATATACTACTACAACAAAAGGCTGCTTTAGAAATAGTGGTACAACTAAACTATTTCATCTTGATCTCATAAGTCATTTAAAACCTATTCCTGACCAAAGTGCCCACATTAGCTGGGCCAAGGATAGCAATGATTGTCCCACTTCATAACATGTGCCCCCAAGTAACAATTGCGACATGATGTAGGGAGCAACTAACCAATGTTGCACTGTAATTGGTAGGGCATTGGCACACACAGCATTGACATTGCACATTGCCAAAGGCTAGCTCTGTCTAGGTACTTATCACCTGTAGAACTAAGCCATTAGGTTAAAGGTGAAATGCCCACATGTCAACCTCATGGAAATGCATGTTGAGTCCAAATATACCATATCAGAGACCAAATTAGAAAGTACTTCCGTTGCTACCTTCACATACTCTATAGAATGAAGATGAAGGGACAATGGGGATACAGCAACAAACCCATATGTATTGTCTTATACAGGCCATATCTGTGGTGAAAATGAGATGAATGCCTCACATAGAGACTATACCTGTACCAGTACCAGATAGTAATAGTCCATGTACCAAAAAAATGAGTTACCCAGTTGCAAGTACAGGTGATAAACACAGATGGGAGTGGACAGACACCTTGGAGCCACTAACGCTCATATGCTGATGGATGGACCTGGTTATACTCAATGGGTAGGATGATACACCAGCTCACATCCATCGAAATGGCAGGATGGTGTCACACGTGTGACATTGTCATTTGAACATCTCCACATGCAGTCATAGAGATGTCTTGAGACAGGTAATCTAAAAGTATACATAGCAAACCATGATGCCACATCTACTTATAATACTCAGGCAAGGTGGGAACTACTGATTTCCACTAGTCTACATACATGTAGTACCTACTACAGTGTTACAGAAACCACAGTGACACAGCAAACACCATACGACCAGAGCCAAGCACCAGGATGCAGTCACTACTTACTTACCCTCTTGTGGCTGCTGTACTGCCTTCAAATGCTCATTCACCTCAGGGTAGACCACTGCCAAAATGCAGGCCATTAGGGGGGCCTGAGTCCGACGGGCACCTTTTCTTCATTAGGAGGACATACCCAGCTGGGTCTCCACGGTCTTCTGGGCCCAGCATCTAAGGTCCTCCCACCGCTTACGACAATGGGTGCTCCACCAGCTGTGGACCCCAAGGGTCTGCACTTGTTTGGCGATGGCACACCAGATCCCTTTCTTATGATGGGCGTTCACCTGCATGGATGACACAGACAAAAGGAGAAAGTCATGCAAACATGCACTATACCAACAGGAGTGGTCACTACACCTCTGTCACACCAAGTTACCACACATACCCATCCTCTCTGCTCACACTCCTTCCCTATGTGCCATCTGCATGCATCTATTCCCTCATCATTACACATGCCCGATTCAATGTCACACGCAACCCCTATCACGCATGGCTGGGGCATTGGACTCACCTGCTCCTCTGGTAGCCCCATATATCTGTCCATACAGAGGTAGAACTTCCTCCACCAGCTTCTCCAGGTCTTCTTGAGTGAAGAGAGGGGCCCTTTCACCTGCAGGACATGGTATGATGGCTCCCAGAGACAGTACACAGCAGCTCACGTTGTGGTGATCTTGCTAGCAACAGCGTGAGGAGTCAAGTGAGCAAGGCTACAGAAAATGGCGGTCACGGCCACCGCATACAGGACCTTCGCAGAGGTCGGTCATCACCATTGGCCCCAGTCCATCAAAGGCAGCAATGTTAACCAATGACAAGTTGCATGGCAGTGGCGACCGCCTATCGCCATGAACACTTCCACCGGTGGACTTAGGTCACTTTCAACTGTCCACTTCAGTAGGTCAGGTGCCTGCCATTTTGTGCACATATAATCTATGGATGTGTTTAATTAAGTACATTAGACACTTACTCGCCCAAATATCTGTGTAAACCTGTGTTGTGCCATCATGGTTTTGCAACATAATGCAACAATATTGACACAATGTGTTGAGGCTGTATATATGTTGATAGCTCTGTTCAGCTACTCGAAGGGACTCGGAGATGATGGCTATATATAGGTAGAAACCATAAAATATGTGTGATCAGTGCAGGACTGCTCGGTCACCCACACATGTTCAATTACATATGTAACATATGTCCTCTCTGACTTACATGTTAGCCAATGTGCAGCAATAAGGGCGGTACTTGTTCATATCCATGGTCTGTATTGTAGATGTCAGCAGTGCTATGCATCCACAGATGTTAGGTGTGATCTAATATATCATGTGCTGCTCACATGTGCCTACTGTATGACTCATTGTACATTCTATCCTCTCAACATAGATATCCTGCAATGAAGAGAGTGAGGCAACCATCAGTGTACCGTCCACTAGTAGACCTGGCAACAAAGGGGGACAAGCATGTCATCCAGACATATAGTCAGAATTGTCAGACCATCATGGATCTATGTAGATAGTTGGAGCCAGGTCTGATGCCAGCCATTTGCAATCCCTATTGCACACCTCCCATAGTACATGTATTGTTAGTGCTACACTACCTTGCCACAGGTTTATTTCAGAATACTGTCACATTAACAGCAGGGATGTCTCAGCGCATGCTCAGTCTGGTGTTGAAGGATGTATTGTGTGCTTTGTTGAAACACCTGGACAGCTACATCAGGTTCCCCCCAAAGAGCAGATTTGGCCTATGATATGGCAGACTTTTAAGAGATGGGACACATTCCTCATGTGGCAGGGGCCATTGATGGCACACATGTAGCCCTCATCCCTCCCAGTGCCATTGGACAGGTGTGCAGGAACAGGATGGTGAATGTGGTGTGTCTGGCAGACCAGTACATTTCGTAAGTGGCAGCCAAGTTTCCTGGATCAGTGCACAACTCCTACATATTGTGAAACAGCAATGTCCCACACATGATGGCCCGACTACACACGGAGAGGACCTGGCTACTTGGTAAATATGCAATTTTATGTGTTTCAATGTTATGTCACCTGTCTTCACATTCTGGCCTATTGCTAAATCTCATCTTTCAATTGTCCAACCATTGTGTTCACATGTGACTCTGGCTCTCCATTCTTCCCTGGCTGTTGACACAAGTGAGGTACCCAACCATGCCAGGGGAACTCCATTTCAATGAGGCACATGGGAGGACAAGGCATGTAATCGAGCAAACTTTTGGCCTCCTGAAGGCAAGATTCAGGTGCCTGAACCTATCTGGAGGTGCCCTCCTCTACTCGCCCCACAAGGTTTGCCAAATCATCGTTGCCTGCTGCATGCTCCACAATCTAGCCCTGAGACGTTCATACCATTGCTAGCTGATGAGGGTGAGGCAGCTGGAACAGTGGCTAGAAATGCTGATATGGCAATTGATGAAGAGCCAGAGGAAGAATGAGCAGCTGACTCTAGGACAGAGCTCATCAATCAGTGACACACCTGTATGTTGAGTAGGCCTTTTCAAGTCTTGAATGTGCCAATTCAGAAGTGGATTGCTGACATTATACCTCCAGACTTGAGTCATCAGTGGGGTGTAATGAGGTCCAGTGACACACCTGTATGTTGAGTAGGCCTTTTCAAGTCTTGAATGTGCCCATTCAGAAGTGGATTGCTGACATTATACCTCCAGACTTGAATCATCAGTGGGGTGTAATGAGGTCCAGTGCCTATGTGTGATTTGTGGAAGCAGATAGAATGTAAGGTGTACAGTAATAGTGGTTAAGCTTCCACATGTGTTATTACAACAGATTCTAACATACACTTCTCTAATGGACTGACCAGTATTGAGCTATGTTTCCTGCATTCTCCTATTTTCATTTCATTCCACCCACTGATTGTGGAATTTATTTTGTGGCTCTGCTACCTCTGGCTTGAGGAATTCAATATCAGTAGCCAATGGTAATTGATTACAGACATGAGAGGTGTACATGACAGATTGCTGGTAAAATGGATTTTGTGAAGGACCTGTGACTGGTGATATGTAGGTCCAATCTGGGTGCCCCTGCTTTGTAGGTATTCTACAATGGTCACAACAACTATGACTTGCATCTGTGTTTTGTGTGGCACCATGCCTTCCATCCTGATGGCATTCTCTGTAATGCTCTAATTGCAGATCGGTATGCAAACTATGCCCTGGTGTTGCTCTGGATTTCAACCTCACTCTCTGATATCTGTCCAGTGACATCACTGTTGCTATGTATGTCCTGATCAGGGAGCCTCTGTTTGATGGCTATTTAACTGCCAGTTCGAATCAGGGGGGCAATACCAGACCACAGTTGGGAAGCATTACATTTGTTGTAGTATCACTGAAGACACATATGCAGTAGCTGTGTCCAAATGTGATTTATTGTGCATTTAAGATTAAGAATGGGAAAAAACATAACAAAAAGGTGATGAGTGGTGACATGGTAAATGGATTACTCAGAGTAGCAGCTACAATCGTTGATTACACAGTTCCTGTGCCCTTGTACCATGGGTAAATTGAGTTCTGTCTCAGAACAGTCAACAGGGTGTCTCAGTGGCACACAAAGGTTTACTTCCAGGCAGTGGATTTTGTCTTGGCATCTGCTCCAGCCGGATGTCTGGGAGGACATCCATGCTTGTGGAGGGTTTCTTCAGCTACAGAGGGAGGGGTGTCTGAGGCATGTGGTTCCCCTGGCAGGGCCTCCATTCCACTAGCTGCCGCTGATGGAGATGGGCCAGACGTAAAGTTGCTAGTGGAAGGGGCCTGATGATGGGTTGGGAAACCACACAGGGTGGTGTTGATGTCCCTTAGCACCACTGCAATGGAGGCCATGGTGGCATTGTGTGCCTGCCACTGCTGCATGACCTCCTGGTGTTATCCCCTCTGCTGCCCTTGATTTTTCCCCAACATGGTGATTATCTGGGCCATCCTGTCCTGGGAAGTTTGGTATGGTCCCAGGACTTGGCAGGGTTACCTGTGGATGAAGTGAGACACAGAGTTCAGTTTAGTAAGTGTGTTTGGTTGCCTCTCTGTCAGATGCATACGGTGGCTTAACATGTTTCTCTGCAATGACAATGACAGATGCTGCACAGCCTACGTTGGTGGTACATATAAGTCTGGGACATGAGTTTCATACTCCGTGTTGGGAGATGTCATTCACGTTTGGTACATATAGCACTGTTGATGGGTTCTGGTTCTGTCACATTACTTTTCAGCTCTTTTACCTAGTGAATAGTCAGGCTTGCTAGATGTCACGCAATATCCAAGCACATTGTACCATGGTGGCCCAGTGGGAACACAGTATGTGAGTATGCAAGGGTAATAGTCCTGTCTCTGGAAGTTGTGCATGTGTATGGAGTCTGCCATCTTACTTTCCCAACCATGGTCAGTCCATTTGAGGCTTGGCAATATGGATCAGTGGCCAATTGGATTAGTCACTGAGCTGGAGCTGTGTTTAGCCTTGGTTACTATTGTGGTGTGCCATTGCATTGCTGTCATTGTCATGTACTGGTTCTCAGTCATACCATCTGGCTGATGTAGCTAGTACAATAGTCATGCATGCATGAAATGTTATGTGATGTGCACATTCCAGGTTTTCATATTGATGTGTTAGTGCATTCTGTGAGTTGTAGTGATTGGATTGGCCTATAGTGTCCCTGCCTTTGCCAAGGGCTGTGTGAGCAGATGGGCTATGTGGGATGGTGGCATGCAGAGGAGGGGCATTAAGTGATTAGCAGGTAGGTGTAGTGGGACATTCAGTTAATTAGGGAGTATTTGGGTGGTGAGGAAGCATGCAGGACACAACAATAGTGTGACATGATGTTGTGGGTACTTAATATACGCCAGTCCCCAAGGTATTCCAGTAAGGTCCTTAGGATGCAGTATGTCGAAGACATTCTTCCCCCATGATGTGAACTGTGGGGGAGGAGGTAGGGGCCCACCTCTAGTCTTGTGCACGGGGATCTAGTATGGTGATGCCATGGAACACACCTTCCCCCTAAGGTCATACCACCTCTTCCTGATGTCCTCCCTTGTGCGTGGATGGTTGCCTACGGAGTTGACCCTGTTGACTATTCTTTGCCACAGCTTAATTTCCCTGGCAATTGATGTTTGCTGGAGCTGTGCTCGAAACAGTTGTGGCTCTACCCTGACAATTTCATCCACCATGACACACAACTTGTCGTCAGTGAAACGTCTGTTCTTTTGTGGGTACATGGTAGTGGTTGGGTTGACAGTGTGGGGGGTGTTGTTTGTGTAAGGGTGCAGTGTTGGGTGATTGATGGGGTGTTGGTGGTGCATTATAAGGGATGGACACTTGTCATGAAATGTGTGTGCTCGTTATGTGTGTTATGTATTAGTTGTGCTGGTGTGTGGTGTGTGATGCGTGTGTGCCTATAGTGTAAGGGTGCTCTCTGTAAGTAATTGCCTGCTGTTGGTGTCTCAGATTGGCGGTTATGTAGCAAAGGATTGTGGGTTGTGTAGGTGATGTGTTACATAGTGCTGTGTGTAGGTGTGTCAGGTGTGTGAATGTGTGTCAGGTGTGGGGTATTCAAATGGTCTAATATGGTGTTGTGTTCTGACAGTAGTGGGTTCTGACCGCAGCAGCTCACACCACCGATGGTAGTCCTCCATGGAAGGATCGCTGTGGTGATTTGTGAGTCATAATCTGGTGGGTGGATTTGTGTGAGTCTGGTGGATCTGCCTCTTTTGCTCCCTCCAGTGTCCTGGCGGTTTCGGAATTTTGGCGTTTTTTTGGCGGCCTTTATGGTGTGAGTTGTAATATGGAGATTGGATGAACTACAACATGGCGGTCTTTTGGTGGCCACCACCGCAACCATCTTTCCAAAAGACTGCCAAAGTCGTAATGAGGCCCTTAGAATAAGAAAGTGGATTAATAATTGGGGAGGATGGTAGTCCACCACAAGGAATAAGGTCATTATACTGTTAGGTCCAGTTAAAGGTTTCAGTAATTTAAACCTAAGCTCAACCCCTGCTAGCTATGGCACACAGTAGACACGTTTAACATAAGACACTGTGCAAAGCATTTAGAAGTATCAAAACAGTTAAAAAGTCAAAGTACAACACATAAAAAATCTCAGCCCAGTTTATAAAAGTAGAGAGATAATGAACAATGTGACACCAAAACCACAAAAATCCATTCAGGGGAGCCAAAGATATGGTTTAATAAAGGTTGAAATAAACATAGCGCTTAAAAGTTCCATAGTGGGTCAACTGGTCATGAAAGACTGAAACCTAGGTGTGATTTCAGGCTGACTGAGATGGAGTGCAAATACACTAACCAGGGTCAATGCAGCTGGAGGTTTTACCATGGGTCTTTTTCCAGGAAGTCAAAATCCTTCATCCAAGGAGTGATTTTTGATGTCAGTTAGGCGTTGGACAAAGTCCAAATGAACAATTGTTTTTGGTCGAAAAAGCTCAGTGTGGAAAAACTGGAAGTTCACTCCCAGAGAAGTCCTCTTGCCAGTCAGATACTTTTGCCACTTTCAACCGGTCAAGATTTATACTTTTGGATTTAGTTTCTTTTTCAAAGCTCAGGTTCCTCCAACCGGGAAAGATTGCCGGCTGTATCCGATGATGGCTTCATGAGGCCGGATACCTTCTCTGTGTGGTTCCGCTGAACCAGATTTGCTGCTTCGGAGAAGCTCAGAGTGGGGGATACCTGATTTATCAGCCCAGCGGCAAAGTGCCTTGGGCAAATCAGCTCAGCAAGTTTGTCCTGGTCATCTGCACGTCTGGAAGTCCAAAAATTCCCAAATTTCCCAGGTTTTCATGATGTTAAGAAACATCCAGTTAGACACAGCTAAGGGTTCCAGGATCTAAGAAGCAGCACCTGGAGTTCAAGACTCACTCCAACATAAGCCACTCACAGGGTCCAGGTCAGGTCCAGTTGCCCTGAACAGCTGGATTCTCCAGTAAAAGACCTCTAGCACTTAGTTGTGGTCCATTAACCTACACAGGATGGTCTGCCAATTGACCCCTGGAGTGAAGGTCTTTGTTCTTGGTACATGTGGAAGCAGATCCAGCCTTTCCGAGATCCCCAACAGTCTCAAATGGCAGGTGTAGTCCTTCTTCTGTTCTTCCACAGGTCCCGTAGTGCTCTGAAGAAGGTGTCTTGGGGGGCCAATTTATGGCTGTAACTGGTTTGTGAATGGGGGTGAATCCTGACTCCTCCCTAATCAATAGGGTAAAAGTTTGCAGAGATAACCTTACCCACTTTTGCAGTCATCACATCAAACACTCATCAAATCCCATGGTCTCAACATAATTTCCTAGGCAGACAACACCCAACTCATCCTCTGTCTCACCAACGACTCCTCCACCACCAGAACCAACTTCCACAGATGCATGACAAGCCTAGCTGATGGGATGAAGAACAACTGCCTGCAGCTAAACACAGACAATATGGAAGTACTGATCTTTGGCAATAGCAGCAACACATGGAATGACTCCTGGTGGCCATCAAACATAGGTCCCACACCCACTCCCTCTGCCCATCCCAAAATAGCTTGACAACAAGCTCACCATGAAATCACAGATCAATGCCATCTCCTCCACTAGCTTCCTCATTCTGCCCATGCTAAGTAAGATCTTCAAGTGGCTCCCCTTACACACAAGGTGCACCATGACACAGGCCCTCATCACCAGCTGACTTGACTACGGCAACACCCTGTATGTAGGGATCACCACACACCTCCTACAGAGACTTCAGACCATACAGAACGCCACAGCCAGACTCATCCTTGGCCTTCCCCTATAAACCCACATTACATCCCACCTCAGGCAACTCTACTGGCTCCCGGTATAGAAGAGATGGCAATTCAAGCTGCTGACCTACACACTCAAAGCATTAACCACCACCTGAACTTCCACTAACCATCAATAAGACTACTCTCTGCCTCCCTTTCACTTGCCCATACTCCCGCATCTTCCAAAGCAGTAAAGGACGCTCCTTCTCTCACATCAGAACAAAAATCTGGAACAGCCTCCTCACACACCTCCAAACTATCACCTCACTTCCAGAATTCTGAATGGCCCTCAGCAACTGGCCTCCGGGACCTGCAACTGCCTGGATACCCTATCAGGTGATTAGCCACTCTTTATAAATGCTGATCGATTAATTGACAATCCCACAGTGTCCTTCCCTCACTAAATTCAAAATGGAAAAACCCTTGTCATCTGAAGTAGATACTGTGGCCCAGATTTTTTAAATAGTGGCGCTGCATATAATGCAGCACCACTTTTCTTGCACCCCTTAGTACCCCACTGACACCACCATGTGTGCGTAGTATTATACATTTGGCGCACCATGGTGCAGGTTAGGGACAATAGTATCAACATTTTTGATGCTATTGTTGTACTTTGCAGGATTAGCACCAAAACTTTGGCGCTAATCCTGCAAAGTACATAGGGGCCCATTGAAAACAATGGTGTGCCCCCTTTTATCACCTGCTCTGTGCAGGTGTTGAAAATAGCTGGCAAAAAATTGCACAGAGGAATCTACAAGATTACACTGTGCCATTTTTGCAGTCACCCTTATGGGGGAACACCCCCCTTGCATACATTATGCCTGGCGCAGGCATTATTTGGTGCAAGGGGTTACAAAGTGGCACAATGCCTGCATTGCGCCACTTTGTACATTTGGTGCAGCAAATTTGGCCTTGTTGAGCCACATTAGCATAAAAAAGTGACACTAATCTGGCGCAATGAGGTGCTATGCCATCTTGAATCTGGACCTGTTGACCCACCCAGAAGTGTGGCTGGGGTAATAAGAAGTCCCCTCTTCCTTAGTCACTCCAAACCAGCTCTGGAGGCAGCTTCCCCTCACTAGGTTTGATGTTCACCTGACTGGTAGTGCAAAGGAAATGGCTTGTGCAGGTGTCGTCTGACATCTGTCCATGACAGGAGAGCCTCTTTTGAAGTAACTTAACTTCCTGGGACATCTCCCCACTCCCAGGCCACTGTCTCTGTTCAGGGAGCAGTTTTCACACCTCATCAGAACAATTCACAAGCTGAGTGACATTTGGAAACTAATGCAAAATATCTTTCATGAGCTTCAGGTGGTAGGGAAAGGTTACCTTCCTAATAGTCCCCTGTCCGTGATGTTAATTAAAATTCCAGCTTCACCATTGGGCTGGGCTCTTAATAAATATTAAAAGCAGAATTAATATTTGTTATTGTGCCCAATGTTTCTGTGTCAAAACAGGGCTGTTTGCAGGGGCACCTACCCTGTAACCCCCATTTTTGTTTTTTGCTGGTGTTTTACTGACTTTGATGGTGCCCTTGGTCTTGCTAACTAGTCCCAGGGCCTGTGCTCTGTGTAAAATGAGAATGCAAATTAGACTAATTATAATTGGCTATGTCAACCTACTAGATGTCCCTAGTATATGGTAGGGCATGTAGGTTTAGGGACCCCAGCATAGGTGGTGTACACACAGGTACACTACTGAGGTGCCCAGGGTCATTTTAAATGCATGCCTGCCTTGCTGACTGCTTTTAAATTAAGACACTGATAATAAAATTGGCAGCGGGTTAACATGAACAATGAACCTAACCCTATCACCTATTAAAGTGTACAACCCGTAACAAGCATGAAGAAAAATTTATCATTCCATGTATGCACTAATCACAGCACCTGCCGCCAAGGTGCTAACCCAAAGGGGACTATAGATAATTAATATTTTGATAGTGCACCACTTTTGAGTATATCAAAAAAGTCCAATCATTAAATAACATCAGATAGTTGTCTTCATTTTATTCTGCTTTACTTTCAACAGATTCATAAAAACATCAGCCAACGCGTTTCGTTCTCAATACAGAACTTCTTCAGGGTCCTATTCTGCGCCATTCCATGCCTCCACACTTTATTCTGCACCACTGCAATTTACCCCATTCCTCTGCACTCTGTGCAACTCCACTCAACTCCACTCTGTACCTCTTCACTCTATGCCACTGCACTTTACTCAACTCCATACCACTCTGCAATGCTGCACTCTACGTGACTCACCAACACTGCACTCTACGCTACTGCACTCTGTGTTAATACACTTTACACCAATGCACTCTACTCTGAACCACTGTACTCTGTGCCAATCTTCTGTACACAGCTTTAAGCCATTACTCTACCCTGCGCCACTCCACTCTACACCACTTCTCTCTACTCTGTTACAGTCTACTCTACGCCAATGCGCTCTACGCCACTTAACTGTACTCAACTGTACTCTAATGCACTCTACTCTGCACCCTGTAGTCTACACCACTGATCTCTATGCCACTTGATGTGAATATAGTATTATTATGGGGAAATATGAGTTAATTTTAGTTGTGGACATGTGAGTCTGTTAGTTGGATTGAATGGAATAATGGAGGGATAGAAGAAGGAAGAATCCAGAAAGTGTTAATTGGGAAACCATAGTAGTAAGATGGGGTTTGGGATGAGTAAAGGAGAGATGAAGGAGAGAAGAGAAAAAGATCAGGGTGATCATAGTAGTAAAATAAGGTTTGGGGATGAGTCAAAGTAGAGATACATGAGGGAGAAATTAATAGGGGTGTTTGGGAGATCATAGTAGTAAACTGAGGTTTTGGGTGAGCCAGGAGGGATAGAGGATTGAAGAGTCTATGAAGGGTTATTTTGGAGATCATACTAATAGAATGAGGTTTGAGATGAGTGAGAGAGTGGAGATAGAGGACAGATTGATGGATGTGTAGGGTGAGACAGAGTTGTAAGTTAGAAAGAGTGATTCATTTATATATTCTTCTTGTACAGTAGGACTAAAGCAATTAACATATAGATACATGATTACATAGAAAGGGAATATATGTATAAGGAAGATAATATATTGAGATTTGAAGTTGTAATGTATAAACAAAGGCTTTCAAGTATTGGAATATTTGAAGTTAATATATTTGTGTTCTTTTTATAACATTATTTTTTATCTTTTACTCAAAATTTCAATAGTGAAATGCTTGTAGATAAATAGTTAGGATAATATTTACCTATTGTGATAGATAAATAAGACAGAGCCTTGCAAGCATCTAAGCAAACAAGTTATATATAAACTATGCAATGACCTATGAACATTTGAAGTGTAGAATGATATATTAAATATATACATTTATTTGTACAAATATATATACACACACATACATATAATCAAATTATAAGGGATAAGCAGTACTTTGCTCTTTGAGTATGGTGGTTATGCAGGAAAGAGCCAACTGCCAACTCTTGAGTAGTCTTCTGAAGATAAGATAGTTATCTGTGGATCTTATATTCAGGAGTAATGAATTCCATAGTTTGTCTGCTTGAACAAAGAAAGATATACAACCTATTGTCTTTTTCTTGTATGGCGAGGTTTTGTGGCAATGTGCCATTCTTGAGTGGAGGTTCCTTGGTTAAATGATTTAGATTATTTTATTCCTGATGAAAAGCGGACTTGTTCCATGTATTTCTTTGTGGGTTATACAAGGCAACTAGAATGTGGATCTTCTGGCAACCAGTAAACTGTGTAGGGCCCGCAAGGCAAGGGAGATCTGGGCTTGTGGCTTTACATGTAGGAGTAGTCTGGCAGCAGAATTCTGAATCCATTGTGGTCTTTTCATAGTACATACAGATGATCCATGGAAGAGGCCATTGTTGTTATCCAGTTTACACAGTACAAGAGAGATGGTAGTCTGAACCTTGTGTGGAAATTCCGGGGGAGGGAAAGTTGCATCACAGAGTTTTGTTGTGATAAAGCTTGATCTTGCTAACTTGTCCGCTTGGGCAATCATTGGAAACTTGGAGTCCATGGTAATTCCAAGGTCTCCTACTAGTATTTTGAAAATTGAACCATTTACCTGTAACCCCCCCAATGGCATATTTACATTTTCGTATTGCTTTTATGGTGCTGCCTGAGAGACATGAAGTATGCACATCATATCAAGAGCATGGGCTACTAGGAGCCATGCAAGGCCAACATGAAACCCCTGCAAAGTTTTAAAGAATGTGCTATTCTATGTCTCCTGAGTCCTCTAATGCATAAAACCAGGACACAATTACCACATTACTAAGCACTCCCAGGGTCACACTCTTACTCTCTGGTTCTAGAGTACATGGATCTACTGAGTCAGTGGGTCATCTGTGATTGTTAGCCAATCAGGTGAATAGTGAAAATAAGATTTTCAACAAATGTTCACGGTTTTGGTACTAGTTATCATTGTATATGCGAAAGCCCAGAGCTGTGGCTTGGTAATGGTGAAAGTCCAAATAGGCGCATATTTGTGGGACCATATTACAATGTTGATCTGTTTTGAAATGTCTATGTCCATGGTGATACCCTTTGAAAAAGCCCATAGGCCAACTTTTTCTTACATCACATGTTTGTTTTACGTATCTATGGGGTAATGTGTTTTCATGGGTTAGGGCCTGCTTCTGCGCAAACCATTAGAATATTAAATCCAGCATAGGGGGCCTAGTTTACTTTTAGGAGGTTCCTTGACCATTATGACCTTTCCTTTCTCTGCACCACTTGTATTTTGTGAGGCCGTTTAAAGGGTGTCCCTAACAGTATTTCAAATTACCAGCCTGTCTATATGTGTGTAAATATGTGGCAAGTGTTCACCTGTGTGTATTAAAGTATTTCCTCTAATAAAACAAACACTCTGACAGGACATTGAGTTATTAAGTTGCCTTTCTTGCATCACTGAGCTGTGAGTCTCTAGCACAAAGCACCTCCCTGAGTAAATTGTGGACTGCTCTGACTCTTTTCCCTAAGTATCAAAAACAGCTGTTACTAGACATTTGCCCAGTAACTTTTGAATACTCTCAGACTACACAACACTGATTTTTTATGCCAAGCAATAGTACAGATGCCCTTTACAACCAAAACAGGGTGTTTGGTTTAATCATCAGTTAATAATGTATTGTTAAATGATGGTAAGGATTGCATAAAAAATGGTTTAAAAAAATAAACTAGAAGAAGATCTTGGATCAGTGATTTTATTCTAGGGAGACTAAAATGAATGTCTAAAATCATGCTTAACAGTCCTGCAATCTCTCTCTTTGTCTTTTTATCTTTTTTCCATGGAGCACAACCTGTCTTACTGTCAAATACACCTTACAATTTAACTCTTCCTTAGTCCATAACTAATGAATGCCCACCAAACTGTAAGCAGGGCCCTACATTCATATGACGTTTGGTTGGGATCAGAGGAACCTAAAAGGATAAGAAGTGGAAGGAAAGTGGAGTTTGTTTTCTTTTCCTATTCTTTGTTTTGGGCGAGGTTCATTTTAAGCTTATTTTAATTTTATTCAAGGACAAGTGATTCTGAGGAACAGGAAGATGGACTCGTTTTAATTAATTCCTTTATGCGGGTGTGGGAAGGAGCCTGCCTTTAATTATGGATTTTGTTTACATATGAGAAAAAATTTGATCTAAGGATACAGAATAGGAGAACTTGCAGGTATCAATAATAATAACACAACAATAGTGTGACTTGAGCATTTCTCCACCACTTCCTGCTGAACCAATATAGTGTGCAGGTGGCATGTTCCACTGGCAGCATCTGATAATTACAATGAGGAGAAGGGTCCTAGAGGTCTGAGCATACTAATTCATACAGTCAGTGGAGAAATCTTTGTCTCTGTTGAATTGACTCATTGGAAGGTGTCCCTTTTGAGAATACCATGACTCGCAACAACCTGAAGGTGCAGTTTGACAACCTGCAAGAGGTGAAAGGTGAGATAAAAGGCAGGTTCTAGGGGTTTGATTGTTGAGCAACTTTAATCTTTTACAAGTAGTCAGAATAGTATGCTTAAATTGAAATAGATTACAGTCCAGTTCAAAGTTTAGAAGTGTTGGTGACTCGAAATGGAGGAATCCGACTGAGCCTGCCCCCTTCTAATGTAACCAAAGTCCTTTGCCCACACCCCCTTGTGCATGCCTGATACATTAGGCATAGATTCTCAACACCCCAATGCCAGAAATCTACAAAGCCTCAATATCACTAAGGGCCTGATTTAGCTCTTAACAGAATCGGTCCCACCGTTGTTTTTCCATCAGATAATCTGTCCACTGTCTTGGTAGTCTACCCGCTCTATTTAGATCCTGGCGGGCCCATAGACTACAACCCGTTGTTGAGCCACCGCCACCACCATAATCTTCCACCCATGGCAACGGTGCCATAGGCAAAAGCAGCTGGCAGCAGGACCACAACCAGTTTTACTGCCAAGCCAATCAAAATGTGCCTTCATGCTGACATAACTGTGGTGGTCAAACCTCCACACCTATGTTCGTAAAATCAAAGTCATATGCGGCCAAAACTTACCTTTTTTCTACTTTTCACTTTTCTTGCCACCATGATCCCTGTTGTACAAGCCCATCCTTTGCTGCTACTGGATCACAGCGAAAATCAACCCCATCATCAATGGAAATCAAGGTTAGTAACTGTTTAGCTATTGTCATCAGAATTGTCTGTGTACATAAGTTCTGGACATGTTTGAAAAGTACTTGCAAGCAATAGTAGAATAATGTCCAATGCATAAGTGTGTAATGTGATAGTTTAAGAAATTTAAATAAACACACTTCTATATTTTATTTACATTTATCAATTTGGTCTAAACTGCCTTCATGCACAAAAAGTCACATTTATCCCAAATTTGCAATTTGTCCATACAGGTGTGTTTACTAATTTTCCCTAAACTACCAAATCAGATACATATATATTACTTATTATTGTAACTACACAGAACTAATAAAATGTAGTGATGGCACTACACAATGCAACAATTGGGTTGACAAAAAATTTACATTCAACGTCACATCTAAACTTAAAACATGTATACACAGTGTCACATTTCCCCTTGTCTAATGCATTTTCTGTTAAACATTTAATTTCATTTAACTTAAACGTATTTTTTTATGTGTAATGCATATGTGTTCATTATTGACACTTATGATTGTTAAATAACCACACCTGCATTCACAAGTTACAAAAATATAAACACGTTTAATTTTGTGTAAGTGTCCTTTTTCATGATGCATGCTTGCATCAAAGTTAACCTGTCCGTAACACATGTTCATCATTAATGTATGCACTATACAAATATGTAAAAAATAAAAACTGTTTTTGTCACTATCATAAATGAAATCAGGTTCATGTTACTCACATTTGCTTTATTAACATTGCCAACAATCAATTACTATTAATAAAAAAATAATGTCATGACAAAGTTTGTGAAAATAAATGATCATTTATTCAACAAATGAGATAGATCTCTCGGAAACAATGTAGTAAAAAAATATCTGTCCATAAAATATCTGGGTTCACAATTATGGTTTCTGGCTCCGAACTTGCCTCCTAATGATGGGAGCATCTAGTGGGCAGATCAGGCACCTTAATTATATTTCTTAGGAGGGGTGGGTTTTGGTTTCTTTTGGGTCAGGGACAGGGAAGCAGTAAAAGCGAATGGAGGAGATGGAAGACAAAGGGTAGAAGGGGTGAGAGAGGATGGGGTTTGGGGGGTAGAGAGAGCTGGAGTGTGTGTTGTGTGTGTATCTGTCTGTTTTGCAGGTGTGTATGAGTCTTCTGTATGTGGTCTATGTTTGGGTGTGAGTTTCGTTGAAGGTGTGTGGTATTTGGGTGAGTGTGTGCATTTGCATTTGGGTGTTGGTATGTGTGTGCTTTTCTGTGACTGTGTTTGTTTGGATGAGTATGCTGTTGAGGTGGTTGGTGTGGCTGTGGTGTATGTGTCTGTATGTGTTGTAGATGCATGTGTGTCTGGGGTATGTTTGGATGTGTGTGTTTTTTTGGTATTTTGTATTCAGATGATTTTAATCTTCTGGATTTGATGGGTTTTACTTTGAGTGTAGTGTGTGTGTTTAGACTGTGTGCACTCCATTTTGTGGCCAGAGGATCATTCCAATACTCTGTAGCAGTATCAGGAGGCATGTCACAACCAACTTTCAATGGTGTGCTATAAGAAGCCCTTTCTTCAAAGATGAGACACAATAACCATTTCATCCTGTTTCAACGAAATGAGGAGTTTGCAAATGTGATGAGAGATTTTTATGCTTTAGGTGGCGTACCACATGTGATTGGAGCAATTGAGGGCACACATATTGCCTTAGTGTCACTGCACAAAAGGGAAACAGTCTACCACAATTGAAAGAATTTCCATTCAATCAATGTGCAAGTTGTCTGTTTACATAATTTGTACATCTCAAGCGTGTTTGCCCATTTCCCAGGGTCAACACATGATTCCTTTGCACAAAAGAATGGTAGTGTACCCCTGCAAATGTCACAACTTGGACCAGAGAGGGCCTTGCTTGCTGCTAAGTACAATTTGTCAATATGATTATTTTCTTAACTTCGAGTTTAAAAATGTACAACAGGATTATATATTTTTACTTAATATATTTTTAATTTCATGTAGGAGACTCAGTGTATCATCGGTTGATCATGGTAGTAAGAACCGCTGAGGAATCCAAGAACACCAGGGGAAGTCTGCTTCAGTGAGGCCCATGGAAGACCACACACGCCAGGGGTGAGGGCTTTTTGGCTTCAAAAGGCCATATTTAGCAGTCTGGAGAAAACTGGTAGAGCCCTCCTCTACTTCACTGATAAGGTGTGCAAAATCACTCTTGTCTGCTGCATGTTGTACAACATGGCCCTGCGACGTAACATGCCATACATTGCAGAGAAAGGAGACCATGGTGATAAAGCACTGTTAGCCAGCATTGTAGTCCACCGCATCAGTAGCGGTATACCGCTTATGTGGCAGACTCCACTCTGTCGACACAGATGGAAGGTCAGCCATCATACATCTAAATATGGTGATCGGAATGAAACTGGCATCACAGTGGGATGACGTAATTCTCTTCAAGATCTAAATCAGGCCCTAAATTTCTTTACAGTTAACTACTTCAAGATCTGCTGCAGTTTGGTGAACGTTAAGTGTAGGTTTGCATGGGGAATGTTTTCCTTTTGTCTTATGCTGAGTCCTAATATGACCCATATACAGTATAACAATATTTTTGACCCTGTTCTTTTTAAGAGTAGTGATTTTCACCTAGAACAGCTGAGGGGGAGATGAGGATAACCTATACATTTGAGGTATGCTACCACCGAGAAAAAATACCACAGTGAAAGCATTAAGAAGCAATATGAGTTTCCTGAAAAGATTTTTATGAAGTCTTGACAGACGATGAATTAAATGAGCAACTTTCAAGTCCGGTGTGGGGCTCTGTACCCTTGATGAAACTAGTTTGGAATTTGCATCCTTTCTCTGCCCTTATCTACCAGTTTGGTGACTGTGTATATTTGTATGTGCATAAATGTGTGTTTATTTATTCTTCTTGTGAGTGAATGTATGGATTGATATATTTTAACTTTTGCCACAACCATTGGCTAATGAGAATAAACAAATAGTAGGAAACAAAGTCAAATAACTTGTTTTGGAATCCCCAGTTTTGCAGCTGCCTCCTTTGACAAAGAAGATATTTAGTGCGCCAAAACATCCTGCTTCACATTGTAAGATGAAGTGCCGGTGACTTTCAATTCCCCCTGCATTGTTTCTTGCCCGGGAAATTCAGTTAATAATGATTATTGTGATCTTTGTTATTGTAATATTTATTAATCTCAGACTAATTAGATGTAGAGAAACATGAACGATTTTCAGTCTTTGAAATGTTTTGATTTAGAATTGTATGATGCAGAAAACACACCACGAGATTAGTTTTTTCAGAAAATACTTAATTAGAGCTAAAGATGTAAATTATTTGCTTCTACAAGATACTTTGCCCAAGGGTGCATATTATGTTTTTTTTTTTCTTCTAACTCCTTTCATTCACAGAACATTTATGGTTTCAGAGAGAAATTACAGTGATTGATGTGCTTGGCGCTCTAATTGAAAATAAAATGGAGACCTCTGATACTAGAAAGGCAGGGCAGCCTTGAGATGCACAGGAGCAGAATTAGAACTGTGCAAATTTCAAAAAGATAATTTGCATCTTTGTGTACCTTCTAGAGACAAGTAGTTACATTATTGTGAAAATGCACCATGACTGCTGTCCAACGCGTGGCCCCATTTTTGCTATCATTTGATTTATTGGACTCTGATGCTAAAAAATAAGGATTGTGTGATGTTTTGCCTTAGATTCAAATACCAAAGTGTTCTAATCCACTTCCTAATAAAATACAGTAAAATTTGCATTGCTCTAGACCAAGGAGCCACATCAGCAGTTGCGAGGCTCCGTATCAAGTTGCAAACAAAGGAATATAGGGCTAGATGTGCCAAGCCATTTACTGGTTTAAAACTGTGCAATTCTCTAAGGAACAGATGTACAAAGCATTTTTGTGTTCGCATGTTCAAATGCATAAAGACTTTTTTAAATTTACAAAGCCCGATTTGCAATTTGGTTACCTATTACCAAATCGCAAATTAGGTTTGCAATTCGGTATTAGGATCGGGAGTTTCATGTTTAGGACACCCCTTCCTAATACTAAATCATAGTGGTATGTGTGAATGTTTTGTGACTGAAAGGCGGTTGCATAACATTTGCATTTTACTGCCTACTTCAAATAGGTGGTAATCCATTCTCAAATTGGAAGGGGTCCCCAAGAAACCCCTTTGTCTTTGTGAATGTTTGTAAAACATTTTTCAAAGCAGGCAGTGGTTTCACGGATCACTGCTTACTCAAAGAAATGAAAAGAAAACTTTCATTTTTTTTAATGCATTCCATTTTCCTTTAAGGAAAACGTGCTACATCTAAAAAAATATATATATTGCTTTTTCGAAAAGCAATCACAGACATTGTGGTCTGCTGACCCTAGCAGACCACTATCCCTGTGAACTTAGTAATTCCCATGGGTTGCAAACTGAGACCTATCTCATTAATGCATTAATGAGGCAGTTTTATTTGCAACCCTCTTGGAATCGCAAGATGTGTAATACATACATTTGTATATGGGTGTTTGCAAAAAGTTGCTATTTGGTAATAGCAAACAATTACCTACATACAACTGGCTCTAAATCACATGGTTGGAGACCCCTAAATAGTTTAGTATGTACTAAACCCATGTTGTGATTTAGTAAATACTTACTAAATCACAAATTGGGTTTAGAAATGCATATTGAATCACAATTTGGAAGAGGTGACAACCCATTGGCAAAGGGTCCCCTTGAAACACCTTCCTCTTTGTAAATGTAAAAAAAAAAGAGCAGTTGTCCAGGTGACCACTGACAATACTTGAACACACTTTTAAAAAAAGCGTTTCTTTTATATGAAGCACCATTTCCTTTAAGGAAAAGAGGCTGCACTAAAAAAATATTAAAATATCAATAGCAATCATAAATATGGTGATCTGCTGACCCCAAAAAACTACCATTCTTATGATGGTTTCTAATTAGAGTAAGTAACAATTTGCGATCTATCTCGTAAATAATAATAATTCTAAATTTTAATTTTGTGTGATGACTTTTAAAATTGCAATTAATATTTTGGGACCACTTCTACGTACTTATGGCCCCCAACTAGTTGAGAAAAATCTAAGATAGGGCAGAATATTTTTCAAAAAGACGACAGGCAGAAAATACACATTCACTTCCTAATGTATATTTATTGGTTACGCCATAACTATCAAATTATGTGGTAGGCTACTACAATGGTCATGCTGAATAACAATCTTACTCTTGCGAAAATATAAGCTGTGAGGAGGAGCATGATTTTGTTAATAGGTGGGGATTTATGTGGAGACATATGTGCTAGTTTCTTCAACAGGTGGTAAGAAGTATATGTACACAGAAGAACAAACACACTGATTTGCCATAATAAACCGATGTTAGACCTTTCAGCCTTAAGGTAGTCGTTTCCCATACTTTTTGCCTACTTGCCTCCAGCATTGCTGAATTAGTTTTTGTTGGTCTTAGGACTCTGCACACTTTACCACTGCTAACCAGTGCTAAAGTGTTTGCGCTCTCATCATAAAACATGGTTTGATCGGTTTATACCTAACTGGCACATTTAACTTAATTATAAATCCATAGTAAAGTGCCCTACATGTGCCCAGGGCCTGTAAATTAAATTCTACTGGTGGGCCTGAAGCACTGCTCATGCCACCCACCTATATAGCACTTGAAATCATGTCCCAGACCTGCCATTGCAGGCTGCATGCAGTATTACACTGTCATGTCGACTTGGCTTTTAAAACCGCTTCCAAGCTTTAAACTCACATTTTATTACATATAAGTCACCCCTAAGGTAGGCCCTCAGTAGCCTAAAGGGTAGGGTGCTATGTAATTAAAAGGCAGGATATAAATCTCAAATTCATTTTTCACTACTGTGAGGCCTACTCATCTAATAGGATAACATCAGATATTCCTTATTACATTTAATACACTGCAATTCCTAATTGTGGAGGTATTGAGAAATCCTCTTTAATGGCAAGTGAATTTATCATTGCAATTTTGAAAATGTCTCTTTTAGAAAGTTCAAAAACAACAAAGTGACAGATGGAATGCTTGAATTAAACTCAGCCACTGGCGAGTACTCAGGCCGCATACCCACCCATTACTTTTTTAACAACCATACCACCTCATTTTGACCCAACCACATGAAAACCAGTTTTGCCCCTGCTCCTCATGGTAACAGACCAGCCTGAACTGCTAGGCCAGGTCCTTCCTGAACCAGAATACAAGCAGCCTAGGACCAATTTCGCCCATGTTAGGGCCCTTCAGGCAAGAATGGCTTGGTTCAAGCGGCACAGTGAGCCTGGGACCCATGACTGGGCATACCTGGCACACTTAGAGCAGCAAATGTAAAAACAAGAATCTGGTGGATGGAATACTTGAATTAATCTCAGCCACTGGTGATAGCTCTGGACACATCCCAAACCATCATTTTTTCCCACCATGCCACCTCAGTTTGGACCCAGCCATATGCAAATCAGTTTTGACTCTCCTCCTCATGGGAACAGTCCAGAACGAACTGCCAGGCCAGGTATTCTTTGAACTGGAACACAAGCACACTAGGAAAGGTTTTACCCTAATTAGGGCTCTTTGGCCAGGTATAGCTTTGTTCCAGTGGTACAGTGAGCCGGGTACCCATGTCTGGGCAGACCCAGTGCATGTAGGGTGTCAAATGAAAAACCAACAAGGTAATGGATGAAATGCATGAATTAATCTCAGCCACTGGTGATCGCTCAGGCAGCATCCCAATCCATCGATGAATGCATCAGCTGAAGAGCCCTAACTAAGGCGTACTGGTCCTGGGTTGCTTGTTATTTTTTATGACAATACCTTACAGGGTTTCAATTTCTGTCCCTCAGAAGAGTAACCAATATTATGTAGTGATTGAAACAATACTAAATCCTCCGAAAACCTCTAGCTGGAGGTCTCCCCCAGTGTGGAAAGGGGATGCATGGGGTAGAGAGCACATGGTGCAGGATTATGATCCCAATTAAATGAGGTGAGGGAGGGGAGTCAAAAGGACAGATTACAAGAGCCCTCTAACAAATGTTACTGGCTCTGGCCATCCCACACATCCAAAGTGAGTCAAACAAATTCTGGTCAGGATGGTTATTGGTAGGGTTTCCTTACCTGACAAAATGGATGAGGGGAGAGGTGGATTTAATTTATCTAACAGTCAGAAGACATATGTATCCCAAAGTGTGGCAGCATCCTGACCTCCCCATTGGTGCTGGTCAAACGCTATGGTATCCGCTTCAGCTAATGCCCATTTATGCATTGCTTGAAGCCAACTAAATACCTTGGGTGGCTGTGCAGCCTTCCAAGCCATGGCTTTTAATCTTTTAAACAGGGCCAAGGTGTGGCCTTTTAGTATCAGGTGGTATTTAGAAGACTTAGGGGGTCATTCCGAAACCGCCCAAACACCGCCCGGGGTCAAATGACCGCGGGGACCATTCTAACTTTCCCGCTGGGCCGGCGGGCGATCTTCAAAAGATCGCCCGCCGGCCCAGCGGGAAAGCCCCAGCAAAGATGAAGCCGGCTCCGAATGGAGCCGGCGGATTTGCTGGGGTGCGACGGGTGCAGTTGCACCCGTCGCGATTTTCAGTGTCTGCCAAGCAGACACTGAAAATCTGAATGGGGCCCTGTTAGGGGGCCCCTGCACTGCCCATGCCAGTGGCATGGGCAGTGCAGGGGCCCCCAGGGGCCCTACGACACCCGTTCCCTCCAGCCTCTTCCTGGCGGTGTAAACCGCCAGGAACAGGCTGGCGGGAAGGGGGTCGGAATCCCCATGGTGGCGCTGCATGCAGCGCCGCCATGGAGGATTCCCCCAGCCAGGGGAAATCCGGTGGGAAACCGCCGGACCCGGCTGGGCGACCACGGCTTCACAGCCGCGGTCGGAATACCTAATGTAGCACCGCCAGCCTGTTGGTGGTGCTACCTCCGGCCTCCACCCTGGCGGTCTATGACCGCCAGGGTCGTAATGAGGCCCTCAGGGCCTGATTTACTAAAAAGTGGGCCGACGTGTGCAGCGCCAAAATTTGCAGTGCTGTGCTGCATCACTTTAGAAACACAGGGATGTGCTGTATTTACTAAATACGGTGCACCCCTGTATTTCCCCCTGTGCCAGCGCTAAATAAAGCTGGCAACGCAGGCATCCTTGCACCATAGTGCAAAGGTGTCTGCGTTGAAGGGAATGATTGTTTATGTGCAGGAAGGTGTCTCTTCCTTCACATAAACTATCTACAATGGCAAATTGGCACTTCTATGTGTGGACACCATCCATGTGCTGGTGTGCTGGAAAGGTTTTCTAATCAAGTCCGCTCAGTTGCTTGGCTTCATCGCTATAGCGGCAGTGGAGGTCCCCTAAACGCAGCTCAGCTGCCACCACTGTCACTGCCCCAAATTCCATGACACTTATTCACAATTCTAGGTTGGCGACAGAGTGGCGAAGTCCAGCCTTCTCTCCCCATGCAGTGCTAGCACAGTGCCCCCCATATGACCACTTTCATGGTATCCCATTCCATCCCCCGAGACTGAACAGTGTTGTCATTCTCAACAAAGTATTGCATGAGGTCTGTAACTATGACCTCCGTGCAAGTTACATTACTCAGTGCTTCTATCCGCAATATCCAAGTAAGGATGGCGATCCAGGCCACCCCCAATGAAAAGTAACCTTGAGTGGGTTTTGATTTGAGACTGTCTTTCCCAATTTTTCAGAGGCCTGCACCAGAGGCCAAAAGTCTAAAGTTCAAAAGAAATAGTCAACTCTGGTGTGTACCTGATGACCCGGGCATAATATGAGTATTCAGTATTTCTGGGGTGACCAAAGTGCCAGATATACTGTGAATGTAACATCTTAGTCCAGTGCTGGAAGTGTTTGGTCACCTGCACCTCCCGCATGCCTGGAAGTGGGGCTAGTAAGTGGTCCATTTCAGTATTGTGTATTCAATTGTACAAGGGCCCTGGGATTTAGAAGCAAGGATGGAGAGATAATATGTAGGAACCTTGGTGTGTGTTAGGTCCATATATAGACATTAGTGAGAGAGGATGCCCATCTCAGAAACCTTCTTGTAGGTCTGCCTTCCAGATCGGTTACCACCCTCTGTTTAACAAACGGTACTCCTGGGGCTACCCAAATCAGGACCCCAGAGGGGTATGCAGAGTATCCAGTGCCATATATTTGCCCAGTCCAGCACCAGTTGACCTTCTCGAGTTCCCCACATGTAAGGTGTGTTTCTTGGAGACATACAATGCCAAAATTAATGCGCATAAAGCCTGTGTCGACTCCCAGTGAAGTCACAATGCACTGAATATTCCAGGTTAACACATTAAAGGAGGTGAACATAGTTGCTGGCATATACCCTGGATCTTAAATGTCCAAACTGTCTGTCCCTCCCAATAAGTATGCATCCTCCCACCCCTTCAAAAACACACAAAGCTGTAGTGTAACAAAACTCCCCAACACCAGGCTTGGAAGCCAACTAGCATCATGCCACCGTGCCCCAAAGAATAAAACCTAGGTGTGATATGTACCATCATTAGTAAAACGTCCTTAGGGAAGTCTCAGGAGGATGGGCCAAGCCCTATGAGCAATTAAAGTACTATGTCTTACGTGAGTCCATCCGGGCCCAGCTAAAGAAAATCTAAGTAGTGAGCCCTTCTTTACCTGCACACAAAACAGGAGTACCAATCCACTCAATATGATCAGTTTCAGCACTTACTGTATTGACCAAAGGAAAGTCACTTTCCAGGAATCATCATGGGTCTGCCATTATTTTGTGGGGGAGCCTTGCATGGTAATCGAAGAACCCTTCTCGGAGGCAGCTGAGACAGGAGCTCTGAGTCCAAGATACTTTCTGTGACCAGCACTTGATGCCTATTGGTGCTATGCATGGAGGCCTCAGTGACTGCTTGTGCCCTCTCCTGATCTACCTGCTAGTCTGTAGGAGGGGATTGTGTATTGTGTCGGAGGTAGCGGCTCTTCAGGTCCCTATCAGACCAGCCCTGCAGGCCATCTCTGAATGTGTCAAGCTGTTCATGTACCCCCTTGGAGTGCAGCCACACCCAGGTCTCATCTGGTGTAGAAAAGAAATGAGTTAAAATCAGAGTCTACCACTCACAGACAGTCTGGAAATAAAGCATAGGAGAGACCCAATGTCCGGAGTTGTGCCTTTACTGCTCCAAAGGTGTTGCATTTTTCTTCAACCTCAGCGTTGTAACCGAGTAAGCTGTGATTGTGGCATCATTACATGTCAGGGACCCTTCACCCTAAACTTCTATAGCAGGAGGTGTTGTAGTGGATACTATTTAATTTTAATGGGAATCAGGAGTTTAGCTTAGCCTTCTGTCTTGCAGACCTGTGCCCCCGTCACCTAGTGACTTTCAACCTACTTAGCTTGCTGTGTTTTAGCGCATTTATTTATTTCTTCCAAAATAGCTGCTACGTGTATAGTTAGGAATATGTTTTAGTTTCACGTTATCAGTGCCACTCTGTAAAGGCATCAATTTCAGAGTCAATGATATATGTAAGTATTCACATCATGTACTTTTCCACTTCTATGTGACAGAAACATAATGTACCTTTTCAGGGAATTGTTTATATAATTGCCATACAAAGCATGACTTCTTATCTATTGTTTGGGAACACACCTGTGTCAGGGGTCCTACAAGATCTGTATAAATACAACTCACACAGACAAGATTATCAGAGGTATTCCTACCTGATAACATTGAAGCTATCTATGCTACACATCACCTTGATGCACACCCAGCCTTCGTGTCACAAGGAAGTCTGATCTAGAAACCTCATTCCAAGGTAACAAGGGTTGGGGGTTCTTTCTAATATAAGGTAACAAGGGCTGGGTGTTCTTTCTCATGGGCATGGTACTGGCAGGTTAGGCTTATCACACGTAGCTCTCTTTAGGTTAGAAATTAGGTTCTCCATGTTAGGGTATTAGAGCCTATTTCACATCTATTTCATATTTCATGTTATTGCAAGATGGTAGGGTTCTTTGTATTCATGACTCTCATTTTTACATTTCTGCTACTTGCATTGTTCATTATCCTAATCATTGTAGCCCATGCAATTTACAGTTGATTGTAGACTTGCTAATAAAACCTATTCAAAACTTTGCTGCATATCCTTCATTGCATGTGTGTGACTGAGAGATGTTGCTCCTGGGAGAAAAGGGCAATCTCCGTTTAACCATGACTTCCCTGAGATGTTGCACCTTTGAGTCCATGCGTAAAGGCTGCCACAAATCACCTTTTACAATTTGGGTTTTCAATGAGGTACTGCTTGTGAGCTGGTAGGGTTGGGCCTAGTCCCTTACAAACAAAAGTGCTGTCATCATTAAACCAGCAGTCTTGCCTAGAGCAAAAGTCCAACTACGACATGGTGCCACCAAAGATGGTGTTTAGGCACTAATCTGTGGAGACCATGAGTATCACTGTCTCACACACAACAGGTACCCTAAGTAACGTTATACGAAGACGTCCGTGGTCTTGGGGAGAATCCCCCTCAGCTGAACAGGGAGCATTTAACTAAGCTGTAGGTTGTTCAAGCTTAAACTCTTAAAATAACTTTCTCCCCACTTGGTGTTCCATATCTTTATCCATTTTACAACATGGCTAACACTGTAGACATTCCTAAGAATGCAAGACAAACATTAACACAACACCTAGTAGCGCATGGCTTAACAGAAGAGGGCAGGGATGTCACATTCATCGTAGAAGCTAGTGAAGCTTATCAAACAGAAACATTTTACTCCAGGGTCACCTTTCCTAAGGAAGACCCTAGATGATTCACATTCCACACATGCAGAATTGCAAACGTACCACAATTGTACCACGCATACCGGTATCTTGAAATAGCGATTACTTATCAAGAACACCACAGCTGGTTTAATGGTGCCCTACCACACTTATACAACCCATGAGATTAGGTCCCTTAGGTAATGAAGGACCAACATGGGCAATGTTTGCCACATACACACCTCACCCCATGTACAAAACATACAGGCAGCTGATCGGCTCAATTTAAACATTGAGCTGGTAACACTACATAGACCTCTTGTTCAGTTCATAATGTGAACTCTGAACACAACACCAGAGCGTCCAGCACCGCCAGCACCTGCTGGATACCAATTGGCCACTTCTGGGATTAATCCACAAACAGTACATTCTATCATGGGCAAGGTGAAAATCCCGTTCTGGAAGGTCCAGAAAACGAATCAACTGGAAGCTGTGTTTCCCCATACCGGACCACCGGAAAAACATAGGATTCTCACAATGTGCTTGCCCTACGGAATGACTGCTCCACATAGGGAACAGTCTTCATTGCGATTTACACTACCACACATGGTACCCCAACACTTGCCAATCTGGAAGGGAGTGATATTCCATAGTCTCTGAAGTGGGTAACATGCCCACTGGTTCTGGAGGGGGGTCCTTGCCTAACAGTCCCTGGAGGGTGGCCTACATGCCCTCTGCTGGTGGAGGGGGCTCCTTGGCTGCCTCTGCTGGAGAAGAGCGCTCCCTGCCCTCTGCTGGTGGAGGAGGCTCCTTGGCTGCCTCTGCTGGAGGAGAGGGCTCCCTGCCGACTGCTGGAGGAGAGGGCTCCTTGCCCTCTGCTGGTGAAGGGGGCCCCTTGGCTTTCTTTGGTGGAGGAGGGAGCAGACAGGATGGGAGATGACAAACAGGATGCGTGGATGGATGTTATAGAGGTTTCTGCAAGTGAGGTGTGTGTGCTGCATGATGTGGTGATGGTGGTGGTGGCTGTTGATGCAGTGCATGCAAGTGTGAGTGCAGATGTGACTGTGAGTGAGGAGGAGGAGGACGGGGAGACAGTGGAGGCAGTGGATGTTATTTTGTGTGCAACTGTCTGTGTGAGAGCTTGTGGCCAGAAGTGTGCTGCCTGTGTTTGTCTGTGCCACTCTTGTGTGATGTCTTGTGTGCATGCTCGTCTATATGTGTGCATGGGATGGGTTTGGGTTGAGGAGATTGGGACTGGGAAATGGTAGGTGGAGGGGGGATGGTAGGAACAGGGACAATGGCTGCTATCAGATAGAAGGCCAGAGCCTGAATCGATCTTTGTTGGGCCACCAATCCACTGTGGATGCTCTCCAGCCCCTGGATGGCATTCACAAAGGTTGACTGCCCTACAGATATGGATCTCAGGAGGTCAATAGCCTCCTCTCTCAGGGCAGCAGGGCTCACTGGGGCAGAGCCTGAGGTGTCTTGTGCGAAGGAGATGCCTCCTGGGTGAGCGGGCACGGGCAACTCGGTGGGGGGCTACTGGGAGGGTGGTGCTGCTACGGGGTTGGCGGCTGTACTGTATCTGGGGTAGTTCTAGAAGTGTCCACCACCAAGACAGAGCTTCCATTGGAGGAGGAATCAGAGTCAGTGTTGTCACCACCTGTACCTGCCATGGTGCTACCCTCGCCCTCCATCCCACTGGTCCCCTCGGCGTCGGTGGACTCTGCCTCCTAGGTCCTGTTGGATGAAGCTCCCTCAGTCACTGGTGCCCCTGCTCCTCCGCCAGATGATGCTAATGCATACATGGACAGGATGATGGAAGAAAATAGGGGGGAGAGAGAAAGGTAGCACTGGGTCAATTACAGCACTAGCGCCACAGGTGGCATACACATTACCATCAGACACAGGGAAAAAGATTGAGCACTATGCACTACACTGGCATTCCATTGGCTAGGTACCACAGTAAGATGGGAGCCAACCACTGCCATCTGCACCCTCTCCTGGTAGCTACTAAGCCCTGTCTGACATGGAATGCCATCAAGCTAGTTAACAAGATTTTGCCATACACCCATTTACCCTGAGCTGGACCACTTAGCAGTGTCTGAGCTGGCATTAAGGGGCACCCTTTAACTGAAACCCACCACCAGGATCCCATTCCAGGCAACAAAGATTGTTGTTACACACACTGTACTCACCCCCTTGTGGCTGCTGTGCTACCCTTAAGCGCCCATCCAGCTCTGGGTAGGCCACCGTCAGTATGCAGGCCATCAGGGAGGTCAGGTTCCGATGGGCACCCCTCCCTCGTTGGGAGGCCATCCCCAGCTGATCGTCCGCGGTCTTCCGGGCCCAGATTCTCAGGTACTCCCTCCTTTTCCTGCACTGGGTTCTCTGCCTGCTATGGACCCCCAGGGTCCGCACGTCCTTGGTAATGGCACGCCACAATCCCTTCTTCTGATGGGCGCTGACCTGCAGAGGAAATACAGACAGGAGGACACCATTAACCATACAATCCAGCCTGTCACACATGGCCTACAAACACCATCTCCCCTCAAATGGCACACACATCACTCTGAGCTCTGCATGTACACTAACACCAGACGTACCCTCCACCCAAAATACACACTGCCAGCAGACACATCTCCATGTAACCTTGTTGCATGCATAATTCCCATGGTGTACTCACCTGTTGGTATGGTGGCCCATACAGCTGTCCATACAGGGTTAGGACCCATCCACCAGGCACTCCAGCTCCTATGAAGTGAAGGCAGAGGCCCTTTCCTCTGTCACACGGGCCATGGTAGTCTCCAGACTCGGGTCACAGCAGCACAGGCAGTGGAGGTGTTGTCCTGTGAAAAGTCAGTAATCAAGTGAGTTTATAGACAGAAATGGCGGTCACGTCTGCGGCGGTACACACCGTCACTGCCGGAGGTGATCCTTATTGGACACTATACTGCATAGAGACCCATGTAAGCCAATGAGGAATAGCATGGAGGTGCATGCCTGCCTTCCACCATGACATCCAACACTGGCGGAGTTATATCACTTCCACCTGTCCCTACATACAGGACAGGCGGTCAGCCTTTTTTGGTGGTGGTCAACATTATTAAATTGAAAACAGCATCATTCCTGTCAATTGTACATACATTGTCATTTACATTGTCCAATTACATACAAGCTCAGTTACACTTAGGTAATGGTTCCATTGTTCAGTTTGTCACTCCCTTCTCACTCTTGTGTCCCTTAGGTACCTACCACTTTGGAGGAATAGGAGGAGGAGGCAAGCCCCGTGTACAGACCCCTTGTGGACTTGGCTACACTGGAGGACAGGCACATAATATTCACCTATAGACTGGACAGGGCCATAATCAAAGAGCTGTGTGCTCAATTGGAGCCTGATCTGATATCAGCTATCCATTATCCCACTCGAATCCCCCCTCTTGTGCAAGTTCGATCTGTGCTCCATTTCCTAGCAACTGGCTTTTTCCAAGTGACAGTGGGCTTGGTAGCAAGAATATCACAGACAATGTTCTCAATAGCGCTGACAAGGGTTTTGTCTGCCTTGCTCAAGCACATGTGCAGCTACATCGCTTTCCCCCAAGTGGAAGATTTGGCCACTGTGAAGGCTGGATTCTATGCAATGGGACATATTCCAAATATTATTGGGGCCATTGACGGAACACATATAGCATTTGTCCCCTCCCCCCGCACAATAAAAAGGTGTTCAGGAATCAGAAGAGTTTCCACTCACTCAATGTGCAAATGGTGTGCCTGGATGACCAGTACATCTCCCATGTCAATGCCAAGTATCCTGGGTCGGTGCATGATGCCTTCGTTTTGATGAATAGCAGCATCACAAATGTGATGTCACAACTACAGAGGCACAGGGTGTGGCTAATAGGTGAGCTTGAGTCCCCACCCAATGCATGTCAGTGTATGCCTTCAGGAGTCATCCCCCATACCATTGTGGAAGGCTCATGTATGTTCCTCAATTCTTGCAGGTGACTCTGGCTACCTGAAACTGTTGTGGCTATTGACCCCTGTAAGGAGTGCCAGGATAGGGGCTGAGAATAGGTATAATGATGCTCATGGAAGAACCAGGAGAATAATTGAGCGGACCTTCGGCCTCCAGGTTCAGATGCCTCCATCTGACAGGTGACTCCCTCTGCTACTCTCCTGCGAAGGTCTGCCAGATAGTTGTTGTATACTGCATGTTGCACAACTTGGCCATCAGACAACATGTGCCCTATCTGCAGGAGCAGGAGGGTGAAAATGGTCCTGTGGCTGCAATGGACCCTCAGGACAGTGAGGATGAGTAGGCAGAGGATGAGGATGAGGACATCACCCATACGGCAGTACTTCCAATAACACACAGGTAGGACAGTGGAACTGACCATTTCTCTCATTATTTATCTTTTCAGTGTGGCTGTAGCATCATGGCAGTCACTGCCTCACCATCTCAACAGACTGTCACCTATGCCTTCAAATTTTACAGATGTTGGTGTGGTTACAAAGGTGTACTGATGTGATAACTACAGACAACTACAGGCCATTGCCATTTTTTGTATGGAATCACAAAGTTCAGGACAATTGCACAAGATGAAACAGTTAAAATTGGTGTGTTTATTGAAGTGAAAAATGTAAAAGGAATATTGCAATGGAATGGGGGGATGGTAGAGGAAAGTCCAGGGTATTGGTCCAGTCTGTTTGTTGCACAGCTCCAGTGTCCAAGGGGCCATAGGAAGGGGATCAATGGCAGTTCAAAGTGGACAAGGTGACACAGTGGAACACAAGGGGGACATTCAAGAGGGTATCATTTCCTGGCAGTGGTCTTGGTTTTAACAAGTGTCTCTGGCATCTGCCTGGGTCGCAGGGGACATTTGTGAGGTGGTTCACCTTATGCAGGGGAAGGGGTGCTGGTGGCATGTGGGTCCTGTGGCAGGGCCACCTGTCCACTAGCTGCAGCAGATGTGGAGTGCTGTTCAGTTGATTGGCAAGGAGAAGGGACCCGCTGGTGTGATATGTACTCCCTCATGATGTTGGCCATGGCACCCAGCACCCCTGCTATGGAGACCATTGTGGTGTTGAGGGCCTGCAATTCTTTCCTGATCTCCTGGAGGTGTTCCTCCTGCAGCCGCTGGTTCTTCTGCTTGATGTCACCCAACCCATCTTGTCCTGGGATTGTTGGTAAGCCCCCAGGATGTTAGTGAGTGCCTCCTGGCCAGTCAGTTCCCTGCGCCTGTCCTCACCCTGGCGCATAGCTGTCCTCCGAGTGTCCCTGTCCCCCTGTGCCTGTTGCCCCTAAACAGTGTGCCCACTGGCACTGACCCAGGACCCTAATTGACTTGGTTGTGAGGTGTGGACTGGGGTCCTTGTACAAGTGGGCAAACTGCTAATTGACCTGTCCTGGGGACAGAGGTGTGGGGACATTGGGTGGCTGATGTGGTGTTGGATACTGAGGGGGGTGGCTCTGTGGTGGACTGGGTGTGGTATCCGACTCACCACTGATGGGCCTCGGAGTTCATCCAGATCTAGAAGTCCCCAGTTACTGTCATCACTGCGGGCATCTTCTGGTGGGGGACTTGGTAGCCGTGGCATCTCCTCGCCGCTGGGATTGGCTGGGGTACCTGTGGGGATGTAAGTGGTGCATTATGCTACATGTCTGTGACATTTTCTACATCCCTAGCTTCCCTCATATTGTTGCTGTTGCCCTCACACCTTTGTTTGTGGATAGTGATGTATTGTGGGATTGTTAGTTCTCCATGCTGTGCATGCATTGGTGAGGGGTGTATATGCAGGGCTGGGGGGTATGTTCATGCAGTGGTTATGGCATGCAGGGCTTGGCATTCAGGTTAGTGTATTGTGGTGGTGCACTGGGGGGGATGGGGTAGATTGATCGATGTCAGTGTGAGGGGTGGTGGTGGCATGCAGGTATGTGGGGGAATAAGTGTTAAATGTTGACTCACCAGTGTCCAGTCCTCTGGCTACTTCAATGAATCCCTCAGAATGCAGTATTGGCAAGACCTTCTCCTCCCATGCTGTCAGCTGTGGCGGAGGAGGTGGGGGTCCACCACCAGTCCTCTGGATAGCAAGCTGGTGATTTGCTGCTATAGAACCTACCTTCCACTGTAGGTCATTCCACCTCTTCCTGATGCTGTCCCTTATTCTTGGATGCTGGCCCATGGTGTTAACCCTGTCCATGATTCTCCGCCATAGCTCCATCTTCCTGGAAATGGAGATTTGCTGTACCTGTGCTCCAAACAAATGTGGCTCTACTCAGACTATTTCCTCCACCATGACCCACAACTCCTCATCTGTGAAACGGGGGTGGCTTTGTGGGTACATGGGTGTTGTGTGGTGTGTTGTCCAACGGTTGTTGAATAATGTGGTGGGGTGTGGGGTGAGTGACGGATGGATGGGTGTTTGTGGTGTGTGTAGTTGTTGCTGTGATTTCCATGTCTATCTCTTGCCTATTTGTCATGTTCGTAAAGGGTTGTGGGTAATGTGGGTGTGTGTTTTATAGTACTGTGGATGGGTGGATGTGGTGTGTGTATCAGTGAAAGGTGTTTGTTTCAAGTTTTGGCCAATGTTGTGTTGTTTTGTATTTGGGTGGCCATTCTGACCACGCCGGTGTGTACTGCCAATGGTTTATGCCGTTGAATGTCCGTCGTGGTGATTCCTGGGTCATTATGTGGTGGACGTTGTTTTGTTGGCGTAACGGTATGGATGTTCATACCAACACTTTACCACTAACCTTTGGTCTGGCAGATATGTGTGGTAGTATTCTGTCAGTTTAGTGTGTGTGTGTCATAATATAGCAAACGGATGTTCCCCTCTGCAACGATATGTTGGGGGCCGTCACTGTGGCGGTAAGCAGGATTTACCGTCAATGTCATAATGAGGGCCTTAATCTCGGATATAGAGAAAAATCCAAGTTCCTGACAGATATACTGATTCACGTCCCTCTCGTTCCTTTCAGGTGACACCGGATGGATGTACCATGGGAGTGGGCCGGTCAGATCAACATCCTGACTACGTGAAACAGAAAAAAGACTCACCATGGTCTTCAGACAAAAAAGAAGACAAGTCCCCACAACAAAAGCCACAGTTTAAAAAGAAAAAGGTGGCATCACTGTCAATTAAAATGCCAGTAAACTTGAGAACATTGCTGAAGAACAAGACGTAGGCAGTGACACTGCTAGACAGCACAGCTGAAGTCACAATATGTCACCAGAGTCTGATAGATCATCTGGATGCGGCAACAACTAGCGACTTTATTGCAGTTAAGACCGGCGCTTTCTCCTACCTGACAGGGTATATGACTTAAATATCCAAATTGAGGGAGATATAGAGCTCACCATTAGTGTGATATTCTGGGATGAACTTATTAGTGATATCCTACTGGCCGAAAGGGACTGACCACCTGAGAACGTCCGTAAGCTCCGACATGGGGAAGATGTAATTTTGCCTTCTTTATCTGATTTTGTTCCAGAAGTGGTAAAACAAGCCCACACTGTCAAATGGGTTTTAGCACCATGCCGCAACCATGTAGGTTGTGATAAGGATTCTCCTTACCATGTAATACCAATTAGGTCTACACCCAGCCACAACCACAATATCCTGTTAAACACAAATGCAAAGCTCCAGTGAGGGAGATTCTCACTCAGATCGATTATAAGGAAGTAATTGAGCCCTGCGTCTCTGTAATGAATACCCATTATTCCCCATTGCAAAACCCTACCACTCATACAGAATAGTCTTAGATTACAGTCATACTCGCACATACGCAATACAAAATTCACACACCACAGCAGTAATTAACAACATAGTGCGTAAAAAACTACAAAACAACATTGAATGTCTCCCATGGTTTTCTCTGCCAAAACTTAGCTCTTGAAAGTCGGGACCTGAGTGCATTCTCATTTGGCTCCATCCACCAAATACTATCAAGAAACTACAGTCTTTACTAGGTTTCTTTAACTTTGGCAGCACTTACATTCCTGACTATGCACAGCGCATCAAGCCACTTTTTGATTTAATACACCCTGACTTTTCTAGCAGACACTGGACAGTAGAACGCACATGCATCCTTAGAGATTTACAGCAGGATATGCTAGAAGCAAAACACTTACACACCTGTGACAACAAAACAAATTTGGTCATCAGAATAATTGTTGGTGCCACTGGGTTCACTTAGGTGACCTTTAACGAAGGCGATACAGTGCCCATAGCATATAAATCACATTTATATTCCAATGCAGAACAACACTTTATACCCACAAAGAAAATTCTAACTGCAGTGCAGATGCCTGTCATCAAGGAGAGGCTACTTGCCCAAGTGTAACGCATTATTGTTGTTACCCCAGTTCCAGCCTTAAAGGCTGTCACCAAAGCAAGTGTTCCTATGTTCCTAACGCTAAAGCATTACATCCACAGTGGAATCAGTGGGCAACCTCCCTGACTGCCACCAATGTTGATTACATCTTTGATCCGAAACTTCAAACACAAGAATTTCTCCAATACGAACAGGAGCACCCCACACCTCTTAACATCTTGCCGCTTGACAGATATCACACTGTCATTTACACTGACGGTTTGGCACAACCAGCTGTAGGTACTAAACATCAATACTCAGCCACTTGCGCAGCCGTGAGTGGAGTGATGAAGGATGGTATGTTCCACCCTCACAATACCTACATGCAGACCCTGGGGGACTTGACAGCTCAGCTGGTTGAACTTCAGGCCCTTATCCTAGCACTAGACCATACAGATCCATGACAGCCCAATCTGATTGTTTGTGATTCATACTACTATGTGCATTCCTACATTGATTATCTTAATCATTGGCAACTGAACGGGTTCAGAGACTCCAAGGCGAGCACCTTAAAACAAAGTACTCTCTGGGGGAGGGTGGCTGATCTGAAGGATAAGCTACCAAGTGCTCATGTAATCCATCCATTGGGCCATCAACGTGTAGGAGTACAAGTTATTGGCAACACTTTGGCTGATGAAGCAGCCAAATCAGCAGTAGCTACGACTTCTGTTGCTGCAGTGACTCGTTCCCAGACAAGAATGAAAAATGAAATTTGGATGTGGTGAAAGCTGCGGCTGAAGGCAAGCCTCTCCCAAAAGCATACCCTACAAAATACTCATACAACATCAGTGCACAGAATGTTGCCTATGCAACACTTCCTGGTGTGGGAGATCGAGTGATCCTCAACCAAGACCAGAGATTAGATCTCATCAAAGCAGCACATGAGGATGTTGCATCTGCACATGCTGGTGTTGTGGCCACAATAACACTCTTACAAAATGCTTCTGGTGGCCAGGTCTATACAAATAGACAAAGCAATACATCCTTTGTTGTGACATTTGCCAGCAGATGGGTCAAACATCAAACACCCTTCGCAGACATCCCTCTGAGTATCCAATAAGCCACTACTATGTTTGTACCTGGATCATTACGGTCCTCTCCAGCTTGATGGTGCATACAAATACATCTTAGTTGCTGTACATTCTTGTTCTAGATTCCTGACGCTCTAAATGTTATAAAAGACTTGCTGATCTTTTTAAGCACATATGTGTTTGCAGCATACCATTCGTACCAGAGCCCTGCCTTTACCTCTAAGGCGTTCAGGGACACTATGAGGACAATGGGTGTTGAACTCCATTACTCCTCACCCTACCATCCCGAAGGAAATTCGGTTGTGGAGAGGAGGAATCGAGATCAAAAGCAGTCCTTAACAGCTCAAGTATTAGGTTCTGGCTGCAGCTTGCTTTATCACCAATATGGGGTCCAGAGAGCACTGAATAATCTGCCAAGATGGTCCTTGGGAGGACGCACTCTTTATGAGGTTCTCTTTGGGATACCTATGTATGTCCCAGATCTAGATGGCCCTGGTTTGGTGGCAGCAGATACACCTTTTGACCTAAATGAACGGCTCACTGTTTTACAGGAGCTTTAGCAATTTTGTGATGATAAATCATCTGCCAGTGCTGCCACTTTAGGAATAAGGGATTTGCCAACAACTTCTACTGGCTGGATTCCTGAGGTTGGGGATCTGGTTCATGAGAAGATTGCTGTGAAGAAGGCATTTGGCTCATCCTACAGAGCGCTGGCCCAAGCCCTGGAAATACAAGCTACCAGAACTGTCATCCTACCACTACTGCCTGGTCCCAGAGCAAACAGTTTTGTCTCCATTGACAACATCAAACTACACCCTGTGGCCTATCCTACACAGTAGACCCAGAGGTCCCTTGGGTAGTTCCCGGTTCACTCTCACTACCTTACAGAACATACATATTCAAAGAATAACAGCAACACTTCTGACTATATTAGCACGTGCAACAGTGCTACAAATGCCTCCTCAAGCATGGGGAGGGTGGAAAATGAGCTTTTGCTGATTCCTGTTACCACTTCACAGACAACTGACCTAGATGTGGCTTTCTTCTTCTCTAACGCAACACAAACTGAGGACATTGTCTACTATAAGCCTCCATGTGAAGTGGATCCATCTACAAGTAAAGCACCATTTTCTGTGTTTGCAGAGACTGATTCTGGTTATTTCATTGACCTTGATGACTTTTCTTCGACTTCATCTGCACCTGAAACTGTTTCAAAGACACGTAAGCTGTACATTTGGCTTGAAAATAACTATTTAATTTATCCATGGAACTATCTGTGGATATTTCTGACATTGCATGCCTTTCTATTATGGATTGGTTTCGTGACTGTTTTCTTTCTTCTTATAAATGATCATTATCTTCCTGAACGCTCTTCTGTTGAACCTATGGATGAAGTTTTAACTCCATATCTTTCCTCACATCAGGTTCGAAGAAGCTTGTCCCTTGCGAACATTTCAGCAGTACCAATTCCAGATGTGATTGGGTGGTGTAAAGGTCTATTTCATATAAATAAGGGCTACTGAGGTCATTCAAATTCCATGTGTTTTCAAAATTTCAATGACTGATGCAATTACACCTGGTGTCGAATCTGATGACGGGGAAGTTCAAACAGTTGATTCCATGTTAGTGGAATTGAAGGATTATACTGTATTTGAAAATTATAATGTGAACACTAACACAAAAAATTATGGGAAAATGTTCTGTTAAAATAATTGGGGACTACCTGCACTGTGCAGCTAGACACAGATCAGTAGTTAATTACACACAGTAGGAACACTGTTCAATTCCGCATGTGGGAAGCCAAAAACATTATTCAGATAAATTCACATCTTTTTTTGGGCATGACATTAGGAACGCAGAATCATACTATTTCAAGTTACCACATTCTAAAATTAGGAAAATTTTGCTAACAAACACAAAGTTGATTTATTCAGATTCCTTTGTTTCCTCACTTGCAGTTGGAGGATATGAATACTGGAAGATCACTATTGATGTAAAGAGTGTATGGGGAACAAAAGATTGTCAAATTCAGGGTAGGGAAGCTTTATTTAGAATGTGCCTTATTCCTGTCCAAATTAAATTTTTAAATGACACAATTCAACAGACATGCTGTTTAGGGTTAGCAAAAATAAAAGAAATGAATGCGCCCAGCATCCCCACACCGGTGAAATATATCAATTGGCAGTCATTCCTAAATGCCACAAGGAAGAATTAGATGCAGAGGTTCAGGCTAGTACCTATAATTCTTCAATTTCTAATCCCAGTGGGTGGTTATGGTTGCCGATAGACACAAATGGGTGTCAGGTGCATTTTTGTATTCCTCAGGGGGTTTCAAGATTCGCCGTCCGGGCCCTCGCTTTGTCTCGGGTCATCATTTGGGTATAGTTACTACATAAAGTGTGGGTAAACTGTGCCAACAGTGGTTACAGACTAACACCCTAGCAGCAGTTAAAGAACATCTTAATACTCTTTCTGAAGATATAGATTTGCAGGTCTTCTTTTTAGGTCCCGGAAAGCACACTCTAAAAGATTCATCTATGCCATATACGAGATTTGGAAGCTTTCTCAAATGGAAGCAGCTGCGCGTGAAGGAAGATAGATAAAGAACATTTGGAAAAGCCTTTAGCTGTTGTTGATAATGGCATGAACACTCTGTCCAACAGGATATATCCCTTTAATGGCATAGGGGGTCATTATGACCCTGGGGGTCTTTGCCCGCCAGGGCTAAAATGACGGGAGCACCGCCAACAGGCTGGCGGTGCCTCCCGGCATATTTGGACTGCCGGGGCCGGCGGTATACCGCCATTTCAGCCCCGGCGGTGATAATCCACCAGGGCAGCGCTGCAAGCAGCGCTGCCCTGGGATTATGACTCCCCTACCGCCAGCCTGTTTCTGGCGGTTTGCACCCCCAGGAAGAGGTTGGCAGTAAGGGGACTCAGTGCCCCTGGGGCCCCTGCACTGCTCATGCACTTGGCATGGGCAGTGTAGGGGCCCACAGGCAGAGCCCCGTCGCGCATCTCACTGCCCGATGTGACTTTTCCGCTGGGCCAGCGGAAAGGTCAAAATAGGGACCCAGCCATACCGCCAGCAACGGTGGTATAATGGCGCCCGCAACCTCGTGTCATCTGCGATAGACATCATTCAGAATGGCATGTCCCTTTTACACCATGGACAGAGTCAGCTGCCTTCCATCATGCAGTTAGATTGGACACTACAGATTTTGAAAAATGACTGTATTCCATGGAAATACATTAACAGTAGTGACCTGTTTGCTGCTTTTAATTTATCCAGGGAACAACAGACAATGATTAAAAGGGAAACGAGTTTCACCATGCTTCATATAGAAAAGTTGAAAACGTTGTCTTTCATGGTTGCAGAAAGTCCATCAACAGTATGGCTCATGCATGGCATTATAAATCTGCCCATTTCCACCTTTTGTTTTTGGAAATGCTTTAAACATCTTTCCGTGAGCAGATACGAGCGGTTAGGCAACAGCTATCTTAAAGAAAAGTGGGAGTTGCCCTTTGAATGTAAATGTTTGAATGGCAAAAAAGAGGTATTTATCTGCGGAAACAAATGTGAGACTACTGTTAGTTGTTCAATGATTTGAAAATGGATGTCCCTTCATGGCCTTCGCTATGCAGGGGTCACAAGCTTGGCCTGTTTTCTGAAGAGTAATCCCATCCCTTTGATTCATCCAGCATTTCATGTACTTTTGAATCCAAGATATGTGGTCCTGAACAAACAAAGCTGTTGTGTTATGAGACCAGGAATTACCTAGGCAATTTAAGTCTCTAAGATTGTAATGTGTTACGGACTTGTTTTATTCCCCCCCCCCACACAAGGGATAAAAGTAGTAGAAATGTGGCCTCACATTGATACTACTAATAATATAAATTATGACAAGCTGAGCAGAATAAAGGCGCTACTGTTCCAGAAACAAGTTGCGTTGACATTGGCTAGAGAGGCAGTGCTCTCCAGACAGCAAGCTCATCAGCCGAGATACAATCCCTATTAAATACCAACTTCCCCAAGCACTTTGGAGAGTTGGTATCCAGAATATTCAACACTTTGAGCACTACAGGGATTGTGCATTTCTTCAAGTCTGTTGGGTCTGGATTCATGTCCATCTTCCATCTTTGGAGTCATTCCTTCTGCCATCCATTCACTCTTTTTAAGTGTGTTTGGCGGTTTTCCTGTGACTTTGGCATTGATCGGCAGGATACTGTTGTTCCTGATACACAGTGGTTGTGCCTTCGCAGCTAAGCGGAGTGATGGAGCTACTACCACAAGCCAGCTGTGCCGTGATCGCATGATGCAGTTCTTTGGTGCTCCACTGCTGGAAGAATTGGAGCATGATTGGTCACTGTCATTCTGATCAGTCCTATGGTGTGTGCAACCAGTCTTTCTTTGCACCTGGTACCTGTTCGAACATCTACCTTCCACGTGTCTTGCTGTTCCACCAGTGCCTCCTGTGGACAAAGAGCTGCTGATGTTCCCAATGAGGGTTCATTCATGGTCGTGCCCCATGAAACTGAGGCTGATTCAGGAGGCCACTTATGAGCCGCCCTTGGTGGACTATCTGGCTCCTTTAGGCACTTTGAATAGTGCTGCCTTCTCGGGCGATCCTGTGCCTGAGGCTGCTGTACACTACTGGTCTGTGGATCTGTTTGCAAATCCTGTCATCGATCTGACATCTAATGATGTGGTTTCTTTCCTGAATGCCCATCCTTTTGATGGCTTCAAAGACATTCTTCAAGATCATGACTACTGTTAACTGAATCTGACGATTGACTTATTCTAAAAGTTTCAAAGTTTGCCAACATTGCCTTTACCTTTGGCCTATTGTGCTTGTCATGGTAAACATTGTGTCTCCGTATGTTTTAGCTATTTCTTACAAGTTTTTAGTTGTGTCTTAATAGGATTTTAGCTTGTTTTAATCCAGAGCATTTTAGCTTGGGTTCATTCACTTTCTATGGCGTCATCATTATGGTGTCATAATTGTTCTGGCAATGTGGAGGGATTAGTGGATCCAATTTAGTTTTAAGCGGAATCAGGAGTTTAGCTTAGCCTTCTGGCTTGCAGGACTGTGCCCTTGTCACCTACTGACTTTTAATCCACTTAGCTTGCTCTGTTTTCCCACATTTATTAAATTATTTCTTGCAAAATGGCTGCTATGTGTACATTTAGGAAGATTTTTTAGTTTCATATTATCAGTGCATCACAATCAGCGTCAATGATAAGTGATATACGTAAGTATTCACATCATGTACTTTCCCACTGTAACATAATGTACCTTTTCAGAGAATTGTTTATAAAATTGCCATCCCAAGCATGACTTCCTATCTATTGTTTGGAAGTCAACGGTCCTACAAGATCTGTGTAAATAAATCTCACAGAGACAAGATTATCAGAGAGAATCCTACCATATGCCATCAAAGCTATCTATGCTACATGTAACTTTGATAAAGACCCAGCTTTCGTGTCACTACTAAGTCTGATGTAGAGACCTTATTCCAAGGTAACATGGGTTGGGGGGCTCTTCTCATGGACATGGTTCTGGAAGATTAGGTTTATCACACCTAGTTCTCTTTAGGTTAGAAATTAGTTTCTCCATGTTAGGGTATTAGAGCCTATTTCACATTTATTTCATATATCTTGTTATTGCAAGATGTTGGGGGTCTTTGTATTCATTACTCCTGTTTTTACAATTCTGCTACTTGCATTGTTCATTATCCCAATCATTGCAGCCCATGCAATTTACAGTAGATTCCAGTCGTGTTAATAAAACCTATTGAAAAGTTTGCTGCATCTCCTTCATTCCTGGGCGTGACAAAGACATGTTGCTCATGTGAGAAAAGGGTAATATCCATTTAACCGCAACTCCCCTGAGATGTCGTACCTTTGAATCCATGCATAAAGGATGCCACAAATCACATTTGACTATTTGGGTTTTTGGTGAGGTACTGCTTGTAAGCCGGGAGGGTTTGACCGACAGTTGCGACTTGTTGTAGGATTTGCCTAGTCGCCTACAAACAAAAGTGCTGTCATCCTTAAATCCACAGTCTTGCTTAGAGCAAGAATCCAACTATGAAGACAGTCTCTGACCCTAAAATTGAAGAGGTGTGCTATGATTGAGTGTAGCTGTGGACATGGGGGTGGCAGGGGTGACCCAGGATCATATGTTGTTTTTCAACAGAGAAGAACTTCAGGTCCCTGGTTGCTAGCACCGTCGCTGTTAGCCATTCCTCCAAGATCTGTTCCGTGTTCGCACCTTTAGTGCTCTCAGGGAAGCCCAAGAAGCAGATGTTATTGCTCCTGGAGTGACCCTCTGCATCCTACGCCCTTGCTGTAAGTTTTCTTATCTCCATCTGCAGCGTTTTCAACTGGTCCTGTAAAGTCACAAAAGTGGGCCTGATGGATGTTAACGTGGTCTCTGTCTTATCAATACGCTCCGCTAGCTTGGTGTGGTCTGCCAAGTTTCAATTTGTATTGCTCCCAATTGGGCCTCCATAGCAGTTTTTTATGGCCTGTAAGACCTTGTCGAACATGACCATGTGCTTCTCCAAAGTACTTTCCAGTTGGCGGATTGGATCCACCCTAGTTGGGGTTGCCGACATCATGACCATAATTGATTTCTGGGGGGAGGTTTAGAGGTCTTAGTGCGCACCATGACAATGGGTGTCTCAAGTGCAACAGTCAGAAGAGCATGCCCAGGGAGCGGAAGCATGATTGTTGAACCTCAGGCGCCACAAGTACAGCCTCCAGGCATTTGATCTTCCACTGCAAAACACATAGCAGGTACTATACATGCCCCGGATGCCCATGTATGTTTGCCCCAGTGATCACCTCACTGCAATCACCATGCACAATGGCACCCACAAAGGCAGTGCAGGTCCCAGAGTCTGGGGCAAGTAGGCTTGATCATGCAACACCCCACTGTTGGCTGCCGAACCCCCTGAGGAAAGTTAGCCGGTGCCCTTTCTATATCTCAAGGGCTGTGAGGAGGGTGAAGGCTAGCAGAAGAGACCATAGAATACTGTGGTCTCTGGTGTTTGCTAGGTTTAACTATAATCCAGATATGGGCACAGGGAGGGTTTCAAAGTTTGCAGGTACATATGGGTGGAGAGAAACTCCTGGTCTCTATGTAAGGCCTCAGATCATGAGGGCTCTGTGAGGGTCACTTCATGCAAGAGCATTCAATGCTTACTTGATAGTCTCCAGTATTGCACACAGCCTTAGGAAACAGCTCCCAGGGTGCCAGGGCCCATCAGATGAATCACTGGGCTCTAATCCTGATAGTCCTCCATGCCCAGTAGCAGTGCAGGATCAGTAAGCAAATGCCCTGATGAATGTGCACAGCGGGCCCTCTAGATAAGTGGTCCTACCAGAGGGTTGTGTTCAGTCCTCTTTGCACTCAGGAGAACTGAGGGCAGCACCTGCTAGGAGAAAGGAGTTGAGTGTTCTGATTGGGAAGTCCTCGCAAGTGAGGTAGTCCATTAAGTAAACAGAGACCTCGTCTTATTCTGGCCTTATGGGCTGTGCTACTTTTCTGCACTCTCACCAACATCAGGGAATCAATTGCTGTCAGGCGCTGCAGTGCACGCAATGACACCAAAGCGCAGATCGGCGGTTCACTGCCATTACTTTCAGAGGCTCCCTTTCTGCCCATAAGGGCAGTCCGTTGAAGCTTTGCCTCTCCTCTCGGCTGCAACTCCCAGAGGGAGCCAGGGATGTGGCAAGTGCAGCTGGAGTCAGATAAGCTGCGGCCACCGCACCCAGGCCCAACTCCCCTGCTGCAGCATGGGCTTTACAAATAATGTCTGCTTGAGCCCCCCGTTAGGCTTAGGAGTGCAAGGGGAAGCAAATGGGCAACATGGGACTCCAGATCATGTAGGATAAAGATAGCTAGGTCTAGACCAGATGAGGGCAGAGCTTCTGAGCATGGCACCATCGTGGCCAAGCCCCCATGCTAGGTTGCTTGTGTTTCGGATCAGGGAGGACCTGACCTGGCAGTGGGGCTGGACTGTCCCCATGAGGAGCAGGATCAAGGCTGATTTGCATATGGCTGGGTCCAAACTGAGGTGGCACGCTGGGAAAAAAATAATGGATAGGATGCAGCCCCAAATGATTGGCAGTGGCTGAGATTAATTCAAGCATTCCAACCATCACCTTGTTGTTTTTGCATTTGATGCCCTAAGTGTGCCCGCACATAGGTCCCTGGCTCATTGTGCCACTAGAACCAAACTATGCCTGGCTGAGGAGCCTTACCTAGGGCATAACCAGTGTTAGGTTACTTGTGTTCCAATTCAATGAGGACCTGACCTGTCATTTGGGGCTGGGCTGTTCCCATGAGGAGCAGGACCAAGGCTGATTTGTATATCGCTCCATCCAAATTGAGGTGTCATGGAGGATGAAAAACGATGGACTAAGATGCGGCCCGGGTGATCAGACATTTGTTGAGATTAATTCAAGCATTTCTTCTATCACCTTGTTGTTTTTGCATTTTATGGCCTAAGTGTGCTGGGTATACCCAGGAATGGGTTCGGGGCTCACTGTGCCAGTGGAACCAAGCTATACCTGGCTGAAGGGTCCTACTAGAGCCAAGCCGGTCCTAGGTTGCTCGCATTCTGGTTCAAGGAGGACCTGGCTTGGCAGTTCTGGCCGAACTGTCCCAATATGGAGCAGGGTCAAGGCTGATTTGCATATGTCTGGGTCCAAACTGAGGTGACATGGTGGGCAAAAAACAATGGATTGGGATGCAGTCATAGCAGTTGCCAGCGGCTGAGATTAATTCAAGCATTGCATCAATCGTCTTGTTGCTTTTATTTTTAGAAAGTTGGCATTTTGCTGTTCTTAGCCCTGTATGCCTGCAGCCTGCCTCTAATACATGTCTGTGGTGGGTGACAGCTGGGCTTTCGGCATTTCCTCTAGACAGCCATCCTGGATAGGATGGGAGGGAGAAGCTGGACAAAACATCACACCTACACCTGAATAGGCTTTTTCCTGTCCCCACGCACAGGACTGCTTAACCCTCCTGTGGTAAGTCTAGAGCCAGGGCAGGAAGGGAGGACCTCTTTGTACTTCAAAGCCTCTCTTTGAAGTCTCCCACACATCAAAGGCATTACTGGGTTTAAGAACTGGGCTTCAAACCTTACTTACTCAGTAGACTACTAAACCTGTGGATACTCTGCCAGGAAGAAGGACTGTTGTGCTGCTGAAGGACTGCCATTTTGCTGGACTGCTGCTCTGTAAGTACTGCTTTCTTGCTCTGCTGCCCTGCTGCCCCCCCTTGTTTATGTGAGAAGGACTTAACCAACATCACTTGAACCCAATATACAGGTGGGTCCCAGGGCCAGCTGGCTTGTCTCCTATTTTCTAAAGTCTCAAGGACACCAAAGACTTCCAATCAACCCAAGTGGACTCTGGCAGCTGTGAGCCTAACCTGCCAAGTGGTGTCAGCCCAGTCCTGGACACTTGTAGGTAAATCTTCAGGTGCTGCTCCAGAAGAACCACCACATCCCCACTGCTGCATGATCAGCACCAGTGCATCTTTGCCGTTTTGTGGATAAAACAGGTGCATTGCCTTCTGAACCAGCACTGCGGTGTTTCCTTTCTCACAAGGTTCCTGCTTCCCCATCGACGACAGCCTCAACAACGATTCCAAACTCTGCATCGTAGGAACTTCGCTGATTGGAATCACCACATCACCTCAACATTGAAGCATCCAGCTCCTGCACCGGAACTCCATTGCATCTCCATTGCATTTCTCAGCTTTCTATGCATCTCCTTGAGTTCATGGGGAAGTTCGATGCATTTCCTTGACTGCCTGGGGAAAATGTACTTATCTGCTCAGAGGTGTGGTTCGGAACCACTACAGTTCTCCAGCACCTGGATTTTACGTACTTTGGTCCAATGGATCCAACTTTGTCCCTGTAGCCGGCCCTCACTCCATTGTGGTTGGACTGAACTTTTGACTTTGTCCCGGTCTGGCAAAACCAGATAGCCTGGTTAACGTTTTTGGGTTTTCAGCGCATTTCTGTGTTTATTCTTT